>NW_025221020.1:3866644-4275795 GCF_014066325.1 Apis laboriosa | reverse complement strand
TTTTTTTTTTTTTTTATCGTATATTGTATGAAATATCGATACAATAAAATCGCATCGTTTAAATCTAAACGATGGCAACAACGAGAGAAACAAACTCGAATTTCTTCGTTCCGACTCGAATCGAATTTATTTCGATTTACATCTCTCTCTCTCTCTCTCTCTGTCTCTTTCTCTTTCTCTTCTCCCGTTGTTCCTTTGCCCGAGAGAAAACTTCCGAACTTCATTATGCGTGTCGCGATCCCAAGTCTGCCGCGTGTATTGTTTATCCACGGACAAACCTTTCTAATAAGTCAGAAGTTTCAGTGGCTGAACGTCGTCTTACTTTCTTCCTTTTTTTTTTTTCCTTTTCCAAGAAGCGCCAAGTTTGCGCTCCCACTTGGATGGGAGATATTTATCTGTCGTATAATTTAAACGTTGAAGATGAAGATTCGAAAGGGACGATCGTTCCGTGAAAAGGCTACGAATTGGAGGAAAGAGACGACGGGGAACGAGGGATGAACTTGTAATGAGAAATAACAAGTGTTCTTGCCTGTGCGTCACGTTGTTCGTCTTAGCTTGAGAAACTGGAATAACCTCTTGTTGTCGACTTTACCGAACGATGTTATTAATTGTAACGATCGTTCGAATTACACGAATATTATATTCGAGGCTTAAAGCGACCGACAAAGCTCCCTTTCCGATTATTTCTTCGTCGTTCTCGCATCGATTTCTCTTTCATATTTAACGAGGAATCGTAAATATATTTTTAACAACTCAAATATCGCCGAAAAATCACCAAATTTTAAGAAAAAGAAAATTGAACCGCGTGGAATCGATGAACGAAAGCTAACGAAATTTCACAGTTGTCGTTCTCTCGAAGATCCTAGGATTCGGGATATTTGAAAACATCGAGTATGCGTTCGAGTACGCGCAATTTCGCATTTATCAGTCGCGTATTCTTTTTTTTTTTTTTTTTTTTAGAAAAAGAAGATACAACGTATCCGATATTAACATTGCGTATTAACAATACCAGTGATCCCTGATGGCGAACAGAAATCCGTTCCATTCGCACGATATATCCGAAACTGGCATAAATCATCCCCCCATTCTGTAACATGCCATAGCGTGGTCGATTAACGCGGCATTAATGTGGCAATTAGAATCCGATTCCTGTTATTCCGACATGTTATAATTAACGCATCGCAACCGCATATTGGACCGACAGCGACCTTTTTTCCTGTTGAATCCTGTTTGCATGCGATGCATCTGCGAATAATAGAAATAGGAACAATGAATAGAAAAATAGGGACAACGAAGAATTCTGGACGAGGAAATTATTTTTTAAGGAATTGTAATTGCTGTGTTCAAACTTTGAAGAAGAATTCAAGATCAAGGATCATCGAGATCGAGGGTTCCTCTCGAAAGAATTGGCAGAATCTCCTCGAGGTTTCTCGAATCTAAAATTTCGCGCTACTTAGATTTTTCATAGTTGAAAATGAATTCGAACGACTAGGACGCAACTTATGTCTCATCCTGCGAATATTGAATAAATTGGACTGATTGCAATTTCGAGAATCTTTCCATAATATATATATATATGATAATTCTTACGAGTTCTTACATTCAGATTGATCACCGGGTGTCAGAATCGTAATGATCTGTAATTTCAAAAAATCCTTTGTTCCCTAATAGGAGCACTTGCGCGTAGCATGTCGCGGCATTTTAGACGAGGCATTTTCAACCCGCTTATGAAAACATGCGATCGGTTTCTTGTACATGTTCGAAGAACTTTGTATCCTGCGCAAAGGTGTTCTTCGTTGTTCACGCGATCATTAGACCGTATTGACGTCTTATTATGCTCTTTCTACTTACCAGTTCTGGCATATTAATGATCTCGATAGTATCATTAAGGAAAGCAAGGAGTGAAAAAAAAATATTCTTAATTCAAGGCCACCACTCTACATCTTTTTCTCTAGGAATATATACTTCTTTAATGTGCTTCTTGTCATTAAAGGAAAAAAGAAAAAAAAAAAAAAATCTTCGTTACATCGAATAATCACGCGAACACTTTTTGTCAAAGGTTCTCGATGGGCGGTACAATCACGTTGAACTCTTAACGAGGAACTTTTACATTAAAGCGCTAAATATTTTGCGAGATATGCAATTACACGAGAGAGACGTTCCATAATGCTCGAGCGTGGTACACGTATACACGAAGCAGACCGTAATTCGTATCGCGGACGACGATGTATTCCTCGTAACGCGGAAAGGCTTGTACCATTCTTCTCTCAACCATCCTCCCCTCGTTTCTTTCTTCTTCTCCTTCTTAACGACGTTGCATTAACGGATCAACCGCGCGCTGACCATCGTTTTCGATAATATCCCCGTTTCCTATATATATAGTTTCTCGCCTATAATAATTCAATAATACCTGTTATACGCGATGGAAAAAAAAAAGCTCCATCGTGTTTCACATTTCCCAATCTCCGCCCAATCTCGAATCTCGCGCTCGTTTTTTAAACGTGTTTTAAAACGCGGAAAACCCGGTTGGCTCCTCGCGTCCCCAAAAACGATGCGTGATTTTTGTTTCCATATGGAGGGGAAGGGGAGGTGTTTTCAATGTTCATGCGGATACACCGCGTTATATATATATATATATATATATATATATAGCGCGTGTTATACCTTGACAATTTGAGCCGTTATTCGATACAAACTGCATCGGATATTCCGGAATTTTGCCCGGCGCTGCGATATGCATGAGGAACGCGATATCCTTGTAATAGTATTTGCTCGAATGAGAATCACCTATGGCAGGGTGAAAACTAGCAACGACAACGAATGGAAGCCCTCCCCTCCCTCCCTCCGTGCTCGCGTCTACGGGTTCGACGATGCGAGAGCTCTTTCGCCTCTAATTTGTCTTTCGGTTCCGTTCGGCCCGTCTCTCTCTCTCTCTCTCTCTCTCTTCGTCGGCAACGTTCCAAGCTTTAAACTGCATTACACTGATCTTATTAACAATCAGATATGTTTCGTATTCCGTGTCACGACCCGCGCGAACGTGTAACTTTGAAATATGTCGTCTCGTTGGATGTCCTCCTCCTCCTTCTCATCCCTCCCACCCCCTCATCGTTAAATCTCTTTCCGCTTCGAGCCGCTTGAAACGAGGGGAGCAGGGAGAGGAGGGGTTCACTCGTGTAAATTAATCAAGTATCGAGCGTGTATGAGCGCGTATGTCCGCATTTTCGAATTTAAACGCTCCCGATTCGTCGGATGGACGAATAATAGTCTTCGAGATCTCTAAGAGATTAATATATTCCCGGCGAACTTTCTTCCATTACCCCTCTCAGTGGTGCGTAACACGTATTAATACGTGAATTTCGCGTATATTATGTGTCGTTACAGGGCATATTTTTCTCGTACACAACGCGAAGAGAATTATCTAATGCTCGATTAGAATGCAGATCAGTTTAATGATGCTTGAATCGGATTTTTAATTTCAATCCAATTATATTGCTTATACGCAGTATATAAAATGGAAGGAAACAATAGTCGTAATATTCTTTGGCTTTCGTTACAGGGGAATTCGCGTTGTACAGGTAGTCTATTCTGTAATATTCCGGATGGTTGAATGGCAAAGGGAAGAACGATCATCATCGGGTGCGAGGTGGAAATAATTATGAGCTTGTTTATAAAATGCGGATTACGTAATAATTTGTCTAAAATCGGTCGAAATAAAATTTCTCGTTATCTCTCGTTCCTCCTCCTCCTCCCTCCTTCTCCCTTTCAGCTTTTCAACACCGCATCCTCGTTTGCTGCATCCATCTAAAGAACTCTAAATTTCTAAAAGGAAATCGAGAATTATTATTTTCGCGAGCTGTACAGTTACACATCTGGAGGTGATCGAATGAGAAGTGCAAAAAGACGAAGAAGAAAAAAAAGAAATGAGGAGGGGATGGGGGAGAGAAGAAATAAGTAAAATGGAAAAAAAAGTGGGAAAAGGGACGTTGGACATTTCCACATAACGTCAGCTCGTTATGACGGAATATGCTAAAACGTTGGTGTTGTTTGTTGAATCGGTTTTTGTTGAATCAGTTTGTTTACGCAGAGTTTGTTACGCAATAGCGGCTCGTCGCTTTGCAAACACGATGTCCATCAAACGACGGCCGACTCTTTTCGCGGAGGGTTTATCAGGGTAGCCGGTAGAAAGTAATGTCCCGCTTTTTCTCCCCCTCCCCCACACCCGCGACGGGGCAAATAAAATTGTTTCGAAATTTTCCGCTTTACACGGCCGCCACCATGGCCCCGGTTATTTATGCCGAAACGCCGCACGTTGTTGATTCAGTTACGGCGCCTCTTGTTAAACGAAATTACATCCTAATTGAAAACAATTTCTGTCGCGTTTCACGGATTCGAAGAGCCGTTTAGCGGACTGTCAACTGCGTAATTAAGCTCGACGGGCGAAAAATGTATGGCGCGCCACGAGTTTCACTTTCGCGTTCGTGATGGATCTCTTGCAACGTGTTCTTCGATACGGAGAAGAAAAGGGAATCCGATGATACGGCTTAGGTTGGTTCAGATTAGATCAACTTGGATGATAAGTAGATGATGATATTCGAGGATCAAAGATACAAGACTCAAGATTATGCTCACTTAATTATAGAGGTAACTTCAATTTAAACAGAAATGTTTAAATCTTATCCATAATATATTTCCTTTAATCGATCGAATGGCGCGATCGATTTACGATCATCCAAAGAAAATTTATTTTCTAATTTTCCTCGCGAAATAACATTACATTTATATTTTTCTACTGATGCTCTAACGAATGGCATACAATGAAATTTAGCCATTCGTGATATATATCTTGATTTGATTTTATTTTGCGCCTCGCCTTTAAGGCGAAATTAAATACACACATATCCGAAAATCGTTTATTCGAAACCGATGTTATTCGATAATAATGGGATTGGAAGCGTTGCGCAATCCGGATGCTGTCGACGTCAAGCTGGCGTGAAATCGGAGAAAAGGAAAAAAGACGCGAAAAAATCGCGACAAGGAGAGGAGAGGACGTTAGACGACAATTCGAAACGTCGATGCGAGACATTGGAATGCAAATTGGGGATACAGGTCGAGCGTGGTAGATACACCGAACGCGGTGTATATACGTATCGAAGTCTGGTAGAACCGATAAAAATTGCAGTCTGACGATCTCGGGTGGAGATGCCGTGGTAAGGGAGAAAATTTCTTCGACGAAGTCTTCCTCTCGTGCCAGTGATCTTACGCGAAGCATGTTTCACAGGTATAACGACAGCGAGCAGGAAACTGGAGAAACTCGTAGCAACTCGTCCGCCCGCTTATCGACTGCCATACATTTTTGAACTCGCATGGGAACCCGGCCGACTGTGATCTTCGAATCCTCCCTTTACATTGACCGCGTCTATAAAGCTTTGTCGCTTCGATTTCCCTCACTAACTTTCCCCCCTCGTCGTTTACGAAAAGAAATTTGAAAAAAGGAGAGCACGTGTACATTTTCTCGATCGTTTTTCGTCAATCGAAGCTGAAGAAGGGTTTTTCTTGTCGAGATAAAGCTTGAACGAAGGGTTAATCGTTGAGTGGATGAATCGGTAATCGAGCGAGCGAATGAAACGAAGAGACGCGCATTTCCAATTTCGCATTTCTGATTTATCCGACGTTTAAACAGAATAATCGGGACAAATTGGAGATTTTATCGTTCGCGTATGAACGAAGGAACGAATATTTTATGTCCTCTTGTCGTTGAGTCGTTGCAACGACGGGCCGATCCCCACCATCTTTCACGTTTGCTCCGCCAACTCGAAACGAAAGAGGAACGTATCCGCCGCGAAATATACCGTATTCGCATAACATAATTTTTTGGATCTTTATTGTTCCGAAAGCGGAAAGCGGAATCCGAACCGTGGAAGAACTTTTACCGAGCGAGTCGCGGATAAAATTGTCTTGGCAAAGGAATACGGATGTTTGACCAAGATTTTTCCACGAATTCGGTTAAGTTTCGTTCTTTTCTAGAATGAAATGTAGCTTGGGTAAAGAGGAACGAACGAAGGGTGAATGTTCGCGTCACATCGATTACCTTTGATTCGTTTACCCTTCTTCTTTCCACTCTCCCTCCCCTCTTTCTTTTTCTCCTTTTCGAGTTACCAGTTTCGAGGAGCTTAGTATGATTAAGTTTCACGGTTGTAAATTACACGTGAACGAACAACGCTTCTTTGATTAAGGAATTCGCCCGGGGGATTTAGCGAGTCGTAAGGAAACGGGGGTAAGGAGATGCGAGGGGGCAAACGGAGCGGGAAAATTAATGTAGCCGGTGAAATCACGTAGAAATAAATTAGAATGGCAAGGAATATTGGACAGAGGCAACACGAGCTTGTGATTTTAGGAATAATAAATTTCGATATCTTTACGAGCGGGCGTAAATTTAATAGATAACGGGATTCATCCGCTTTCCATCCTCCGTTCCACATCTCTCTATGATATCTAGTTTCTATTCGATACTCTATTCGAAACTACTTTAATTCACTCCTTATATATATATGTATATCGTAACTTTCCGGAGGCATCCGAGTTTGGGGTGGAACGTGTCCCGATAATATTCCACTTGCATCCAAGGGGTACACGCTTAAAAAGACTTTAACGATCACCAAACTCGAGTCGTTTCTCGTATCGTATCGTTCGATCTTGCTTTATCCCCCAACCGAGCACTCTAATTAGCAGCAATCAAATGTAATTATCGTGTTTCGCAATAATTCGATTTATTCGTCCCCAACTCTCCGCTGGATGGAAAATTTTTTCGAAATATAACTCTTCTCATCTCTTTCTTTTCATTCGTTTTACATTTTTCGATCCTTTCCTTGAGGAATACGCTCAGGATTCTTCTAAGATTTAAAAAAAAAGCAGCAGTTTCAACTAGAATTTTATTGCAGTTATTAATTTTTCTTTTTTGGGAGAGGATGTTTCGTAGATCGTTAAAGGATCCATAAAGGAAATAACACGAAAACTCTCCGTCTAGACGAGTCGTAGGAACCGTATTTAAAACTACCCTCTGGGCCGGACCTTGAAAACGTTCCCTTTGAAAACGAGCTGTCCTTTCACGCTGCCGTGAGCCACCATTATCACAGCCATGTGATCTACTTGAAACCTTGTATTCTTCGAGACCCGCTTCCCCCCCCCGTGATTTCCCTCCTGACCACCAAGGAGGACGTCGAAATTTCTATCTCCTCGATCGCAAAAGGACTCGCAAAGATCAACAATTTTCGTCACACTGGATAGATCAAACGTTAACGTAATGCATCCTTCGCCCGAGATTCAACAATTTTATACGAATGTACACACTTTTATAATATTTATTGCCGACAATATATGCAACTCTTTTTTTCTATTTTCGAAACGTCGTGGGAAATCCGCTGGAAATTAACCGGACTACCCTCCCCTCCCCGCTATTAAATAACAATAATCGCAAAACACCTGCGCTCCCGCGTAAATCAGAGTTCGCGGTGCGGAAGTGCAATTGGCCGTGCATAAACCTTCTTTTTTTCTTTTTTCTTTTTATATTTATTCCCGCGCGGCTCGCTATTTTGTTTTAACGGATAATGCGACCTCGTCCAATAACGTTTTCGCCACTTCTCCATTTTACGCCTCCCTCGCCCGCGTCGTCCCTATTCCCACCGCTGGAATGGACGAAAGAAAAATGGAGGAAGGGGGAGAAAAATCAATTCGCTTAAAATCATCCTTCGTTATGTTCTTAGTTTCCCTGTGATATATATATATATATCTCCAACGATCGCGATTAAAAACTACGAAGGGATCTATCATATATAAGGATCCATTCGCTATTTCGTCCACGATTTAACCGTTCCTCCAACGTTACCGTTTCTCACCGCGAACGTACGTACTGCGCAAACACGCGAAGAGAAGGAAAGAGAGGGGGAGGGGGGAATGGTGGAAGCAGAGTGGTAGTATGGAGAAAGCCGCGAGAGAAGAAGGTCACTGTTCGAAAGGGGAGAAACCTTGCCAGGAGCGAGGAAGAGGAAGACAAAAGGAAGGAGGGAGGGAGAGGCGAGTAGGCAAGCAGCAGCAGCAGCAGCAGCAACCGGGAGGAGAGAGAAGGCAGCCGAGAAAGAGCCGATAGGATGTTGCGCACCTGCTTACCTCGAGGCGGCGCGATACTTCTTGCCTAAGCTATTCCAGCTCTCTGCCGTTCTTCCTTCTTCAACCGAGAACCTTCTGCTCTCCCTCGATCGTTCCTCCCGCTCTCCTTCGCCGTGATCTGGTTACGCAGGATAGAAACTGGCAGGGTCGCTGCTACGCCGATGCGTCACGGTGATCCTGTCCTCTTCGGTATTAGCACGTCGATGTACGAAGTACGATGCGGTGGATGCGCTTTTATGGAAGATTAAAACTATAATCGGAGGAGGGGGATATCACGTTCGATCGCAACTGATCGAGATGCGATCGGTTCATCGAACCTGATAACACGCTTCTTCGAAAGTGTGTTCTTGACACACAGTGGTCCGAAGGGGATATTATTGGGTCGTTTCGTTGAGTAATATCGGCGAAAGAAATCGATCGATCATCGACGATGGTCGTTCATTTCCGCACGGCAATGAATAAGATAGCAAATCGCATCGAAAAGTTATCCAATTTTTATCTGTTTTGTATTCTAACTGTTCTGTATGGTGTGGAATGTTCGTTAGTTGACGATTTAATATTTCGTGGAGGGAAAAGAAGGGAGAGAAAAAGAAAAAAAAAAAAAGGAAGAAGAAACACAGGGTAGTTTTGGGGAAGACGTTAATGGGGAATCGATAGTTCTCGGAGCGATTAATGCTTTCTTCGACCGGACGAATATTTTAAACGCGCTAATGTTGACGTATGAAGACGTATACCAGACGGTGAAACGGCAATGACCGTAAGAAATATCGACGATTCAGCCGGTGCACGAGGTAAACTACACGGTGTGGATTTCGAGTAAAAAGCGGGCTGGAAAATAAAGCAAATAAGGCACGGAACTTGGCGATCATCCGAGTGGTTGCGCCGCTAGGTCGTATTGCTTCGGTTAATAAGCAGTATTAGATCTGGCCGCCTCGCCGTGTAAATCATCGAATCCCAACAAAATCACACACTCGATGCCATTACTTGGTAATTTCTCCTCCGTGTCTAGATATAATTAGATAGAATTAATCGATTGTCGTAATCGCGTCGGATTTATTCACAACACGAAAGAAATCTCATCCAGTAAACCAGTTTTTATATCGCGCACATATTTCATCGTTTCTTCAGATTTTTTAATCGGATTTCTTTCTAAATCCTCCATGTGATTTTCGACGGTTAATGGTTGTTAACAGCGCATTCATTATGGACGGAATTAGAAGTAAACGCGAGAACGTTTATTCCGAAGATTGAGATTTTTCCTACACTTGGTAATTCCTTTTCTAATTTCGCGATCGATTTATAGCTTCCAATTTGCCACATGCAACGAGTCTTTTAACGAGAGTATCCAACGTACGAAGGGCATGCAACCAGACGTTATCACGACACATGGTTATTTATTTAATATTCGCGCGTTGACGAGGATCTCCTTTCACGAGGACTTTCCATTACGACGTTCGTGCGGATTTACACGCCATTCGTTTTTTCCTCGGTTATCCTTGAAACTGACCAAGATAATACGACGCATCAACGTGATGGCGTTGAAATATATATATATTTCTTTTTTTTCAAGCAACTGTCTCGAACAATCCGTCCAACGACGAAGAACTTTCATTCGACGCGTTTTGTTTAGCCGAGAAAAGTTTCTGGCATAGAATTTGTCGCAGTTTCGAGTCGACTCTCTCGCTTTTCGACTTTCGCTCGTCGCGCATTAACCCCCCATTCATCGAATCAATCGAAAAAAAAAAAAAATCATGTGAAAAAAAAAAAAAACAAAATTATACATTTAACGATAATTTTCCTTTTTTTTTTTTTTTTTTTTTAAGAATAATATCGCGTATGATCAACACGGAATATTTGAAGAAAAATTCGTATTTATTATCGGTAGGTATTCCATTATTTACCAATCCAATCGCTCGCTCAATTTTTCGTTCCAGTGATTGACAAGAGGATCGTGTTCCAGCTGGAATTACGCGTGTTGTCGAAGAACATTGGTGGCCGCATCGACATCAAAGGAAGTGACGTAACATGCTCCAGGTTAACAGGCATGTAATTGAAAACTTCAATCTTTATATTTTACAAGAAATTATATCTGTCATTCCCAAACTGAGGATAGGCAGGTATAATTTAACGAAAATAACCGTATAATCCTCTCGCGACTATTACGATCTTACATTTTTCCCAATTTTCATTCTTTCGAACGAGGAATAATGGGAGAATAATCTTGGTATGGGGAGATAGATTTTTAAAATCGGTAACAAAATTTAAATCTCACGCGATTATGGTATGCCGTAAAATGTACGTACGATTACGTAGCGATCGAGAATTTATACCTTAGAGAATAAAAATAGCCGAGGCGATTTTCAAACGAAACATTTTCCTCGTCCATCGTGTTTTTACGCGATCGCATTCTTACCTAATTGATATCCACGATGACACCACGGATACCGTCGAACCGAGGGATCATTCCGTTGCGTTTCATCGTCTACGAGAAAGCGACGAGAGGAAGCGAGCAGAGGACAGGAAATTCCATCGGAAGCTCTGTATTTAAGATTCCGTGTTGAAAGCAGGTTTGTCGAATTAGCAAACATCTCACGCGTTCGCGGTGCCAATTTCGTTGCTAAAACCGGGCCCTTAGACGCCGCCAATGAATTTTTATCGTCTTAACGCCGGTCGTTTGTTCCACCTTGAACGAGGAATGGTAATACTTAATCTCGCTAAAAATTCGACCTCACTCGGTTCACGTAGAATCCTTTTCTAGAAAGGATATTTAAATGTATTACCGCGGCGCCGGTGGCCCTCGTCCCTGCTCCGTGAGAAAATTTCTCAAAATTCCTTCTTATTTGCGGCCACGCGAAAGGAAAATTATTCACCCTCTTTATCCATCATCTTATCGCCCCACGGAAAGAAGCTCCTTACGTTTATCGTATCAAACAGCCTACGTTCTTTGTCCAGTTCAGACGAATCTTAAATCAGATTGGCACGCCTTCTCTTTTCGCCATTTCTCCCTTCCTTTTCCCGAAATTTCTCTTCCCGAAATTTTTCGTCATTTTCCATCTCTAAAATAACGTTCAAACGTTTCTCTCTCCTTAAAATTCTTTACATTCGTTTCGTTATATTTTGTCGTAGATTTTTCGTAAAAATCGTTAATAAAAATCGTATTAAAATCGAAGGGGACGAAGGGATCGGGACGAATCAAAGTAAACGATGTTTAACTAGGTTCGCCGAGAAAATCGAGAGCCGTGGCATTCCAAAGCGTAGGCGGAGAAGAAGGCGGAGAAAAGAGAGTTCATCAGATTTTTCAGCGACGCGGGTCGCGAGATATTGATTTCCGGGAGAAAGAGAGCTCTGGAATTCCTGGTTGCGAGGATGAAATTTGTACCAGTCACGCCGCTACCTCTAGGATTTTCACTTTACGGCCTGCTCTCCTGCCTCCCTTTCCCCCTCCCCACTCCTTCCCCCTTCCTTTCCATCCTTTTTCTCATTGCCCCGAAGAGAAGAGAAAGAGACTCCGCTCGTTCGCAAGCGGCCCGCAACTTCGTCCCGCTATTATCTCGACCTGCCTCCTATTGCCTCGACGAAACGCGTATAAAGCGAAACAAACGATCCACTCCACGCTCCTCCTCCTCCTTCAGTGTGTACAGCGTTTGCGCTCGCCACGCGCGACCTCGAGACGAAGAGTGAAGAACAAGAGCGGCACAAGATAACGCGGAGTGGCCGGTAAATTCCTAATTTCGTTTGCTCCCTCCCGAATTTGACTTCAACCCCTGCTCCCCCGCCAGAACGAAGATTTATCGACCGATATTTGAATACGGCGAGATACGATCTTTATGAAAGTAACTACCATCGAAGATCTTGTGTGTGTGTGTGTGTGTGCAGCACAACCGTATCGCGATCGAGCGGATCGATTTTACCCACGGGGGTGTCAGCACCACGCGAAGAGAATTTTGTCGAGTTTACCAAAAGCTAGGCGGTCCCTTATCGTCGCTTAACGAGCGCCCCGTTTCAAGTCTGCCTTCCCCCCTCCCTCTCCCCGATAATCGGCCTCGTTTAAGCGTGCCGGTTAATGGAATTAGTTGGCCACGGAAGCGCGCCAGTCGAGTTTTACATGCCGATAATTGGCAGGATTAATTATGTTTAATCTATCGATCGATGGGGAGGGAGGGGTATCGCGTGTGTAATACGCGGGGATCAATTCGTTTTAATCTCGATGTCTTTTGGCAGCCGGCCGCCTCCCTCCCTCCCTCCCTCCCTCCATCCCTCTCTCGAGAGGAGAGTTTCATTTCCATGCCGCGTCATTAAACATTCCTTTTTTCATGTCCATCCTCGATTGAATATTTTATGAGGCCTTTTTTAAAGGTGATTCAGGGAATCCTTGATGAACCTCGCGGAAAAAGTTTCTTCGTCCTCCGTTTTTCGATCCTCCATTCGTTACCTCCATTCTCTATACTCCTCCCCCCTCCTCCCCTCCATCCTGTGGAATTCGTGCTTTGTATCGCGAAGTACGAGGGAAGGGAAGGAAAGGAGGGTGGAAACGGTTTGGAAACCTTTCGTCGCCTCCATTATACCGGTTAACGCGACCGATGATAATTATTGAATTATCAGCTGTATCAACATCCTCCCATTCTCACGGCCAACCCCCGCTCGCACAAACGCCGTCCGCCATTTATCGGGGTTTGAATACCCCCGCGCAGGCGATAATGCACATACGCGTTCGATTACGACTTTACTATTATAACCGCGCTCATACAGGATTGCATTAATCAACGCGACAATGGGTACAAAATGCCGGATCTTCCATTCGATTTGAGGCAAAGTGAGAGAGAGAGAGAGAGAGGAGGAGTTGGAAGAAGATCGCGCGGCGAGGGAGAGGAGAATGGGAACGGCGGTGAAAAGGCGGTGAATTTCGATTATTTCGAAAGTTAATTATACGGCCCCCGATTCTTTCCTCGAATATTTTCAATTTCTCTCTCTCTCTCTCTCTCTCTCTTTCTCTGTTTAACGAGCAGAGAACTCGACGTGGAGAGTTTCGTTTTTTTTTTTTTTGCCGAGACACGCTTTTGTATCTCGTCGCAAGGGAGGAGGAGGGGGATACGAAAACATCCCCCGTTTGGAGAAGAGTCCCGCGCAAGCGTTATCGATGCATCTTACGCGCGTCATATTTAATTAATCGGACAAACGAGTTTCCATTCCCTTCCCTTCGATCGACGGAACGACCCAGTTTTTCCACAACCGGGTTCGAAAATATCGGCCGTTGTCGACACCGAGTTCTGTACCGAGCGGCGTTATTTTTCTCGGGAGACTTTTTCTCTCGTAGCTCGCCGGCCACAAATTATCCATCAGCCGCGGACAGCTCCCGCGAAAATTGATTTATTTCGATACGGGACCGAGCGAATGATAAAAGATAAAAGTTTTATCGTGACACGCGTCAATCTGTCCCTCCCCCTCCCTCTATGCGAATACTTTGCTGGCAATTTATATATATATATATATACAATTCGTTTTCGAGGCTGAATTCTTGGAGGAGGAGGAGGAAAGGAAGACGAAGGAGCAGGAAAGCGGATCGAAAAGATGTCCTTTAAGGAGCTCCTAGAAGAGGATTGACGCGTTTTAAAACCGGTTTCGGGATCGTAATCCGCGTTCCATCGCTGATGATTTTATCGATCGATCGATGGATCGATCGTCTTATCGGGAGGAATCGTCTTGCAACAAATTGGGGAAGAGGGGCGAAATTAATTCGCGACTCGATCGAATTAATGGGGTTTTCGCTCGTGATTGCAAAGCGCAATTTATTCGTCTCTCTCTCTCTTTCCCGTGCGTACGTATCGGAACCGAATTTCATCGACGCAAAATCGTGGCCGAGAAACTGGTTTTCCAGGTGTTAGGTTTGCTCAATTATCGCGCGTAGTAATCAAGGGGTTCAAAGATTATCGTCCTTTCATTTCCGTCCCTTCGAGCTAATAAGCGATGGGATGCCACACGGCGCGCACGCCTCGAAAACCGTGGAAAGAACGAAAATATCAGCGCAAGAACACGGAACGGAAACAAAAACATGTTGCGTTTTTTATCTGCAAACTCGGTTGAATCGTCAATAAGCGGTTGATTATAATACACGAGCTTACCAGTCGAGCTATCGTTTTAATTGTAATTCGTAGTTGAGGTAGCGACCATCATCGTAGACTTCGAAGAAAGAACAAGAGCGGATACGATTAAAAGGAAAATTGTGAAAAGGAAATTATAGAAATAGGATCGAGAATTTTGACAGCAAACACGAGTTTAAATTTCAGGGAACACGCACAGTCGAATCGCGCTTATACCGGTTGTTGGAAAGACTTATATTTACACAAGTTAAAATCAATCTTCTTTTCGTTAAATATTATACGCGATAAATGCTTCTTCGAAAGCCAACGAATTTAACCACGTTTTCGAATTTCCACGGTGCGACACAGCGTGGAAATAGGCAATTAACGGGCCTCGAAAAGTATTCGATAATTGATTTATGGATTTTTTATGGAAAAAAAAAGAAAACGAAGAAAGAAACAGTTGCACAGACAATTGTATACATTGTTTCTTACGATACGTGGAACGATTGTATCGATTTTTCGTCTCGCGTCAAACCTCGCTCTTCGTCTAGTCGTTCAGAGTAATTACAATTTTTCAAATTACATTTGTGGATGTGACACGCATTAAGATCGAGATATCGCGAGTGTACGCCATGCCGCGTTTTGACATGTCATTTTATTAATTGATTTCGCGAAAATTGATGGTTATAAATGCCGTGCCTATGTAATTATACGTACCGTCGAACTCATTAAACTGGTATCGTTTTAGATTTATGGAAATGATCGGATGATTTGTCGTTTTAAACGGAAAACATTGGATTAATTCTGGAACTATGATTATAATTATTAACGTTGTTAAATTATATAAACTTCGGTAGGTGTATATTACTGCTCATCCCATTACGATATTAAATTAAATTATTCGATAAATAATCGAAGCGCGAATCGATATCTGTAATTAGCAAACATTTCTTTTCATCGTCTTTTCGTTTTCTTTTTTTTTTTTTCTTTTTCTTTTTCTTTTTATTATCGCCAAGAAAAAAAAGTTTTGATCGTACGAATGTAAAATTTTCACGCGGCATAAGTCAAGTAACCAGGGAAAGAGAAGTCATTACAAACGATACATATATACATATCTACCTTCCCCGCTCCTTCCCTCGTTTCCTCGCTTCGAGCGGAAATGAGCTAATGCCCCGTCTAACCTATTATTTTTATTTCCTACCACTCCGTTATCTAAATCTCTTCCCTCTCCCGTAACTCAATCAAAAAACTTTGACCGTAAACGACCGATATCATTTTCTCCCTCCTTTTTTCTAAACTTTCTTTTTACAATAAAATATATCAAAACGTATCTCGTCTTAGATCTTACTCGAACCCGTTTCCTTTTTTAATTTTAAAATTATAAAATTCTCCACTCTCGCAATCTTGGATTACTTCCGCGCCACCACGTACTTCTTTACAAATCCATGAACACTGGAGTGTCGAGTATTTGGAGGGAGAGGGAGAAGGGGAGAGGTGAAAAGCCCCGGTAAAACGTATCATCGTTGATCGATGCGATCAGACGGCGACGTTTCGTGGAGCGCGCGTGAAACGAAAGGAAAAGATCAAGCGAGGGTGGGGTGGCGCGCTCCCCTCCTCGGATGGAAAATGGATTTTTCGTGGCACAGGAAATAACAAACCGCGAATACGATTTACGTTTCGATCGAGCGTGCCGTGCAACGCGTTATAGCGCGAGTAGAAGATCGAGCAGGGTAGAAGGTCAACAGCTTAGATCGAGGTCGCGAGAGAGAGAGAGAGAGATAATGACGTCGAAGGTTGCGTAGTTTTCTCGATTCGCAAAGGATTCCTCTCTCGTGGAAGCCATCATCTATCGCGATAGCCGAGGAGGGTTGTAGAGAAGGGAAAGAAGAAGGGAAAAAGAGCGGCAAAAAGGATGTAGAAATGAAATTTCGCCAGGGTATCGGTGGGCCAAGTACGAGGTGGAAAGAGCGGAGGAGAGGGCTTCTCTTTCCCCTTTTCTCGTCTTTGCCTGGGATTTACGAGGTTCGACGTCAAAGAGGGCATCTCGATAACAGTTTCGGGATTTTTCCGTCTTCTTCCCTCGATACGTGGCCACGCACATCACGAGTAATATCGGTGGCAATTTGGATCGTATAAATAGTTGAGAATGGGGCGAGACAAAAGTAGAAAGAGGCGTTTGGGAGAGGTCGCACGCGATAACGATTATTGCAACGATATACGATAGAAAGAAACGACGTTACCGCCACGCGAGTCGCGCACGGTTCGGGAAGAATAACGAAATAACGAATTTATTCGTTATTTGCCCTCGTCTCGTTGGTCGACTCGGTGTTAACCCTTTGGAGATTTAATCGGGGCCCCAGTTTGCAAATAGGAATCAACGAATCGATCCCCATTTACCTGTACCACGTTTATTCATATAGTTGGTAAAAATTCGCTGTTAAAAAACTGCTGGCTGGTTTTTATCTGAATTATTTATGAGGCCACTTTCCACTCGACCGAGAGAGCTCTCGCGACCCCCGCGTTTTAGTTTCGACATAAAACTAAATCGAGGGCCGGATCGGAAGTGGAATCGCTAATGCAATGGCGGAGAGTGCGTCGATAAAATCCGATCGACGGGCCGCCGTCCCCGCCGTCCCCGCCGTCCCCGTCGCGTGGTCCACGACTTTTCGGTTAAAATCTTCCCCCGTTTCAATCCTTTCGCCCGTCACCAGTCCCCAACGACGACGAAAAGCGAGGAAAATGGCGGGTAACTCCGTGGAAATTCCGTTGTATTCTCGTGGCGAGGCGAGGGATGAAATTGCGGCGCACAGCGTGCATCCTAAATATTTACCCGGCTCTTGCAGTTACATCGTGCAAATATGTCGTTTCGCGACTGAGAAAACACGCACGTGTCTACCACCGTTTCCACCGGGCCGTGGAATGGCAGCACTTCGAACTTGGTCCGCTCCTCCGTCCGAGAGTGGCTTCCGCCCGAGCTCCAACAATTCGATTTTCAACGGCGATAGTTCGCCAAGGATAACTGGTTTCCGTTACAATGCTTGGCTTCGTCCCTGTTATTTGATTAAAACTAACGAGTTTGATTTTCCCGCTAAATCGATTGTCGATAACGCGTCCGACGTCGTCGAGGAAATCGCCAATCGCTTTGCTCGAGCAACGGGGCCCAACGAACAATCGAGATCGCGGATTGACGAACGAATAATAATTTCTCGCCTTCCAAATCGACATTTATTTTTTGCCGTACACGTAGTACGTAAACGCTATATATTTCTAAAATAGAAGAAGGATTACGGTTTGAATACTCTATGAAGTTCGATGATCCGCCGTGACTACGAGAACATATTTGTAATTAGATGTTTTCTTGTTTCTGCCTGAGATTACTGTCTACGTTAGTGTTACCGTTTTCGTTAACTCGGTCGTTTATATAAGTCGCATCGAAAATTGCCGGCGGAGAATCGTTTATACGGATATTTTATACACCAACTATCGTAAAGGGGGAAATTTCCACGTTATAGTTCAACCCCCTGATTAACGTCCCGAGCCACGTACCACGAATATCCAGTTGATATCCGGCTCAATTAACGGTCGACCAATTAATTATCAATTAATTTTCAATAAGTTTGTTATGAATTTAAGCGTCAAATAAATATAATCGATTGATCATTATAATTCTAACGAGGACCGAATTATCGGGTGAAAGTTGGAGACCTGATTCGGGTTTCGAAATGTAGGTCGGCATCCCGATATCTCTTTTCAATAATTTATTTCCATTAAGTACTACACTATATGCATATCGCCTAGCCATTCTTCCAAACCGCGCGACAATGGGTCACGAAGTTCGTTCGAGTATAATGGTAATCCGAGGAGAGCTCGAACCATTGGAATTTAGCTTTGATATACGGAAATTTCAAGCGCAATCACAAATCACTTGGGGAAAAAATCACCCCTATTTATCTTCCTATTTATCACGCGCGTTTCAAACGATTTCAAAGTTTCATCCCTTCTTTTTCTCTCCCTCGAGAATTCATTCGTTCGCTCTGATGTCTGATATATATATGTCGCATTTACGAGCGGATCGATGATTATTTCCGAAGAGCCGAATCTTGGAAACTCTTCACGAGCTTTCTTCCCGCTCTCGATTCCGAGCGGATTGTTTCGAAATCGAATCGCTTCGAAAAATATCTCAAGATGGCCGTCGACTCCAGGGAAACAACTTTCCATAAAACGATTGCGTAATGAAAGCCTTTAACACCGGTGGCGTGACACTGGGAAGTTCCCCGCTGGAAATTCGAACGGTTACTTTGAGGGATATCTGGAAGGGGTGCAACTTGAGGGAGCTTAGGTCAACGGCCGAATTAATGTGCAAACTTCGACATAATAGTTGCTCCTCTCGGGGATCTCGACTATCGATAGTCGGTCGCCGAAACTTCTTCCTCGGATAAGTTCATTAACCGCTCTCTCGTATACGCCATTCTTTGTCCTCGCTTGCATCCTTTTGTCGAATTTCACCGTTCGAAACGAAAACGCCCCCCCCTCGTCGAGGCTGCATCCTTTCGCCGAATTAACGATTCAGCGACGGCCGATCAATTTCCGAGAGTCGTCGGGGATGCAATTATATCCTTCCCTCGGTCGTGAGCACCGATTTAAAAACTGATCCGTCCCGCTGCTCCTTCTTCTTCCATCGTTACGCTTTCCATCGTTCACTCCGACCCGAGCAAAGGAAATTGAGCCGCGCCAATTGATTCCTGAAAATTGGCGAACATGCCGTGAATTATCGATTATTATGACGCAGTTGCCAACAAAGGAATTCCTCGTGATCGGGGTTAATTACGCGGTTCGTTGCCAAAATAAATTACGGCCAACCGCCGGATAAAGAGAAAGAGAAAGAAGAGAAGAGAGAGAGAGAGAGAGAGAGAGAAGGGGAATGGTTCGTGAAAATTCGTGCTCGAACGGTCTTTGCACGAAACGCCAGCCACAGATTCGTATTCGTAATAACGTGTTTCTACTCGTAATAACTTCTCGACCGAGAGGCTCGATGAAAGGGCAGCGTGCGTTATCGGTCGCGCTGTTCGTCGCATTAATCGCTCAAACACGTATCAATGGGGCGTAGCGTAATTCGAGGGGGCATCAATCGAGGCCGGTATCCTCCCCTTTCCCTCCGGCCGTGAATTAATAAAGGTCAGAAATAGTGGGCAGAAATTACGCGCGTAATTTTCACGGCAATTATGTAAAACACAACGGGTTTTGTCAGCCGGTTTGTTGGCCTCGCTCGCTCGAGAATAGCCTCGCCACGAGAATAAACCGGGCCGGATTTCATTCGCTGGTGAAATCAATTAGGCGCGAACAATGGTCGACGACGCGCGACGATCGTCGTTTCGCGAATTGTTTATTATGTATAAATCCGAATTAACGGGACGATCGGTATGTATCATCGATTGCCTTCCATCGACGAGCTGCCAACTAGCTGGCAGCAAACAAACGTGTTTGAAACGTGTCTCCGGGTGGGTGGTGGTGAGCGAGCGTACCGCCACCTTCCATCCGGAGATTTCGCAGATCCGATACTCGCAATTCGTCAACGATAATTTCGTTTCTTTGTCAAAGTTGCTTTTAAGCAACGCTCACCCTCTCCCCTTTCCAATCTCGAAAAGAGCATCCCCGCCGCTATTCTTTATGATCGACAGCAATATATGTACGAACGAACGAATAATCCCAATTCGAGAAACAGCCGGTCTAATTGTACGATTCGTTTCACAATGTTGTCACAGTGTCACGGTGTACGTTCCCGATCGTTTCTTTGATAAAGTTCAACGCACCATACGTGGCTCAACAAGTTCAATATATTCGGTGATCGTGAAACGATCCTCGAATCCGCCAGAGGATCCACGACTGTATCGCGTGGCAAATAATGGAGCGAACTAAGTTGAGGACCCAACACAGTCCTCGCACAGTCCTCGTGGATAGATGAAATAATCCTCCCCGTCTGCGATAGCTTTGTCGAGGTGGGGGGTATCGTCGAGTTTCAACGCGTATAATTAAGCGAATGAAAATATCAGAAACTCGAAGTGGCAATTTCGAAATGGCCGCATTATCGCGATTTGCCAGAATTCAACGCGGCATTCAACCGCTATATATACATCTCTCTCTCTCTCTCTCTCTCTCTCTTCGTTCTCTCTCTCTCCTTCTTCTCCCCACCCTCCCCATTCCCACGTTGAAAATATATTTTAATCGGAATATCCGTGTACGAAAAATCGATTTGCATTCAACGTTTAATATCCTCCGGTTTTTGGATCCCGTTGTGTTACGCAGCCGGTGGAGTTTTTATTTATTTTTTTTTTTTTTTTTTTTGTAACGATGTCGTAAAATACTTAACGTATCGAGCCATTTTCACGGTAGAGCAGAGGAGGAGGAGGGGAGGGAGGATGAAATTTAAAGCAGCGAGAGCCATCGGTGATTTTCTATTTATTCGAATGGTAAGCGATAAAAACGGTCGTGAGTGAAAATAAATTATCGACAATTATGCACGCGCGCCGTATCTCTTATTCACTCGGGAACGAAGTGATCGTTCCGTTGTTGTGTCGAGTACAAAAAAAAAAGGAAATAATAATAAATAAATAAATAATCGATGGAAACGAGGATCTGTCTAACCGGATGTTCCTTATCGATATTTATCTATCGAACGATTTTCGTTTTCGCTCGAGACTCCGTCTCTTTCAATCGACTTCTCGAAAGTTTCGCGACGACGACTAATATTGTTAATCTTCGATTAACATATTAACACATTCGATAATTTAATGCACCGTTCAATGACACCAGGATCATACCAGGAGAGAAAATTTCATCGGCATCACGATTGTACGGGCGCGTTTTTCCCCGATAACCCTCATCACCATCCATCTCTTCTTCCATCTTCGCGTCCTTGCGGTGTTTTCTCCTCTTTTCCTCGCGTTGGTTCATTCGTGGAAACCGAGGCGCGCGTGCAACGCGTGCAACGCGCGCCATTGTGGGCGCCTCGCGTTGTTGTAGAAGTAGAAAAAAAAAAAAAAAGAAAAAGAAAAAAAAATGAAAATCAGTATTCCGACAGCAACGCACTCGAGCGCGAGAGACACGCGGGGTGTCAGCATCGACGCGTCGTCGACACGTTTTGTTCGAAAAGGGGGCTCCCCGTGTCGGCTCAGTCAATTAACGTGCTCCGTCTTTCTATTTTATTTCCGTCGGTTTTTGTTTTGCGCCCGGCATGCCACCCCACACGTGCCGCCTCCGCCTCCGCCCTGCCCCTCCGCGCGGCCGCGAGTGCCCGTGATCCCCGTACGGAGCCCGCACTTTGTTTTGATCACGTCACACCGCCAGCCAGGACGCGCTCGATTGTCGCCTCTCCCCCGGGATAACGCGGCGCAGCTTTTAATTGCGCTCCCAATTAGTGCACGCGCCCGATCAAGAAGCACTTCACCTGCGGCCGGCCTCCAACAAACAAACGCGTGTCCAATTATCAACTGCCACGATCCCCTAATCGGTTGCTACGCGTCTTTACGTCGTCTTTCCTCTCGCCTACTTTTCCTTTCAACTTTTCCTTTTTCGCGCGAAAAGATACGGCCGTTTCGGAACCGCCGCTATTCGATGCTTCCGTTCGAAGAAATTTTTACTTTTCGTCGCGAGTTTGATTCGATCGATAGAATATCGCTTTTCCCCTCCCCCTCGAAACAGATTCTTCCCTATCTTCCTTTGCGCGTCCCTCTTTTCCCCTCCCCTCCTGTTATTTACGTTGCGGCAATATCTCTTATTCCACGGGAATCTCTCTTAATAAGAAGCTGGTAATTACGTTTCGCAAGGGGGAGGGAAGGGGAGAGAATGTTTATCGCCGGACCAACGTTGACTTCATTAATTATTCCGCTCAAAGGGCAGAGAGAGAGAGAGAGAGAGAGAGAGAGAGGGATTTTTTATTTCAGTTCCTTCCTTCTTGCAAAGAATGGAATCTTTTAATATCATTTATCGAAGTTGCATCACGACGAACGGAGCTCGAAATGTTGTTTAGACGAATATCCGTTGGAAAAGGAAATTCTTTCTTCTCGAGACTACAATACGTTAACATTTTTCTTTCTTTTTCTCATCAAGAATATCTTCCGCGTTCGTTATTCCGTGTTTGCGTTATTCCTAAAGATCCATGCCGGGATTAAATCGCATCGGTCCGAATGCCGAGCGGACTGTGATATTAAATTTTATCTCAACATTCCTTCCGGTTCGTAAATTTCCTTCGGAAACGTTGCCATGCATCGTAACAACCCTCTTACATACACGGGAACGGGTGCATAACTTTCCCATCCTTTCTGTACAGGGATTCTCGATCCCAGCTTTAATAGGCAATTGATGGGTCCGCAACAATGCCACCCTCTCCTGTAAATTCAGCCTTACCGTACGTTAACTCGTTCTTTTCAACCGTGCGTGGGCAACCGATCATCCTTGCCTTCGTAACGTAAAATTTCCCGAGTTTTATTCATTACCCCCCAACGCGTTGTAATTCCGGGATTCAACGAATTCCTTCTCTCCACGACTCCGCGAGCGTACATAAAGCGCCAGATTCTCGTAACGAATAAATAAACTCGTGAACGAACAAGCTCGACGCAGTTTTAATAACGAGTTAACCCGCGTACTCGGTTTTCGCATCAGCGCGGCGATACGTGTCGCGACGAAATGTCGAAATAAAAATATTTCGCGGAATTACAATCGTGGACGTCGTAATTTTCCCCTTTCGCTGACCGATAAAAAAATATTTCCTCTCACCTTTCCTCCGTATATCGAGAAAATAATAAAGGTTTACGCGGAGAGAGAGAGAGAGAGAGAGAGAAAATTCCCGAACGATCTAGGTTCAATCGTGGTGAAAAAATATTCACAAAAAATATTCGCGACTATTCTGTCTTGTGTATTTCTTCGTCGATGTAATTGTCGTTAAACTCGATATCGATGATTCATTAACCTCTCTAAATCCACCGAATTCGCTTGCATCGTTAAACGCTATCCCAACTATACTTCGCGTACAACGCTCGATTAAAACTTGGATCCCCTATATATATAAATATTCATCTCTCTCGAAACGCAAACACCTCGATAACTTTCTGTCGCGCTATCGAAACGCTTCTCACCTTCGACTCATTCGAGCCCTTTTACTTGGCCGCAACGAGACGAGGCCGTGTCTTTTACCGGCGAAAAAACATTGCCCTGAACGCGTTCGAATTCTCGATTCTCAGTTCAAACATCACTACTATTATTACATACTACGATTCCTCCTGCTCGCGCGATGGCTCGCGTGATTTTCTCTCGGTGGAACGGGGTGGAATATGGAGAGGGGAGGAAGGAGAGAGAAAGAGAGAGAGAAAGAGAGAAAAAAAGGAAAAGCGGAGGAACAAAAGGATCGTTAGGTAGGTAGGCATGGGCTAACTAGCCCGCTTATTATCGCGTATGAGACGGGTAACAGTCGGGCGGATAGGACAGTGCTAGGTTGGCAACGAGGGTGGCAGAGTGGAATGGCAGAGAGGGGGTGAAGAACAGCAGGGATGGCAGGATGACATTAACAAATGACTGCATGGCTGAGCTTCTGCCCATCCCCCTTCCGTCACCCCTGGCTGCAGCCGGCTACCAACCCCCGCCAAACCGGGTCTCGCCCTCTCCGTTCAACCCCTGCGACCGGGCCTCCACAGCTTAACCGAGCTGGGACCGCGTATTCGCGAAATCTGGGCAAACTTTTGTCATAAATAAAGGGTAAACAACGCCCTCCTCCCCTCCAAGCCAAGCCTCGTAAGTCACTCCCTCCCTCCAGCCTCCCCCCACCTTTCCTCTCGCGCCCTCCACCTTTCCAAACACTTTCTTCCTTTCAGCCCCTTCGATAGTCCCTTGCCACTCGAGCCACTTGCACTGCCCCTCGTCGAAACACTCCAAGGTAAGCCGGAGGTTGGATTGGCCGCGTCCATATAATATCGTTTAAATGATACGATTTTCGCGATTTCCTTCCAGGCTTTTTCCACGTCGCTTATAACCGCTATTAATAGTAACTCACGGATCGATGATTACACCCAGCCGAAGATTATCTGTTATATCTCTTTGTTTCTCAAGGATGTAACGAGAATACACGAGGCGCATCCGCCCTCCGTTATCGTCGTCTCGCAGAAGATCGACGAGGATCCAGGGAGTATACCTGGCCGAGGAGATATATATATATATACGTTTTATCGGGCGTGTCCACTTAAGAAACGAAAACAAGGGTGGCCTCTATGACGAGTATGACAGATGGGTAGGGCGTAATGGGGGCACGGACGCGTGAGAATCGTTGGGCGAAGTCGTTTAATCGTTGCTCT
Source organism: Apis laboriosa (assembly GCF_014066325.1). Classification (NCBI taxonomy): domain Eukaryota; kingdom Metazoa; phylum Arthropoda; class Insecta; order Hymenoptera; family Apidae; genus Apis; species Apis laboriosa. Next base: position 4,251,212 of record NW_025221020.1, on the reverse strand, counting down.
CGGGAATCCCTCGGAATCGTCGGGTTGTAAAGGAATAATAGGAGAAGGCGAAAAAGAAAAATCGATGGTAGTTTAGGAGGAAGAAAGGAAAAAAGGAAAGGAAGGTAAAACCAGGGTTGGATGAACGAAGAAAGGGATGAACGCGATAGTTATCTAGTCGTTGGAGGGATAATGATTCGACAGGGGTGACGGGACAATTCTCGATCTAGGAATAGAGAAGCGGACAAGTATTCCAAGGTTGTAACGTTTTCCGCGAGGTAAGGGAGGGAGGCGTAGGTGAATGAAAAAGTAGGGGGAACTACTGGGTTGCAGGATGGCGGCCGAGAAAAAGCCGAGTTTCGACTCTGTTACTTGTTGTGTCGCGTCACTTTGGCGGATTAATTCCTTGCCGTCAGACAAATAAACTCGGTCTCAATGCTGCTGGATCTTCTTCCTTCTGCATTGAGGAGTCTATGCAGATTAATTGAAGTGTAGCAGTCGAGGCGGCGTCGTAATCACGCCGGGCAAAGGGGATGACGAGGATGAATTTGAAGAAAAAGAGGGGCTTGCCGGAGATTAATTGAAACGCTCTTGCTCGGGACGATGGCACGATCGTTGCGGAAACGACGTTACTTTTCTCTCAGGCCCAACCTTCTCGATTTTCTTTTCTCTCTCGACCGTTTCGCGTTCGACTTTGACTGATCACGCGAGTTATTAAGAATATAATGCGCTCACGATTTAAATGGGAAGCAAGAGTTTCGTCCAACTTTTTTTCTCCCTTTCTTTCTTTTTTTTTTTTTTTTCACTTCGATCGATCCTCTATTAGCGAGATTGGCTATTGCGTTTATTTTTCGATTGTCGTTTCTCGTTTCCATCGATGAAGAAAGAAAAGGAAAAAAAAAAAAAAAGAGAAAAACGGATAAATAATTTATCGTTCGATCCGATCGTTCGTCCGGAATCGGTTTTTCTTCCATTCTTGGCGCGCGTGCAGAAATAAACGGAGCGCGTTGTCGATTCGTGAACGGGGGGGGGGGGGGGGGGGGGAAACAGTTGGAAATTCAAGTTGTACAATTAAGATCGATTGTTCGATCGTCGTCCACCAATGATACGCAATCGTAATTTGGTTGTCGACGTTCCTCCTCCCTCCCCGTTGATCGGTCGATCGACATTCATTTCTTTGAGTGGTCGAGTTCCCTCGAATCGGTTGAAAACTCGTCCGGGTCGCATTATCCACGAGTCCGGGGACACGGTTAGAGAAAGGCGAAGTAATCTGGAAATGGAAGTCTCGAAATATAATAAATATCTTCGGGGCAAGCGTATTCCCGTTTCAGTTCGATGGAACTATGACTCGTTCACACCGTATCTTCGGCTTTATCCGAAGGGAAAGTTTTATTACCCCCGTATCGATCTCGTTGACATATCGGGTGTCCGATTTCAATTATATTCCAATTTCTATATCCAAACCGTATAAATCTTTTTTCGTCGAAGAAGAATTCTCGATAAATTTATACTCGAGCTCGAATATTAACGTAGCGGATTCGTAACGTACCTACATATTTCCCCCCTCGGTTTAATTCCACCCTGTTTACCTCTCTCTCTCTAAAATTTAATTTTTGAATATAAAACGTATTAATAGATCGCGGTGACCCAAACTTTCAGCAAGATCAATTTTTCCCATCCTCTCGAGGACGGCACCTGCGATCCCTCCAAACTTTTCCCTCCCACGGATAATGCTTTTATCGTGTCGGAGAGCATAGGGGTTGGAAAAACAGGTTGAAGACGCGGAAGACCGGTTTTTCGGGGTTACACGTGCGGATGGTGCACGCGGGAGTTCCAAAGGAGGCGCTCTTTTTTCCTTTTGCGCTCTTCCAATTTTTTATTATTAAATTAATTTCACGATGTATTCCACTTGGTATAAGAGAAAGGGTACGAAGGACGTGGAGGAAAGGATCGCGACGTACTCGTGACAATAGACCTTTTTAATTCGTTACGTTACGTTTTAAAATTTGAGTAAAAGAAAAAGAATTTCGTTCTCTCCCCTCTCCTTCTCCATTTCTCGCGTCGAGAGGTCCAATCCTCCAACGGATGCGATCAGAAAGGGGCGATAAATTAGAACGGCAATTTGCACCTTCACGGTCCTACTCTGCGGTCCAATTTCGCAGAGAAGGATCCGAAGGATTTCCAAGTGGACGTATCGTTGAATCGTTTTCACCTTTCCAGATTTCGTCTCGGTTATTATAACGATTATAAATTATGGGTTGTATATATACGAGTGTGTATATCCCGCAATTTTTGGCACGATTTCGTTCGGGCGAATATTTATATTGAAATACCGCGAATTCCTTCGTTACCCCTCCACGAGCAGTTTCCCAGCTAGTATCGAAGTTTAGAGATTTATTAATTCGCGGCAATCCCCACCTCTCCCCGCCCTGTTTCGCATAAAAATTCGCCGAGGATTTATGAAGCCCGGCTACGCACAAATTGCCCCCGGGGATCGAGGAATGTTCCTCTGATAGAAGATTCCTCGTTTCGAGGGACGTTCCCTATTTGTACGGGTCGTAGGTCGAAGCCCTAAGAACGACGATTCTTGCGGTGAAAAATGAGGCTTCGCGTGGCCGCTGCCAGATCACTCGCTTCGACCCATCAGCTTTTTTTCCCTCTTTTGCTCTCCCTCCCTCCCTCCCTCTCTCTCTCTCTCTCTCTCGTCTCATTACGATCTTTGTGCCCGGCTCGTATCGTTGCGATCGCCACGCCTGTTTATCGATGAAAAAGAGTAACTTCCTCGCGGCGTGTACATATGGTACACGTATGTTTGTCGTGCACACATTCGGTTGTGCATCGAATCGATGCGCTCGTTTTCGAATCGAAGATAAATTTTACTCGCTCGCTGCATTTCGCCCCCCCGATATAATTAATTTTTAATCGAGATAAAAAAGCAACAGTGGATTAAAAAAAAAGAGAGAGAAAAGAAAAATTCCAGAGATTCCGCGGAATAATAAACGTACGAGCTCCCTTCTTATCCTTTCCGCCAATTAAGCTTTCTTCCATCTCCACAGAATGAATCTCTCCCGCCAACTATCGCGTTCCGCATCGGCCACCATCCTTGTTTCTCTCCACGACTTCTCCCTCCTCCTTCCCCCATTTATCGAGGCAATTAATTAAACAAGGGAAGCAAAGGGAAACGATCTCGTCCGTTAAAGAGCGATACCCGATCGAAGAGGAGTCGGAATCGAAAGTTTACCCGGGCTGAAAATTCGTTCCTTTTAACCACGAGGGAGGATTCCCGATTTCCCGTAACTTTTGTCGATCGAGCATCGAGAAAGAGCGGTGACGATTGTGGGAATAGTTGGCGGGATTAATTTACGACCAGGAGATGGATTTCCACCGATATCACCGCCGATCAATTAACCGAGAGAAACCCGATTCTTCCTTTTTCTCCTCCTCCTTCTTCTTCTTCTTCTTCTTTTTTCCCCTCTCTCCTTTTTCGAGCCGTTCTTCGACTCCTTCGACTCGCCAGCTGTTGCGAGTAGGGAAGGTCGAACGGGGGATAACGTTACACTCGACTTTTTCCGCGATATTGCGATCGATGATAGGGCGAGAGGAGGGAAAGGAGAGCAAAGGACGAGGGTGGAGTGCAGGCGACAAGAAAGAAAGGGGGAGAAATAGAATGGTGAGAAGAATAAGAAGAGGGAATAGGGATAAGTAACCGGGGGATAGCGTCCAACGTAGCGTGCGATCATCCGATCATACCGATTCAGTGTTTCCATCGGATGGAAGTAAGGAGGGAGGAGGGATGATAAAGTTCGCGAAAGAATTTCAACCGACCGCTTGTCTTGCGCGAAGAGGGAGAAAATATTCGGCGGTGGGACAAGGAGATTTCGAGAAACTGGAGCTGGGTAGAAATAGTGGTTGATTTATATCGAGCGGAATCTCTCTTACGGGGGACGGCAGCTTGGCGCCGTACGTTCATCCTTTAAGTTACGAGATCGTTGGCAAACTACCCTTTTCAAAAAAGAATCGTTTAACATCCAGGGACGCGAGGATTCTCCCTCCTACATCGTATAATAGTAATTTCGAACGACGCGATAGTCGAAGCGACGAATAACGAGTCTAAAAAGAGTAAATTCGCAGGATTTTCGAAAGGCGAAAAAGGCGAAAATAATAATCTTCGGACGGAGATTCGTTCGAAGATTAAATCTTCAGCTTTGCGCGCTTCCGATTTCGAAAGAGATTCGCGCGGATTTGCGTTCGACACATATCTTCGCTCACAGTAGTACTCGAAATATACGAATATTTGTCCAGAGCTCTACTTGACAGGCTAATCGACGAGGCCGCGGAAAAATCGGAGGGCTCGTTTTTCAACGAACGGGAAAGAAAGTTGAACGTACGTTTGCCGCGCGTGGAGAAGGAGGCCGCAACGAAGTTTCAGATCGAAAACGAGATTACCTGGGCGGCGGGAGGCGAGCCTAACGGGTTACGCGCGTCCACCTGGCCTCGTATCCGCGCGTTGCTCGTACGTTCTGGTTAAAACTGATTTTAATTAGAAAGCCTGGGTGGTAGGGGGCGCGTTTTTAGTACGTTTTTACCTTCCATTTTAAACCGGTTGGCTGGAAAATGCATTTCGCGTCATTAAACGCGCAGCACCGCTGTCGCTTTCGCTTTTAGCTGGGCGGAACGCGGGCAGAAAGCATTTGGTCCCGCGTAGCTGGCCAGGCCACGCGCTTTCTCATTTTTCACATTATCGTCTGCCAACAGACGCGCACCGACCATCGTTTTTTCTTTCCCCCCCTCCCCTCTTCGTCGTTTCCCTCGCGCCAACGAGATCGAGCTGGCCAAAGCTCGAGAAGACAGACGTTTCGTATCAATTCTCTCCCCCTTCCCCTCTCCCTCTTCCATCTTATCTCCATCCTCGAGAGGCAAAAAAGAGCGGAACGAAACATTTCCATTCCTTTCTCGTTGGAGTCGAATATCAGAAATCGAATATCGTCTCGCGTATTCGATTTTTACGAATGGCGAATCGAGCCGAGAAATACATAGGTTTTTCCTCCGTGCAACTCGGCCATTTCGAGATCGAGTTATTCTTCCCGAGTAATGCGAATGGCCGTAAAACGAAAGGGTTACATCATCCCGGACGAAACGGGATCTATACACCCTCCCTCGATGTCACCGTAAACTCGTTTTCCACGGGGTCGCAGCCTGTGGCGATGTATCGGAATCAAGATATTACGAGGGAGGCAGCTGCGCCTCCCCCGGATCCTTTCATCCGATCCTCCGCCATTCGTTTCTCTTTCTCCTCCACCGTGTTTCCCCCCCGTCTACGAAAGGAATTCGTAATAACTCGTCGAATAGTTCGAGGGAAACTGGGTCAACCTTTACGCGGAATCACGCCGGGAAAAGTTGGCACAATAGGCGAGGGTAAAACTTACAAGCAAATATCTCTTCCTCCCGTTACGATACGACCCCGTTCCTTTCTCTTTCTCTCTTTCTCTCTTTCCTTCCAACGAAGAATTTAATTTCCGTAATTTCGAGGCGGTCTCCGCGTCGACGCGTGAATCATGGTTCCACTCTCGTAAATAACCGACCACCCTTTACCCATCGATGGGAAATAATCGTTGAATCGAAGAAGAATGCTTTCCTTCTCCTCCCCTCCCTCCTCCTCCTCGAGTGGAAAAGTAATTTTTATCCAACGGTGAGCCGCGACGAATCGATTAAGAGACGGATCTGGATGGAGGGGGCGATCGACAATTTCGAGGGAAATTCGATTAATGGTGAATAACGGTCGCCTCCTCGAAATATCGTATATAACGAAATCGTTATGGCGGCGGGTGGCGCGTATCGGCGCGTGTCGTTCCACGGATATCGCGATACTTGAGGCTGTTTCTGCTCGTAAAATCATGTTCGCGTAATTCCAGGGGGCATGTCGCGCTCGTTTCAGGTCAAGCTCTTAAGCTCGCCGCGGCTTAAATCGTTTTACAAGGCGAGGCAGGAGGGAGGAGGAGGAGGAGGAGGAGGGTCTCTCTCTTTCTCTCCCTCCGCGTTAAGAAGAGATTGCCACCGACAACGAGAGCCGCCGCTCCAGGAGGTGCACTCGTTTCGCCCGCAATTTTCCAAGCTTTATAGTTATTATCCATAAACGGCATTAACGAAATTATATGAAAACGTTCGGAACGTTTTAAACGTTCCTATTCCGAGGTAATTTTCTTTTCGCCACGGTACAGCGACAAAGAGAGAAGGGAACGTATACATATATATATATATATATATATAAGGTGTGCCTCGATCGGATTGTTCCGCGGTTGAACGTGAAAGCGGAGGCGAATTCTTTTTTCCCTCTCTCTCTTTCTCTCTTTTACGGGATACAAAAGTCCATAAAGAAGCGGGAAAAGGGTTTTTCGTGAAAAACGAGTTATAAACACCAAACACTCGGCCGAGAGAAATTTCCACGGCTTGACCCGTTCTCCTTGTCCTCCATTCAAGACGGCACGATTCGTTGTGAATATCCATCCATCCACCACGGCGGTTCTTGGGTCGAGCTTTGTTTTTCAGGAAACAAAAGTGGGCCGCAACTCGCCGGCCCGAACACACACCGAAACCTGGCCTGCCTCTGTGCGCGAATATCATTGTTTCCAGCTTCCGGATGATTCCTTCTCCCTCCCTTTCGCTTCCCCTCCTCCATCTCCACCGCGTGGAAAATCGTTTCGTTTATATAAACGAGTTTCCATTCACGCCACGGTGGCTGTGTTATCGATACACGCGCGAATAAAATTTTCGCGGTTGGAAATCGATTCGACTTTTCGACTGGATCACCTCTCCTCTCCGTAATCGGAATCGTAACGCCAATTTTTTCCAATCGATTGTTTCGAAAGGTCGCGAGCGACAACTGAGGTGAAAAGAAAAAGAAAAAAAAAGAGGGAAAATTTCTCTCGCAGAGCGAAGGAAGAGAGGAGAAAAATGTTGACGCGACGATTAATTAAGCTCGTCGCCGTAGCATCCCGTCTCGACTCGCGTCCATTAACACGGCACGTACGCAACTCTGTGTTCTCTGTGGATCACAGAGAACCGTCATACAATCAGTCTGGAGCGATAGCGCGTCGCTTTTGTTATCCGCTCATAATTGATTTCCAGTCACGTGGCTGAAAACGCGTATTCTTGCAAAACCAATTTCATCGTTCTTCCCCTCCACCAAGGCCGCCTAGGCTTGCCTCCCGCTTTATTTATTTCATTGTTCGTCAGCGTTTCACGGGCACAATGAATCTCCGACTGCTAGCCTATTTCCGGTTGGCTTTGTCGAACGTGGTCAGCTGCAAATATCATTGACAAATCCAAGCCCGAAACGCACTGCGGCAGCGTTTTCAAACGCAGTACTCGTTTTTTACACGCGTTTTCCCTCTTTCCGCCGTTTATCCGCCAACGAAATCGAGATATTCCCGTATCTCCCTTCTCCTTCCTTTTTTCCTTCCACTATATATTCGACGATATATATATATATTTTTATACGCGACAAATTTCACTCGAATTTGATTCAACGAGATCCAATCTATTTTCCTTTTCTCTCGCGAAATCGCGCGATATATTTTTACGCGACAGTTCCATTCAACTTAACGAAATTTGATCTCGGTTTAAATCTCCCTCGTCTCTTCCTCGAAAGATATATATATGTATATACCAAATATAAATAACCAAAAAGTGCAACGAACGATCCAGATAATTACATAATAACAATTAGACTTGTATTTCTAGATTCATTTGTCGAATTAATTATTACTCCCCCTCCTGCTTCCCTCGTTCGACGATGCCGTCTTTGGAAACGCTACCAACAATAAGACCAAAGGGAGACTTTAAAGGGAAGGGAGGGGGGGGGGAGGCTTTTTGCGTCCCCTTTCTCAATAATTTAATTTGTCTGTATGCGGGATGGTGTTGTTCACCATCCAGGAAACAATGCAATTTTGTCGGTAGAGGTAGACCTTTTTTAACCTGGGACCTGTAGAGTGGGACAGGCCGGCAACACCATTGCGTTCCCATTCTCCCCTTTGTGTAATACCGTTCGTATTTACCTATTCTCAGCGTAGTCAGCGTCTTAGTGACTGGATGGCGGAGGGGAGGGCAATAATAAGAAATTGATAGTAAAGGAGGCATAATTCCGAGTATACCGCCACTCGGCCCCATGAATTTTTCATGAATTCCAGAGGTTGTATATATGCAAATCGGGCTATTTTCACGATTCGGAATGCCTTAAACGGTTTAAATATACGGGTGGGAATAGACGCGGTGCGGGACGTAACACGGTTTGCCTCTCGAGGCCATTAAGTTTTCACTTAACCCTGCCTTTCTTCCCGTTACCTTGTGTCACAAACCAGCCAAATTACGCGTCGCATTGTCTCGCGCCAATTCCTTCGCGCCTTCTTTCGATCGCCCCGATAATCGGTGTCCCTCGAGCTTGCACAGCGCTTTTGTCTTGTTGTTGTTCTTGTTTCCTTTGTCCCGGACCGAAGAAGAAAACCGTAGCGGAACAAACGTTCGCTCGAAATTACGCGATGTATCTGGAATAATTAAGTAATCGATAAGGAAATATCGGGAGGGGTTTGCACTTTGATCGAATTCGATAGAGATAATAAGAATCGTGGCATGTTCGAAATTCGAATTTTGAGTATTATTAATTATCGGGGGAAAAATCCTTGCCGGTTTTCCATCACACAAAACAAAAGTTCAACAAAAGTTTACTTGCAACGAGGAAAAAGAGCGAAATCGGCCTGCATCTCCTGGCGCGCCTCTGCTATGTTAACGGCTCCATAAGGATGCCAAGGTAAAACGCGAAACGCGTTGTCGGCTGACGTGCATACACCTTAAACGTTCATAGAGGGAGGAGGAACTGTCTGCGTTTTATTGGCAGTAAAGTCGGATGAAAGGAAAAGGGGAAAAAAGGAGGAGAAAGAGAGGGGGGGAAGAAGACTTTTAATAAATAGATCGGAGGAACAAGGTTAGCGACAACTCTTTGGATTCCGAATATTACGAGGATCGTGCCTCGTAATTCGTAGCCGGCTTGGTAATTTGCTCGAGAGGGTAATTCGTTTAATTAAAGAGCGTCTATTTGTAAAAATAGAGGAGAGAAGGATGAGAAAGGAAGGGAAAACGAAAGTTCTTCGAACTTGACGAGCTGTAGATGTGCCCGCGTGTAATGCGTGCGTGTACGAGGAACGGTTTAACCGAGGTCCAACGAGAGGCCGTAATTAGGGTGGAGGGTCGAAAAGTTTCTTGCGGTCAGCGACGCCATGTCGCGTTACGAGTTGGCGAATTTTATTTCTCCGCGAGGAGCTGGGCCGGCAAACGGGTTGAATAGCATGATCAACTGCGCTCGATGCATTCGGCTCACGTGGTATTGATTAAAGGGCCCTCTTTGAACTCTTTCACCCGGCTCTCTTTCTCTCTCTCTCTCTCTTTCTCTCTCTCTTTATATATATCTTCCCTTCGACGTCCCGAATTCCCGAAAACCTTTTTTATCTTCGCTGCTTGTGTATCGAGAGAGATCTGCGGTTTCGAAGGCAACAGTCTGGAAGGCAGCGCGCATCCACGAGAAAACGTCGGTTATTTGCCGGTACTCAAATACCGGTACAGATTTAAACGTTTCCCTCCCGATGTAAATTCGTGATCGCGTGCACCGAGCGCGCGGGCCCACCGTAATTTTCGCATTTTCTCTTCCCTTTCCGAGCCCCTTTCAAATATTCATTCGGCTAACGGCCCGACGAATCACGCGTTCGAAAAAATTCGGGGGGTTCCGTTCTCATCTTTGTATCGCCTCGTGCGTGAAAAATCGATCGCAGGGAAAATAGGGGGAGAGAAACGCACGATTAATAAAACAACCGATCTCCTTTCCTCCGCGCGTCTCGGACGTAATAAAAGATCCTTTGGATAAATAAAGAGGGGCAGGGAGTGTATAGCACGCAATAACTTGGAAATGGTCTGCTGTGCAGATCGATCGAGAATACCTTAACCGAACCCCTCGGCGAGTCGAGTCGAGTCGAGTCGAGTCGAGTCGAGTCCCTTTCTCTCCCTCTCTCTCTTTCTCGATACTAACCATAGGATTCATAAACGCAACGAGGTATTCTTAAGGTATTGTGCAAACGGAGAAATTTGTGTTTGCCGGATTTTAGTAGGGCGAAGCTGGTCGCCGATGGTTCGCGTCGACACCGATTAGGGTAAAACGATCCCCGAGGATTTCCAAACTCCCTTCCATCGTTGCCAAACCTCCCAATCTTGTTCGTAAACCGACGTTAAAACCCACGCTCGAAACCCTGTGCACGTCTGTTTTCGTGAAGCGTGTTCTCCTGTGTCGCCGACGCAGGGTCGAATATCTCCGATCTTCATCATCCCCCTCTCTCTCCGAATGAATCTGATCGTAAAAGCTTATCCTATTTTCGCAGATTTTTATTCTTGATCCTTGATTATCATTCTCAAATAATCTTCTTCCTTTCGCCTCGTCTTCGCCTAGCCTTCCATCGATTTCCCCGAAAAGTTTCCACCGTGTCCACGAGGCGAGAAATTTATTAGGTTGTTTCTGTCCCGAACATCTTTACGATCAACCGCTGCAACCTGTTCTACTTTGTCGGGGTGTTACTCTTCGCGAGAACGTGAAACATAGATTAGAAGGAATAAAGCAGGTCGACAACCGTCAAGTTGAGGTCAGGCTGGATTTCATCCCGCGTTTTAAGCGTTTAAACGTCTAAACATCTAACAAAATAAATAAATAAATAAAATAAAAAGGAGGGATAAAAAATTCTCCTCGCTCGAGCATTTAAAAGAAGCGTCATCAGGATATATACTTTGTCCTATCATCGAATCACCGTTTAATTCTCTTAATTCCACGAATTAATTCCCGTCATTCACGACCGATTTCACGATCGAAAATTGGCCTGGGCGTGGCTATTAATTATCTAATTCGTTCGTTTAATCGCGCGAGAAGCCGCCAACAGCTGACAACGGCCAATCGAAACGCCGAAAAGCTCACGGTTTTTGCTCTCGCAAAACGCGATTCTGCGAGTGCGGTTGCAGAGAGTCTGCGGTCTTTCCCCCTTGGAGCCGGGGAAGGGGGAAGGAGGAGGGAAGGGAGAGGAGGAGGAAGGGAGGGAGAGAGGGCACACGATTCGCCGCGTGCTTTTCATCCTTTCGAAGAAATCCTTTCTCGCGGCATCCGAGTTTTTCAAACGCGGCTCTGTTCCACTGGTATGCAAATTACTTTGCCCGGGTAAAACTTTTATTCCACGTTTTCGCCCCTTGCCGGTGATATACGATTACGCGCATACACACATACAAACACAAACACGGATTCATATTACGAATCCGAGTTCGGTTTCCTTCCGCTGAATCCCGATATAGATCGCGAGATAATCGAAGATCCTAATCGTTCAAATCGTGAAAAATAATAGCGCGAGGGGTTGCTCGTGCGAATAATTGAAAATTATTGGTTCGCGCGCGATACCAAGCCCTTCGAAAGGAAGGGCGTTCGCGGCGAAACACACGGGAATTCTGTTCGAAATTCAATTTCACCGATGTATTTCCTTAGCTACGGCACGGAACCGTCTTCCAAGAAGATTCTTTCCTTCGGTACAATCAACCGCGTACCCTGTGCACAAGGCCGTGTGCTCGCGTACCTTTGCCGCGCCAAGAACTTTTTTTTCGCCTCTCTCTTTCTCCCTCTCCCCTCCATCTTTTTTCCTCCTCCTCTCCTCTCCTCTCCTCTCATCTCCTCTCCTTTCGCTTCTTCCACCCTCCTCCCCCTTGAACGCGAGACGCGAAATACACGATATGCATTGCTTCCTCCAGGAAAAACAGTGGGGCCGCTTTTGTGAAACGAACGACGACGACGTCGGTGGGCGAGACGAGACGAGGCGAGGCGAGGCGAGGCGAGGCGAGGCGAGGCGAGGCGAGGCGAGGCGAGGCCCCCGTGTCTCGTCTCCGGCGGCAGCCTTCTGAAAGCAAAACAAACGTTCTCGCAATCACAGCCTTTGTGGCGGAGCAACAACCGTTTCTCCCCCCCTCCCTCCCTCCTCTTGCCCGGAAAAACTGGAGCGCAAAACTGGAGAATTCGTTTATTCGATAGAAATGCAAGGAGGCGAGCGCCACTCGCACTAGAAGGAGGGAGGGTGGGGAGAGGGATTCGAAGGGTCGGTTAGAAAAGAAAACGCGTGAGAAAACGCGCGTTTCCACCCGCGAAAAAGAAATATCATTCATGAATGGGTTTATGAATGGAAACAGCGGTTCGCCGCTCTAATAGGATTCCGCATAGGATCCGAACTGAAAGCCATGAATATTTCTTTTCGAGGATCGAGCGACTTTGAGAGACGGCGTACGAGAAGAAGTAGTATAGATGGGACGATATCGGAAACAGTTTTTGTAGTTAGAAAAATCTCGATCTCGAGCAAACGATATTTGTGGAATGGCGCTAATATATTTCACCCCCTTCTCATCCCGTTTCTCCTCTCCCTTCGCTGTCATTAATAACAAATATCTTGCGATTATTTAACGATATTATTCGATTTAACGAATCGTAATAATAATAAATAACAGGTATGTGAATATGGTGGACGGGTCAACAAAAGATCGTGGAAATATATATATATCGACCCTCCTCTTCGGGGAATATCTTATTAACGCGTATTCTCTCCCTATTTTCTCCTCGTCAAATGATTTATTTCTCGCTCCGTTTGAGCCTCCTCCCTCCCCTCGTCCTCCTAATTAATTAAAACGAAATCGGTCGCGTGTATTTAATTGCAATCGCGGCGAGGAGAAGAGAAATTCCGTGGCCATTGGTGTTGTAACGTGGCCATTGAATAAATCAATATTCCGATATCGTTTTCGCACAAAGGAAGTAAACGATGAAAGGTTTACGGTGGCTATTGTATCTGCCATTTTGTAAATGGGGGATAGGACAATATTACAATATCCAGGGCCCTCGTTTGTTATCCCGGGAGCGAGATGCCCTATATGTAATATAGTAGAGAGATGATGTAATCCGAATACATGGGGCGAGCCAATGGAATATTATTTAAATTGGATTGACGATTTAAACCAATGTCATGTAATACGAATCATTTTCGAGTTATTATTAAATTACACGCGAAAGCTCTCGTTACTTTACACCCGAAATCACCCTTATACCCATCTTGTTAACAGGTTTTGGGAAATGACAATCCCGTTCTGTTACCCATATCTGTTACGTCGTTACACGATCGTTCGTTGTACACGGTTCCGCACTTACCTTTAATTCCTTTCCACCAGGAAAACTACCAATGCTACGTGGTGTCACGATTAATTTTTACACGTCGAGTGGTTCCGATCAATCGATCCAACGCAACGCGGTGTAATCCTCTCTTAATAATAAAGAGCCAATAAAATTGTCCGTGTGATGTTTCGCGAACAAAGAGAGAGAGAGAGAGAGAGAGAGAGAGAGAGAGAGAGAGAGAGAGAGAGGAAGAAAAGAATTCGTTCGATCGAGTCTTCGATACCACTGCAATTATCTGTATGTACGGCAGAAATCTATCCTTTTAATCGTGACGTGCCAGTTCAGTTGTCAATTTCGAGCCAATCGCGAAAATATCTTGCGCGGAAAATATTATATTATAGGTATAATTGAAGCGGCGAGTTCGTTAAGAAAATATATACGTAGTCTAAATAAAAGCATCCATTTCTTTTCGTATGTTTCTTTCTAAATGTGGTTAGAGAGAGAGAGAGAGAGAGAGAGAGAGAAAGGGAGCGTCGAGAAACGTTTGATAGATTTGGAAAGAGTTACGAAAGTTGTATATCTGTAATAATATTTTTTTTTAAAGAATCATATAACAACACTTGAGGAAATTGGTATTAATTTCGAAGAAGAAAAATAAGACTGCGTCGTACGCAGTGATTCCTATCGGAAATTAAATGTCCAGAGTGTAATTTTCGAAAGCGAAGCAAGCTGAAAGGCATACGGGAGGAATGAAAGGATGCGACGTCGTGTGTCAATGTCGCGTTGATGTCGCGCTAGGCCAAGAAATGGAACGTCCTGGCCTTCAACGAGATATCATCTTGCTCGAAGAATCACGCGTCGTTCGATGTAACCATACCATGTATCGATTGCAACGGATATTGGATAAAGAAACGATTTTTCGGGAGCATCTACAAGTGCATACCACATATGCGAAATATATAATTATTGAGAGACGTTTTATCCTTCAATGTGAATAATAATAATAATAATCGACTTAATCTAAAACTAAAAAAGGACGATTTATAAAATTTTTACCGAGCTCCTTTCCAAACTATCCCAAAAAAGAAAAAAGAAAGAAAGAAGAGATTTCTGAGAACAATCGATATCCGATCTGGGACACAAGGGATGGAACATTATCGCGAGCCTGTTATCAATCTCGAGGTAAAAAGACACTTTCCAAGAGGAAGTCAGGCGCTAATTATTTCAGCTCTGGGCTTTCTCTCACGTCAGTTTCCACCTAGTTCGGCGACTCCTCCGCTACATCGTGGTAAATAGTCGATGATGGGAGAGGAAAAGGTGCACAAACGAGGAAACCCGTTCGTGGGAGTTTCTCGCGAGTAACGGCTCTCTCTCTCTCTCTCTCTCTCTCTGCGGTTTATCCGAACAAGCTTTATAATTAATTCCATTGTTACGAACATGGGGAATGAGTTTATACGTATATATAGGGCAATGGAAACAATTACGAAGGACGATCGCCTTCCCTTTAACGGTGTTCTAATACCGTTAATTACGTCACGCCGTGTATCTCGGTTCGATGCATCCATCCGAGTTTTGCGCGATTCGAAATCGAGCGTCGCCTGTCGCCAGGGTGATCGTCGTCACGCCGTTCAGGAAACATTTTCGTTCGAACCGCTCCGGAAATGATCGCGTCCCGCCACTATTATGGAACCGAGGGTGCGAATCGACCGATAACCAACAGGGGAGAATTCGTATTACACCGTTTGCATGTATACCCGCGCAAGGGTTATTGAACCTATTGATTCGAGCGCAAAATTAAATCGCTTTCACTAACTTATTGGAAAGCAACGATCCCGTTACGTATCAATCAATCGTTCCATCTAGAATCGTCTACTTCTTTGAAATGAAATATCTCGTATAACATCTTGGTACGTATAAGACACGTTGTATATCTTTGCGATATCTTTGCTCGATGATTCGATCGAATTTCGATCGAGAACAGAAAGAAATTTGGTGAACAAACGGTTGGTTGAATTTTCACTCGTTGCGGAAGATACAAGGGAGGATTACGCGGACGATATTTCGCGGCAAACTTTTCGTCCGATTGCTATTGCGATCATTGCCGCTTCTTATTTCTCGCCGGAATCCTCAGTTCAGAGTCTCCTTTATCCAATCTAGCGGAGCGCATCTCGAAAATCCCTTCGCTTATACAGTCGGTAGAAGTGCTACATCCTACTCTCCCTTCTTTGTCTCCTTCTCGCGTGAGAGTCTCTCTCTCTCTCTCTCTCTCTCTTTTTCTTTATCGAGGTCGGTCCGATCCCGTCGACGTGGTCGGGCTGGAAGCAAGCTTCTTAACAGAGTTTTCGCAAGAATCTCGTAAACGGTGGGTTTCAGCCAGACGCGGGAGCGACGAGAAAGCACGCACGTCCGAAACCGGAGGTGGGGTAAGTTGAAGAATGGCGCGTTACGGCGGTGTCCGTAAGGGAGGGATGCTCGAAAGGGTAAATGGACGGCGTTGGAAGCAGCAGGGATGCTCGAGAACCGAGACTGGGAGAGAAAGGCGGATAGATAGATAGATAGAGAGAGAGAGAGAGAGAGAGAGAGAGGCAAGAGGCTTGGTTCGCAAAGGAATGATGTATGATCTATCCGTGCCACGCTCTGCGGTTGCGAGATTTTCAACCCCTTCATCTTCGCGAAAGGCTGTGCCGTGGCCAGCCATTCCTACGAATTGATGGTGACGCTCCTCGTAAAAATGGCCTCTAATGTATCCTCTCTCCCGTCCCCAAATCTCTATCCCCCAATCGTATTCGATACACCTGTGAACCTATTCTTGTCGAATCGATCGATCGACAGAATCGCGGCTGCGATATTCTTTCTTCGCGATCCGGAGTGACTCGTTCGCTTCATTTCGCTCACGGATTTTCGAATCGATTCCCTCGTGTTTATTAAATATGGGGATAAATATATGACGAGGAGGGGGAGAGAGAGAAAAAAAAATAAAACGCGATTTTGATTCCAACGCGATGGAAAGTCAACCGGTCCATAAAATTTGTCCGGACGTTTCGGTTATTCACGGGTACGTCGTTTAACTCGGCTCGCTTACTTAATATTTTCCGCGGCGCTTAATTTGATAACTAATGCCGCGTGGGCGTCGATAAATCGTGGGTCGCGCGGCCGGATGTCCGTTTGCACACGAAGAATTTACCCGGTTCGCTTGGTCCCCACAGCCGTTGTCAGTTGTACGGACACACCGTTAAAATTGTGTAATTGAACCGGTTATTCTAGATGCATTGCGGCTTTCTAACGAACCGCGTTGTGTATCAACTTATTGGTGCGCACCATTCCCTGTGTTTTATCCAGTTATTTTGCATTTTCAGGGATTTTGTATCGTAACGAATGCAGCCCGTATCCCAATCGACGAGTTTTTAATTGCATATTTTCGCGGAAATCCAGGCCACGTTGCGTTACACGCGTCAATCGTATATCTCAATCCCTCTCTCTCTCTTTCTCTTTCTCTCTCCCCTTCCCCTTCTCCTCCATAGACGCAAATTCGAGCACAATCGACAAATTTTTGAATCGTAACGAATTCGTTATTCACACTGGAGCGGAGATGAGACGCTTTAATCTCGTATCTTGCCGAAAATTGGTACGATCCGATGTTCACGCGAATTATTCTTTTTTTTCTTTTTTTTCTATTTTTACACCCGTAAATGGGACAATTTTTGCCCGAAACGCGGCGCGCCGGACTAAACGCCACGCTTTTTTAATTGTCTCGAGTCCCAGTCCAGCCATCGTAAAACCCAATACCAGTTAATCATACTTGATTAGTCCGTTTGTTCCGAGATATCTGTCAGTCGATACGGCCGTGAACCAGGCCGTAGTTGGATCCATAAATTCCAAAGGGGATAAAGCGTGTCAGCATATTATACGGGCGTTTCGCCGGTCGAGAAAGTCGTTTTTCTTTTTTCTTTTTTTTTTTTTTTTTTTTTTTTTACGCCCGAAACTGACAATTCCTCCTCTTCACTCTCCCTCCCTTCCTCCAATTTAATGGACAAATAACGAGTCGTAATGAAGTTGCCGCGTCGTGCTCGCGTGAAAATAATAGCGTCCCTGGCGGGATGCCATCACGAACGCCTCGGAAAATTTCGAACCTGTGTTTCGACTTTATTTTCAAAAGTAAAAGATGCGGCAAATTCGCGCTGTTCGTTCGAATTATCCGCCCGCACGCAGTACGATCTTCCTTCCACCCTATTCTTTCCTCGCGCAACAACTCGGAAACAAAAGTTTTCCACGCGACGATGTTCTTGGTGAAAAATATCTCCTCGAAAACGATATATATATATACGTTCGGTTTCTGGACGATCGCGTTCCAATTCACGATGGTGGAACGGATAGATGCGGTATTCAGAGACGAGTCGTCGATCGTGGCACAAAGAACGCGTGGACGCGCGGGAAAAAGGTGAAGGAGAGAAAGAGAAAGGAAAAAAGAAGAGAAGGGAGAGATAACTCCGTATATAACGAAGGCGGAATTCAAATTCCTGCGGTTCCGTCCGGGAACGAGCGATTAACGGGAACGAAAGGGAGAGAGAGAGAAAAAAAAAAAAAAGAAAAAAGAAAAAACGGATATCGTCGTGGCGAGAGGAGAGCAGGGGGGAGAGGAGAGGGTGGAACGCGCACAAAGAGGCAGACAGGGGAATATCTCACAAAGCTCCAAATCTTCAGGCCACCATGAATGAGTCTTGGAGGAGGGAGGAGAAAATGGAATATAACCCTTTGTGCGCGACGCGAGGTCGGTGTCTCCGTTCGCACGGGATTTGCGGCATGCATACAGCTAACATAATACAGCAAGATTGTAGATACAAGGTAGCTGTAGGTCGGTAGGACGTGTGGTGTATACCATTGGAAGGGTGGCTACTGGCAAGATACAGGGTGGTGGTGTATCGGGTGGCGAAACAGCGGGCTGCTGCGGGTGCGAGGGCGGCCAGCAATGGCGCACAACAAGTAATGGAATCAGGTGCCGCCGTGCCGTGAATCGCCTATGTTCCTCAGGGGTTCTCATTTGCCGACCCTCCAATCCTCTTCGCCGATCCTAATTTCTATCTAATTGTCGAATCGAGTGACGCGACCGATTAAACAGGGAATTTTACGAATCCAGTCCCCCCTTCCCCCTTTCGTCGCTGTCTGTCCGATTCATCGGGCAGCGTTTTAATTAAAAAACCGAGTCGAGATTGATAATCTCGTTGCCCTCGAAGACGTTTTCTCGACTCGTTTTCCCATTCGGGGAACAAA
This sequence comes from Apis laboriosa, assembly GCF_014066325.1. Taxonomy (NCBI): domain Eukaryota; kingdom Metazoa; phylum Arthropoda; class Insecta; order Hymenoptera; family Apidae; genus Apis; species Apis laboriosa. The sequence continues at coordinate 4,232,749 of NW_025221020.1, read as the reverse complement.
TGGGGAAAACAGATTCGTCGTTTATCGGTTTATCCGCTTCGTCGTTTCTCGCAAAAGTTCCCATTGTGCAGTTTATATGTTCTTTAAACAAGAGACGCTTTTCTTCTTTTTTTTTTTTTTCCAGGTTAAATCGCGGGATTCGGGGAGCGGCGATAACCTACTTTCTCGAAATACAACCGATAACCGGTGACGGTTGGTTTTTTTCCAACGACAAAGGCTCGCCGTTTGATTCGATGACGTATCGAAGTCTTGACAACAGACGAGCTCTTTACTCACTCGGTTATCGCCGGTGCCTAGAACCTAGCGAAGCCTGAAACGCGTGAAACGCGCGTTCGTTAAGTGCGCTCGTTTTGTCCTCGTTTCAACCACGATATGTGAATATCGAGGTTGATCGAGTCGATTTTACATGGAATCGTGAAACCCCCGCTGTGAAATCATGTGAAATCCCCCACATTTTCGGATCCAGCCACGCGACGCTTGCTAAAATCCCCTCCGTTCATATATAAACGGTATAAACTTTCGAACAATGAAGCTAAGTTGAAAAAACTCTGAAGATGCTATAACACTAGAATAATTATTCTTCGTTCTAACAGCTTCTAAGTACTTTGACTTTCTCGTTTAACCTCCGCCAAAGTTTTAACGTTTTGCTTACGGGAAACGGCTCGTAACGCGAAACGACGGCAAAGCGTACAGGATCTTGATCGTATAAAAGAGGCTGTTTATTTCTATAGAAGATTATCGAAGAATGAGAAACGAATACAGAATAGGAGGATAGGGGGGGAATTTTAAGGATCATAACGAGGATTCTTTAAACTTGGCCGTTGTGATTTCGCTCCGATATCTTTTGCACACGATCATTTTCTCACGTTCTTACGTCAAAATGAAAAAGTATAAAAAGATATCGAAAGCTACAAGATACCTCGATATTTCGTCACTATTTTGCAACGTTACAAAGGGAAACAAATTTTGCAACGTGTATTCCTTTTGGATATCTCGATCGTAAAATATTCATCGATGGAGGAAGCGATAACAAAAAAAAAAAAAAAAAAGAAAAAAAAAAGAAAAGAAGAAGAAAAAAATATGGATGGAACAGAGGGAAAAACCCATATCGTGGTCTAGGTTCGAGGGAAATTCGTCGTTTAACGCGACCCGTTTTATCGGTGAATCATTTAATAGAACAGAATTTATCATCCCGCGGGCAAAGGTGTGCGGGAACCGGAAAGCTCCGAATACCCAGATGGGTTTTGTTGGACGGTTTCCTGTCGGAAACCCGAAAGTTTCTGGCTTTAAATTTCAGCTAGCCATTCTGGGCCAGGCCGAATGTTTCGGATTTGCAGTTTTCCCTCCCTCACCCTCTAACAACGATTCGCGTCACACCGCCAACTTTACAACTTACCGGACAAACTTTATAATATAAAATAATATTTTTTTATCAGCGCCGTCGTGTTTTTCTGTTCGTCGCAGCATCCGAGAATTCTAGCTCTCTCTCTTCTTTTTTCCGTTCCTTTGAATTTCATTTAATTTCTCTCTCTCTCCCTCTCTCTCTGTCTGCCTCATTTTGGAAAATAACAGGAAAATTTCGAGTCGATAGCCAGGATCAAAGGTGGAGAACAAGCGAGCAGAAACGAAGTGGGTTACGCGTGGCGCATTATTCAATGAAACGCGAAACACCGGGTCTTTGGATGTGTTTCGAGTTACAAGTTGGATGATGAAGTCAGTCACCGTGCACAGAGCAACGCGCAGCGCGGCCGCAATTTCCGTGTCATTGACATTATTCCCGGCGAAGACTATAAATACAGGGAATCGATACTCGACCTATTCATACAGCCGCGGAACTGAATTTATCGAAACCGTTTCGTTAATCCGTTATTTTCCCCTTAAAATCGTTTTCTCGACGCCCTCCTTCCCTTCTCAAAATCCTTCCCTTCCCAAAATCCTCCCCTTCTTCAAAATCACATCCCCCTTTCACGAGAATTTCATGAAATATTTTGGTTAAATTAATCTTTCACCGAAGTTTCCAAAGGAAGGGAAACGTCTTCCCGTCCAATCCGTATCTTTCCCTCCCCGTAAAAACTTTTTTATTCTCGTCTCTCTGGCGAAAACCGAAACGCGATCTATAATTCCTCTGCGGCCGTCCATCCGTCCTTCGTTCGTTGCTCCACCAATCTTTTTTTTAAACGTTTCCCGTTACGTCGATCGCGTCACAATTTTACTTTTTTCACCCCGTCCTCTTCTCCAATTCTTACTCGTACTCGCCGCGATGAACACATCCTCCTCTGCCCTCTACGTTCTTCGAAAGAAAAGATAGACGAAAGAGAGCCGTAACGAATTTTTTTTTCCTCGTCCATCCCGCTTCATCGCGACGAAAAACGTCGACAAACGACCGACTTCTCGGAAATTCTCTCGTGTCCTTCGTCTCGAAAGAGGAGAACCGTCATAACATCGGAATTATTATCTTATCGGATCGTTGACAGAGGTTCCACGGGGGGAGTTGGAAGACTGGCTGGCCGTTTCAATGAAGTAACGCCGTTTCATCTGTAATCCGTCCTCTTCCTTTTCACGAGCCCTCGGGCCTCTGACACTTCGAATTTCTGTTTCTTTCCCATTCTATTCCCACCACTGGCCCACCACTGAATATCTTCCTATCCGTACGACCTCCTCTCCTCTTCTCCTCCCCGACAAATCTCTCCAACAATGTTACATCTCTTCCCGAACAATGTTATTCCTGATGAATGCGTGACGTTTTCGCCCCCGTTTCTTCACATTTGATAATCTTACGATAATCTCTCCGCTCGAGGAATTTTCGAATCGCGGATTTTTTCTCATCGTTCCAATGATTCGTCGTCCGCTCGCTTCTTTTTTCTCTTCTCTTCTCTTCTTTTCTTTTTTCTCCATATGCGACATCGAGATCATCGGGCCACGAAAGTGGAGCAAACTCTTCGGGGAGGAGGGAAAGGAAAATCGATGTCGCGGTGGAAAGCGTGATCGGAGAGAGAGAGAGAGAGAGGGAGAGGGAGAGGGAGAGGGAGGGAGAGTTTACCACGCAACGAGTTACGGACAATTTTTATTTCTCACGACTGATTGGTATCGATAAGACCTTCCACGGCCGGGCTGTTTTCCTCTCTGATCAACACTGGCGCGCATCCGCCTCGCCATGGTTTTTCGTCGGGGGAGGGGTAATTCGCCTCGAGCCACGTCCAACCGAGAATTCCTCCCTTTTTCTCCGCGTTTTCTTTCGCCACGCCTTACTGCTCTTCTTTCCTCCGACGTATAATGTACGTCCGGTTAATTGGACGAGGTCCCATCGTGACTGCGTTCACGGCCGTCGAGGAACCCACCTCGTCCTTTAAACCGGCTACCCGCTGCGATCGAATCGTTCACGAATCGTTTAAATTAACCCATTCCCATTTCTTAGCGAAAATTCTATACGTAAATCGACGTTTCCTACTTTACTATCGCTCGATGCTCGAGGCTTAATTACACGTTCGCTCCGCGATTCTTCTATTAGCGGATCGCGTAAATGTGTCCGAACAACAAGATTGTTTTTATCTACTATCTACTTATTTATTTTTTTCCTTCCAATAATATTATTATATTACGGTGGATCGTAAACGAGTCGTAATCTATTTTCGTATTAAAGTTAATTCAGAATTATAATAATTTACGAAGAATTAAATATCCTTTTCCATTTTCTTTTTTTCTTTTCAATCAATTTCCTTACGCATATAAGGAATGAAAACATCGTGTAATAGGTGATTCTGAGATAAATAATTTTTTTACGCAGGAAAAGAAATCCATGCTTTTTTCTTTTCTTTCCCGTTCCCACGAAACCTTTCTAACGGATTTCCACAAAGCAAGAGCACGTACGCGATCATCTCTTTACTTTGCCAACGAAAAACTCTTGCGCTTTCGCCACAGATTGAGAACATACCTTCGCCGAGAAAATTTATTTCTCCTCCTCCTCCTCCTCGTCGAGGTTTAAAGATAAATGCATCGACAGCCTCCTCCTAATGCGTCCTCTGTCCCCTCCTGTGCGTTTTCCGTTAACGATTCCAGTCCAGGAATCGGCCTCGTAATTCGGCCAATCTGAAACGAAAACCCTGGGAAAACGAGTCCGATAGAATTGCAGACCTGGTTGGAAACGCGCGCGGAATTCCTTCTCCTTCCCCCAAACACCGATGAAATTAACCGAGCTTTTATCAAGGTTGTTTATCGATCGAGAGCAACTTTTAAACTCGCTTTTCAACGACTCCTTCTCCACCTCTTTCTTCTCCCAAAATTCTTCATTTTTTTTTTTTTCAAGAAATTGTCCGTTCAATCGTTCGACGGGCGTGTAATACACGCGTTCCGTTAACAAGCTGCTAATCGAGGCAATGATAAAAAACTGGCGCCCTTCCGCGAATCGTTCCCCCACCGGGCGATCATCAACGACGACGTCGGGAAGCGTGGTTCGTTCCGTTCTCACGGCCACACACGCGGGATTAAGTTATTCCACGTACAGGTACACGTGTGTTTACTTTACTAAGGAAAACGAATGTTGCGTCCTTATTATTATACCGTGATAATTAATCGATGCTTGTTGGCGTATTTATTTGAGAATTGGGAAGGGGAATACGCGTCCCTCTCCATAAAATGCAAAGCCGTTATTTGATAGTTAATTTTGATTCTTTGATTCCGTGATTTTATGCACGAACATACGCGATATAATTATTGTACGTTGTATATTTAGCTTTAACTCGGCGAGGGAAATCGACGATGGATGAGGAGGAAGGTTTGAAAATCGGTACCCGGATTCGATAGGATTTATTTTTATCGCGTAGAAGATGAACGTTTATTCGCTTCTGTTGGGAAAAAATTCTCATCGATATAGGATAAAATGTTATTAAAGTTGCACTTGGAAATATATTCGAGCCTTCGAAGGATTGATTCCTCGTCCTTTTAACATCCCTATGTAAAAATTCTTGTGAATCAACGGGGCTCTTCTCTTCTATTAATTATTCAACGTAATTATCAAACGATAAACGATCCTACGTCTTATCATACGATCCTGATACGCGAATAAATAAAAATATAAATTAATTTAAAAATCCAAAAGATGTAAATCCAGAGAGGGGAAAGGTATCAATTATGAATGAAACGTGTCCGAACAAAGAGGAAAGAAACCTGGAATATTTCTATTTATCCGATTATTCGACATCAGGCAATGGTAGCTTCCATTTTGCTTCCTTTATTTCTCCGTAGAAAAACCGTATTACCCGCGGGCTGTTCCAATAACAAGCCGACTACGGCATCGGTCAAAGAGAGGTGGAGCGCGAATTTTATTCGGAGAGCTCTCTCTCTCTCTCTCTCTCTCTCTTTTTTTTTTCTTTTTTTTTCCCCTCCCTTTTTCCTCCCCTCCCTTTTCGATGTCGGTCCCGCGTACTCTGGCCGCAAAATGGAGGCAAACTGGCCTCGTGGAGTCCGGAGTCGGCGGATTGTCAGCGTGACAACGCGCCCCATTGTTACACCGCTAAAGTATTAAGCGTACGTGTTTACACAGGTAGATCTCGTAAGCTCTCGTTGGATATCAACCGTCAGTCGTCCGCGCGCAAAATTGCTTCGTGACGTGTTTGTCGTTTCGTTCGCCGGTGTGTGCGGCCTGTGGCACACGAAATCACAGACCTGTTCGTCGATAGGCCGCGGGACAAGGGAACGACGCGTGTTGGGGAGAAGGGAGGAGGGGGTTGAAAAGCCGGGGGTTGGATGGAAACCGAGCCGCGCGATCCTCCACTTGCACGTTCCATCGAAACGCACGACCCATCCAATCATCGTCTCTCTTCACGCCAAGATGCGCTGTCTATACGCTATCTATAGATACGCGTGCACCTTCTTCTTCGTACCTATACTCGTCTGTATATGTTTGTATACGTTTCAACGAGACTAGGCGGAGTAGATTAATAAACGAAATAACGATGATCGATTCGTTATTGATGTAAATATCGAGTTCGGGACGACCGACTTCTTGTATGGATGGAAATCTTAATGTTTCATCCGCGCACGGAATATTACGAGCCACAATTTCTATCTTGTTCACGTCGATCAAGCGCGCAAGTACATTCTCGTCTGCTCACTCGTCTCGATGAAAAATATACGTGCGCTATGGCTACATGCTGAAACGGGCGTGACGACATTGTTGACTCGATCTCGTTCCCCGATATCTCGTACGACGTAGTTGTTGGCAAAGTTGTTTGCCAACATGTCGTATCTGTGCCGTGACACCTTGGAAACATGTGTTGCGACGCAAGATAAATCCACGTGGAATATTAAGAAAGAAAGAAAGAAAGAAAAAAAAAAAAGAATCGAATAGCTCAACGATGGAGGGGAAATAGAATTGTCCATTTAACGGGGCGAATCCGTACAATTCGTTAGCCAATTCTCGAGGGTGGGTGGAAGATAGTCCGAGGTCTTCTGTCCCTTCTCTCCCCTCGTCTCGAATCGCGATGCGCCACGAGTCGAGGAATACATTATCGGCGATGCAATCTCCCCGTGGTTAAGACAGATATGTATGGGGACGTGGAGGGGTGGCGTCTATCCATCCGCAGATTGAAATCTTCGCTGACGAAAATTGCCACGCGGAAGCAAGCCACGATCAGCTTTATTGAAACTGTTCGCGTGTTTGGAGACCCAACCCCTCTCCGAGATTGCCGTCGATTAAGTTGTTACAAGGCGGCGGGGCGTATTCACAAGGCGAACGAGTTTCGAATTCTTTCGAACCATCGACTCGAAATGGTTAAAGGTGGAACGATTTCTATTCGTCGAGTTTTCTTTTTCTCTTTTTTTCTTTTTTTCCTTACGTGTGTATCACGCGTGTCACGTGAATGCGGGTATCCGTTACCATTGAGCGATCTCGAGATAACGTGGGTCATAGAGCCACGCTCGTTTAACGATATTGCGCGTCCTTTCGAAACCGGGGGAGCTTATTACATTGATGCCGAGGCTCCCATTGATTCACCGCATAACTCGAGCGAAGGGAGCACTCCTCGTCCATTCAAACGTGGAACGGCTTAAATGGATGTTTTTTCTTTCTTTTCTCTTCTTCTTTTTCTTTCTTTTTCTTTTTTGGGACGAATGTCCTGCCTTCTTCGAATGTTCTGCTTTCTTCTCTTCGCGCTTTCACGTTTTCCACGTGAAGCTCGTGTTTTCCGAACTTTGTTTCTTTGCAACTTCAAATATGCATGTAAATGCATCCTCAAAACTTTGTACACCTCTTCTCTTGATAAATAGCCTATCCAATCTTTTCATCGTACGCGAACGCTTAATTAATTGCTGGTATAATTGTTTGAAATATAATGTATATATATATATATATATATAAACTTTTGTCCGGATTCTCGATCGAACAAACGTGGAAAACGTAGGAAACTTCCCTTCAATAATCTTAACCCCGTATAATTAACCGCGGTGAAGTAACTTTCCTTCAACCAGCTTCAACCCTTTGAATTTTCAATTACGCTCTTCGAGGTAACTCGTCGCCGGTCGTTTACGCCACAAGCACGAGGCCGCAAACAACCGACTCTCCTTTTATATCGCCAACTCGGTGGAAAACGTGGAGACAGACGTACACGTTTTTACGCCCCCCCGTTTCGCAGGGCGTTGCGAAACCATCCACGCCGAAGGGCGAGAAGCTGCTCTGCTATTAGATTCGCCAACACGGAGCTTCCCTCCACGTTCTAAACCAATATCCTAAATCCATCCGATGGTCGATCTTTCACGCGCCTCCTCTTCTCCTCCCATCGGTTTAACTTTTCTTTTGTTTCTTTTTTTTTTTTCCTCGCATTTTCCATTCGGTGAAGGAGAGAAAACGAGGATCGGAGTCGTGACGAGCGGTATAATCGAGAGAAACACGGTAGAAACGGCGGCGATTAATCCAATTAGTTGGAGCAGCTTGTTGTCAAAATACACCGCAAATCGTTGCGTTACCGGCCCGGTAAACCCTCGTCCATCCCGTTTATTTTCCAGTTACAGCTCGTATCGGTATTTCTGCTTCAATCAACACTTCCAACGTTTCGATTTTCGCGCGATTGACCGTGTTTCGAGCGAAGTCAAGGGTGTTTCGTCGAAACGAAACTTGAAAAAAGAAGGAAAAACTGGGCGAGGATCGAAGAAATTGGATGGTTAACGCTTAAGGCGTGGCGGATATTCGCCGATGACGCGGCCACGAGTCAATATATATTCAATTTCGACCAAATTTCGGGATAATTCAAGATCGAGGAATCGATCGATCGAAAAGAAGAAGAAGAAGGCTTCGCGATCGACGATAACGTTGATTTACATCTTGGGAGGGGGAGAGGGAGGAAGGATATCGATGCCCGGCCATAAATCCATCGGTTCGTTCGTTCGCCCGTCCGACGAATTAATCCGGGGTTGTTTGTTGTTTTACCCAAGTTCGCCGCAACTTGCAATAACTGCGCCAAACTGCGATTAGAGCCGACATCGTGTTAACGTTATTAGTGTATTACTCGCCAACCCATTATCACTTCACCTTCGAACGTGTAATTCGTCCGATAAACGGATTTCGTGGTGGTGGAGATGAATAAAAAAAGAAAAAAAGGAAAAGAAAAAGAAAGAGGGAGGAGAGAAGAAACGGAGGAGGAGGTTTGCGATAAGTAAATGGAGTGAGTGTACCGCGATCAAATTGACTTAGAAGAATTTCCGTTTCTTCGTGAACGACGGAGGTCTGAGGAGGGGGTGGAGGAGGGGATATTAAAGGCGCCTCGCGACAGGCATCGATTTTCTCTCGGCCATCGGTGGAACGCAATAATTCCGTGTACTTTTCTCGATCCTCTGTCTAAAGCCTCGACGACGAATCAATCGCTTTAGAGTTCATTTCCTTCGACGACCCGATCCTCCGCGCTCAATTTCCGAACGCTTGACGCACGGAAAGAGATCAACGCGTTACCGATTCTCTTTCGGCCGTCGATCACATTGGTTAGAGCTGTTCAGTTAGTTACTTTTATCGCGTGATTTTTTTTCTTCTTTCTTTTTCTTTCTTTCCTTCTTTCCTTCGTTATTTAGTAGTAGTAATAGTTCGTTATCGTTGTACGCAATTAAGGAGTTTTATCGAGTTTGAATGGACTTCATTTTTTTATGCGAACGTTAATAAATAAGTGAATCGGTGTATGTATGCCTGAGTCGAATCAACCGACGAGGTTGAACGCGTAATGTTTGGTTTGTTCGAGTTGCAATAGCTGATTTTTCCCCGTGTTTAATTAATCAGGGAAGCGAATTCGAATTTATTACTTATGAGTTCAATACACTTATTATTAAAATTGACTATTAAAATTGCATATCAATTTCCTCGTATTAGTAATATATGTATATTTAATATGTAGAAACTTTGGATAAATTAAAAAGATACGTGCTCGTTCGAAATTCGAAAAATGATGTTACAGATTTTTTTCGATTACATGAATCGTATAAAAAAATACATAATTTTGGAATATACGTTTCTCTTAGGAATCTTTTTTTCTTTTTTTGTTATATGAAAACACAACTTTCACAGTACAAATTAATCCGCGTTTCATCAAGGATCGATCGATCATATCTTCGTTCATACATTATACATTTCAATGCGTTTCGTTCATTAATATATTATTCTTCGCTTGCTTCTCTTTAAACGCGTACGAAACGTATGAAAGTATTTAATTCGTGGTCTTATTTAAATTACTCGAAACGTTAAAACAACAATTCTCTTGGCGAGATCGTGCCACATTGTCCCCTCGTTTCAATATTAATTAAGTCGTAAACGGGAAAAACCTCATTTTTCTTCGGCTGTGAGACGCAGCTAGCCGTAAAAATGAGCCACGTTCGTGTGCCGGGAGGGAGGGCGTAACGAGTCGCAACGAGTCGCAACGGTACAAAGTAACGAGAAAGAGGAACGCGGTTGTCTTCGAGGTGCGCGTAAACTTCCGGTCGGGCAGGTAGCCCCCCGCACCAACGACTCTTTTCGCGGCCATTTTTCGGCGACCAACCTCATTGTTCGCGATTTCCATTGTTCCTTGGCCGCTGTGAAAATGGATTTTCATTATTTTTCATCCTCCCCTCGTAGGGATTTTCTCATATAGATTTTTGACAACTGGATCGGAGGTTATTAAGCGCCAACTTCGCTTCCGAGTATATCGCTTTTCCATCCTTTCTTTCTTTTTTCTTTTTTTCTTTCATCCATTCGAGGATGACTCGAAAATTTGTCAAATATTCTACGTGGAAAACGAAAGGACTTTCGTCTCCTCGAAGAGGCAATTACTTTCTCGTATAGATGGATCCTCACCCTCGTATCCTCGAATATACGATTCACGAGGGAAAGTAAACTAACGACTCGTTATCGTAAATTTATAGGAATTTAAAAAGCTCGATCTATCTTAAATGATCTTCGTTTACTTAACGTCGGGAAAAATGCGTTTCCTTGCTGCTTGCGCTCTTGTTCCCAGTGTGGAATTATCTGGCAAGTATTTTCGAACGAGCGAAGAATGTTTCATAATAAAACAAGGGTCTCTTTGAAAAATTCCGGTCGAGGAGAGCGAGGCGTCTAGAAGAATTACCCGGGCATTCGTCGCACGAACGAGCCTCATAAAAGTGAAACGTTGAACGTTATTCTCTGCCCGTTGATTATAAGATTGCGCAAATATTTCTCGTTTCTCCTCCATTCTCACCTGTCTCATCGCGCTACGTTTCGCCCGATTTTTCCAAATATTATCTCGAAAAATTTATCACCCTCCCCTCCCAAACTCTCATTTTCCCGAACTCTTAATCGCGGATCAAAGTTAAAAGTTAAAAATTAAAAAATCCAAAAGAGATCCGCGAGAAAGTGAAAATTAAAAGTGGAAAACATTAGGAGAGGCGTTTACGCGTTAACCTGTCTCTCGCCAACGGAGGCAGAGTTGGCCAAGTGTCGCGACGCGAAACGAGAAGGGATTTGAATGTTAAGGATGCTCTTTCTCGAGATTAGCGAAATCTTGGAGCCAAACTGTACGACGATTTTCGGCTCTTAGCAGGCGGCGGTAATCTACGAGTCAAGTCCGCGAGAAGAGAAGGGAGGAGAAAAGGCTGGAAGACTGCGGAAGAGAGAGAAGACTCTTTGCGAAGTCCGACCAAGTTTCAAACTAAGTTAGTAACGTAGATCCTATTAACTAGTAAGGTAATATGGGCCAAGAGTCTTATCGCGGAAATTATCTTCGCCTTATACGATTCTTTTTTAAACTCCTCTCCTCTTAAGCCTTGCCCCCTTCTATCGTTTCCCTTTCTCTCTCTCTCTCTCTTCCCCCTCTCGTTCCTTCCTTCACCCCCTTTTCCTCCCTCCCTTTGACCGTGTTCGAAGAAACGCGAGTTCTTGCTGAAAGCCAATCCGAAGATACGTTCCTCCTTTGTGAGTCGTCTCTCGTTCGCGTTTAAATTGAATAGACGCGATTTATCGCGCGTGCGAATGACACGATGGTAATTGCGAATGGAAACACGATCCTCGTCTATTTTTTTTTTCTTTTTTTTTTTTTTTTTCCCGTTCGACAACGGGAATAGGAAAGAGAATAGGAAAGAGATCCCGTTTTAGGAAGGGGAGGAGGAAAATTGAAAACGAATCAAGGAATCGAATCGAAGCATCGATGCCCGTAATTTAATTTCCGCCTGACAATTATAACCAAAATTATTACTCGATTCGTTGAGTCTTAATAACAGCTTTTATACCCTTATTTTCCGGGGAAAAGGGGAGATAATAAACGGAAATTGGATGTAATTTTATTCGACCAAAACTTTGAAATCCTTCGAAGATTCTCTCGACAGAAGAATCGAATAAGCAATTTGTCGGAACGGGGTACGCGACAACAGTAGATATCCGTCTCGTCGCGGATTCCTACCCCCCCTCCATCTTTAAACGTGAACGGGAAATTGGAAAATCTAGCCTAATAATAGTGACACTTCTGGCGATTCTTACGTACGAACGAAAAATTCCAGCTTCTTTCCAGATTGATTAAAAACGGAGGATCGTCCTTGGTCGAATTTTATCGATTCCTCGGTCGAAAACTCGGTCGAAAACGGGAAGAGGAAAAAACACGGGGAGGAGAAAAAGTGGGAGAAGAATTCCAAAGGGGGAGGGGAAAAAAAAGAAAAAACAACAACCGTGTTCAAGGGTAATCCACAGAGCTCTTTGCGGGGAAATCCGGCGAAACTGGGTTTTCCAATCTTGGACCAATTAAAGACTCGATTGCCTCGCGGTTTCAACAAGCGAATTCCAGCGATCCCGGTTTCAACGTTTTCAGCTTCTAAGAGGCGACGTTAATCGATGGTATACGATAATAGAATATTCTCGGGACGGTGGGGGAGGCCAGATCCGATAAATCAGGATTTCTCGATTAATTCTCTATTCGATACTCGGTTGCTCGCTTCTATTCCGGATGCACGTACGTACATTATTCTCTATTCACTCTAAAGAGAGGGGGAGGGGGAGGACGAGCGAAAAGCAAGTTTTTTTCCAGGAACCGGCCTCTCGCGGCCGATGATAAATTCCGTCCGTTCTTCGGCTCGGTACTTTTGTGCGCGTGTTCTAGGTGGTGGGGTCAGGACGATTCCGGTTGTCAGGTAGGATTCATGGTGACGCAGGTGGCGGGCGAAAAAAGTGAATTTTCGGCGTGACATCGGTTATTCCGGTCGTGGCTCCGACGACATAAATCGTAAGCCACCGACTGCCGAGCAATCAATACCAAGTGGCTGCGTATCCCTACGTGTGTGTGCGAGTCCAATGTCTATCCCTTGCTTGCTCCCTCTGCGAATCTCGGTTCGACAATGAGAGACCGAGAGTGCCCGTCATCGTATCTTCGATATGTTCGATTCGAAAGGGTGGATCGATGCGCCACCTGCTCGCCGAAAAGTGCATACCGTCTGATTGCGAACAGAACTTGGAACGTGTATACGGCAGTAATTCGCACATCTCCGACCGAATGAAACTCTCGTTCCCGTTTCGACGATTCGAAGACGGATAAATCGAAACGTCTAGGTGGATGAGCTCGTTTCGAAGTCATCGTGCTCCCCTTTTCATTAGTCCTCCTCGAATCGTTTTCGCGAGAAGCAGCGAAACTCTCTCTCTCTGTCTCTCTCTCTCTGTTCTTAACGCGAGCCTCCTCTTTCTCCGGCACGCACCGCGGACGTCTCCGTTTCCCGGGTACTCGAGCAGAAACGCTGCCGCGGCACTCGCCACCCTCGCTCTTTCGAGCCCCCTTCACCCTCTCCCTTCCCCGAGACCCTTCTTCACCGACGCAGTTACCACCACTGACACCCCCTCTCTCCGTCACGGGGTTGCTCCGTCACTACTACTAGTCATTTCAGGGGCGACCACTCGCGCTATCGAGCACGGCTGAAGCGCGTCTGAAACCTCGCCGACGTCTGCGACGAGGTTTTTTTTTGCGATTGCATCGAGCAAAAGTAGAAAACCTCCCCTCCCTTTCTCTCTTTTCTCTCTCTCTCTCTCTCTCTCGTCTTGTAGCTCGAGTCACCCCTCGATTCGCCTCGAGCGTGCAGCTAAACGCAATGGTAAACGTGGAGGGCAACCGGTTGGGGAAGGGCGATGTGTCGAGCCGAGTCGAGGCCGTTTCGTAATTGGGAAATTATTAAACCGTCTCCCTGCTCTCCGTCATTTCCCTTCTTTAATTTCCTTTCTTTCTTTCTTTCTTTTCGCGCGTATATTTTTTCCTTTCCTTCCTATCTCTCTTTCTCTCGCACAATGGAGAGCCGTGCAACAGCGGCATTTCGTTAATTGAAACGCGCGGGGAACGGGCGTTTATCAATCGGGAAGATGAAGGCCACGCCCGGAAACCACTACGCTACGACCATTGCCACAATCTTGATCCCGGAAGGCGTGATACGATGGAGGTCTACTCGGTTAATTGAGATGGAATCGCGCCGTTTTCAATAGGGATCTCCACCTAACCACTAACCTAGGAACGGCCGCTCGTTACGCTTCTTACGACCGTGTAATCGGGCGAGCTGCGTTTGATACCGAGATTGGGGGAGGTCGGGGGAGGGCGGCATTCAAACGAGGAAAGTTTTTTTCATTCGCCCAATTTCGACCGGGCCGCCTCGACGAACGTTCATCGAACATCGTCATCGAAATCGAGGTATATACTATACCTCTACTACCTCCCCCCCCCCTTACCCCTCTTCGATCTCGTTTAGTTTATTCTTGCTAAAAGCACTTCCGATTAATCCGTTCCGACCCACCTTTTTCGTTCCGCGGCACGGCCATCGAACTAAAGCGCTTCGACCTTTTAATGTGGCTTATTTTACAGCGAGTAAAATGCCTCGCTGTGAAATCCGCTTTCCGCGAGATCGGCGTTTAAAGCGTTCCACTCCTTCCTCCGTTTCCATGACTTCGCTATTTACAATCGTGCAATCGGGATGATAAAAATTTTCTTTCTCCTTCTCCTCTCTTCTCCTTTTTTTTTTTTTCTTTTTCCAATAATCATCCATCAAAGACCACAGGAAAGAGACTCGTCGAGTGTATTTCTTCGATCGAGCGAGTCCAAGGAAGGGGAAAGGGTGCCATCGACGAGAAGGTGGAAGGAAGGAAGGAAGGAAGGAAGGAAGGAAGGAAATGCTGTCGGTTTTTCAAGATCCTCTCGTCAGCCTCTTCGTCGACCCTTTTACATCCACTCATCTCCGTCGTGGTAGTCTTTGCCAGTCGTTCCATGGACGAGAACCGGTCCTCGAACCGCTCGAAACCGAAAGCTATACGTATATATAACGCCATACGAATCGCGCGATTGCCACCGGTACACGGATCTCGCGTCACCGCTCTTCCGTTATTATTACCCCTACGATTTTAACCGGTCGCCTCGAGTGGAGAGGGAAAGTTGAGCCGAGAGGTGAAACGAAGAAGAAGAAGAAGAAGAAGAAGAAGAAGAAGGAGAGGAGGAGACTGTGCTGTCCGTGTTTCGCCCCAGGAAACTCGGGGACCAGCGTTCGTCGAATACGGCGTAATCGGGGCTCGTTTGAATTTAAAATGCGCTTCCCGGTGAATGTTTTCCTCTTTCTCCAGGAACGCACGCCAAAAGGACCAACGAGCTATTTGCCAGCGGCGAATGAGAAAAGCAGAGGGGGAGGATCGAAGGGGGGCGAAAGAAAGGGAGAGGAGCGTGGATGGTGGAAACCGGCCGAAGCTTTCGACGTTCCCTTCATCCGAGCCGTTCAAGATTCCGCGGACCAACGCTATCTCTCCTCGTCGCTGTTTAAGTAACCACCGATTACGGGGGAGGGGGGCGCGATTTGAATACCGGGATGCGTTTAAAAGTTTACGCTCGCTCGTAAGGCGGATCCTTCGTTTCGAGAGGGGAAGAGGAAGGAAAAAAGTTATCGACGGGGGATCGACGAAAACAAGGGTGGATCGGTTTCGAGGGCCCTGGCATCGTGATCGAGGCATCGATATGATTGCAATTTGCATCTAAATTGCGTCCCTTTTTTTTTTGCAACGGGAATACGCTGCGAATTTTCTCGCGGCCGATCTATCCCGCCGATCTATTCGCCGATCCATCCTCCGACCTTGGCCAACCCGATACGTATCGCGTGTGTACAGAATGGATGTTTCGAGATGTACGCCATTTCCGTCAGAATATCGATTATGAATAATAGAAAAGAAAGGAACGGGGGGTGCGTGCGTATCGGTGAAATTGACGTGTATTCGTCGATTCTATCATCTCCCTGGTAAACCGAGCATCGATACCATCCCCCCCTTCGCAACTAATAAAACGTTCGTCGAAACAATTTCAGCGAACGGACGCCATAGCTTTTTTTCACCCTCTTTTTATATTCCGTCAACGTTCGACAAAAGTGGCTCCCGATAAAACACTCTTCGTTTTTATAACTCGAGGAGGAGGTCGGTACAATACCGCGCCCTTACACTTCCGGGTGTGCAGAATCGCGAGCTTTCCGATCCGCCCGGTTGACCCCTGCTATATATCTAGACGCGTGGTCGCGTGTCTATATTCAGTCGTATTTACGGCGGAACTGCTCGTAAACACGAGGAGGAAGCCGCTCGTAAAGCAACCGGTCGTTGTACGCGATTCCGATCACGGGATTCCTCCCTGTTCGGAAGGAATCTGGTCGACGACACGCGTGCACGCGAGTCCCGTTTCCCCGTTTCGTTCGAGGACGAAGGAGGGAGGGAAGGTTCGTAGACGATCCCCTGATAGGTAGAGTTGCGTTTCATCGTAGCGATCGCATCGATGTCGCGACCTCGATGGTATTCAATTTTGCTACTCGTCTTCTGTATACGATATATACAATATACGTACACGGGCTACGTTTTCCACGGTAAGGAAATATCGGTCGAGCACAAACTGCAAAGATTTATTTTCGATAGATATGGATAGCTCGATATTCGAGGAAGGGAAAAGGTATGTATCAATTTGTTGGATCAATTTTAAAGAAAGATTCCAAAGAGATAAAGCAAATATTTGGTTAGTTAATATTTGGTTTGGAAGAGATAATTGATAGTCGTTTGAAACACCGGAGGCAGAACACTTTTGTTAGGTAATTTCGATGCCGGGGCCGTGCATCATGCTATTAAGCGTCGCTTTAAAAACCGCTGAAACATAAATTCCTCGGGATCGTTTTTCATGGATCGGCCCGTTATACGAGCCGAGGGGAGCGTCACCTGAACACGATGGCGTTACGAGGAGACTTAATACGACGTGTCACGACCTTCTCGCACGGATATAATAATATCCCCTGCACTCGATATCTCTCGATGCTCCTCCACGGGACGAAGAAGGAATATTCAAACTCCGAATTCGAATAAACAGACACATTTTCACCGAGAGTTTCCTTCGATCGTCAGCAGAAAGGAGAGAGATCGGGGAAACTGGTTACGACTTTGGAAGCTAGTAAATCACGATGGCGCCTCCCGGTAAAAATAGCCGAGAGCGCGGGGAAACTGGTTTCTCGGAAACAGCTGTTCCTCAGCGACGAAGGGAACGATGGCCGGGCTCGTTGCTGGAAAACTCCGTTTGTGGCGTCCCCCTCCTCCCGCCGGGGAAGGAAAAAGGCCCGAGGGCGGCGAGAGAGAGGTTGGTTAACTCGTCGAGGTCAGCCCCTTTTCCCTATGAAAGACAACCCTTCGATAAATCCGCCACGAAAGACCTTTGACTTAACACCAGTGTTAGCCAGTCGGGAGAGAGCGTACAGTCAACGCGAAAATTCAACCCCTGCGGCCCTGTCTAGACGCTTGCCCCTCTATTATTGATCCTGCCTCGGCAATGGGATGAAAATCCCATTGACGTAAAACCGTCGAATTTCTCCAAATTCCCGACACGGATGGGTGAAACGACCATCCTATCCTCCACATCTTTTTTATTCCTATCTTATTTCTCCTCCCGCTTCCTCCTCCTCTTTCGCGACCGATGACCAATTTTCTTTCCGCTCACCATGATTTCGTCGATTTTGTACTTACTCGTGCACCCCCCTTGGGTCGTGCAATCTCGCCTCGATGAACGCCTCGAGCATCCGCTTACCAACTTCACCGCGGACCACCGTGAAAGGGACCATCCCCCAGACGTGAAGTTAACGAGCAACTTCTTGATGGAATTTCGCCTGTTTTTTTTTTTTTTTTTTTTTTTTTAAGAAAGTGAGTCGAGGGTGTAAAGGGGGTTCGGGTGAAGCTAATTTTTCTTTTACACGAGGGTTGAATCCGAATCGAAGGTCCCACCTGTTTGATGCGTTCCTCGAAACGAGCGGGGCGGGTTGGAAAACTTACAGGGACCCGTGCTTTACGATTATTGCCTCCTTGGAATTGACGCCATCGGGCACGCTACCATTTGTTTAGTTACTTTACCATACTTTTACCGGATTACGAGGTAAATCTTCGCGGATACGATGGATCTACATATCGTCTATAACACTACTTCTTTTTTTCTTTTTCTTTTTTTTTTTTTTTTTTTTTTCTAAAGAAACGAATATCGACGTTTGGAGAGAGTGGTCGGTCGAGTCTCGCATCGTCGTTCGATAAATTTCGAAGGGAAGGAAAGTTACTTTTAAAGAGAGAACGCGAGAAAGTTTTCGGTTTCTGGTCCCGCTCGGGGAGACAATGCGAATTCGATTCCCCCCTCGAACGAACGACTAGACGAAACTTCATCGTCGTTTTAACGACCACGGTCTCTTTTTGAAATTTTCCTCGCGTGTATCGCGTATTCGACTTTGAAATATCGATCCCGTTCTTTTCAATCCTCCTCTTTTAAACATCTCTCTTAAAATAGAATCTCGTCTAACATTATTCCCCGACTCTCTTTTCTTTCAAATTTCCGAATTCCTCGAAGCCAGTGGATCAAATTCACGTTCACGTGGGTAAGAAATAAATTTGCGTCGAGGTATTTGGACGTATTTGCATCGAAGCTGTGTATCGGTTGGCCATAATCGTTGGCCATTATGGCAAGTTGTCAGGGTTAATAATCGACGCCTCCTCGCAGCCTCGAATGATCGTTTTGCAACGGTGGCGCGCGTGGTCGGGAGATGGGAGGCGCGGCGAAATGGCGCGTACACGCGAGAGAGAGAGAGAGGGAGAGGAGAGGAGATTTGTTTCGAAAGGTCGGTTGACACCCGCGCCGTCCCGCTGGGAAATGGAATCTCGATTGAATGGAAATGACGTTCGTAGCAGACACGTGTATACGGCGCGGAATGCACGTGAATAGTACTAATCGGTGTCTATAGCAAACGGCCGCGGCTACGTGTTCCCTTCGTGGAGTGTTAATTTCGGAAACAACATTCGGCATGCCCTTACACCTTGTCCTACACCTACTAAAGCCTGCTTGATAACGATAATGCCGTCGGTTTTCGACAGTAATACCATTCCAACTGATAACCGTATATTGCGCGTTATATATATACTGCTCCGCAATTCCCCTTTCCGCCCTTTCGCCCCTATTTTAATAAATATCGATCGGGGATCGATCGGCCGTCTCGCTCGGCTATTTCCAGAAAATTGCTAATGCATGGCTAAGCGTTCTAAAATTGGACCTGATGCGAGGCACGGCTCCATTCATTGCAAAATTAACCAGGATTTCTTAGTCTGTGCATATATACGAATAAGTTTCTTCTCTCCTCCTCTTGTTCTTCCAAATTCAAGATTTTATTAGGTAAATCAGGTACAAGATTATCCAATTGTCTTTTTATCTAAGTCGGATTTTCGTCGAGTGATTCATCGAAGTTTCTCGATTGTCGTCTTTCAAATTAAAATTTCCAGCTTTGAATCTTTGTACGTTTCCACCTTGGAATCACTTTTAAGATAGCGTTCTTTTCTAGTGTAAAAACCATTTCAGTAGTTTCGATAACCGATTTCCTCAGGTTGAATGCAAAAAGTAAGCAGTGAATATTGCTTGAAATTGTTGCATAGGATTGGAAACTCTTGGAGCGCTCATCTCGACTCTTCTTAAAAGAACGCTCTTTCGGATGGCACCACGAACGATAAAGTAATTCGAATTCGGTCACAAGTTATGATCTTCTAGTAGGAAAAAAGGGGAAGGAACTTATTTGCACATCTGATATCTATGCCGTACGTACGTAGAATTTTCTTTTAAAAGTGTGCAAAAGATGCAAAGGACTTTTACAAGTAAAAGTTCAATAGTGGTGTCATCGTATGTATGTCTATTTTGGATTTCGCAGATCCAAGAGATCTCTTCGTTTTTTGCCTTGTTAAAATAGTAAAATAGAAGAAAAATTCCTCCCAGACGTTTTTTCTCTATCGATTTTTCTTTATTATTATTATCACGGAATAAACTTTAATGAAGCAGTTTCAAAAAAAAAATAACTGAAAAATAGAATCGAGGCAGAAAAAAATGCACGTGTATATGCAGTTAGCGAGACATTAATGTATATCGAAGTCGTTATACGATGCTCCTGTTGGCGCCTCGGCGATATCCACACACAGCTGGCTACACATTTTCCTACACGACCCATCGGGGAGGCAACCTCGATCCCCCTCCACGTGTTTCTTCATAAATCAACCCGATAATTCTTTCAACGCCACTTCTTCTACCCGCCTCCAATGAAATTCCCCGAATGTCTGGCCCATTGTCATCCAGAAGGCCAGACGCCAAAAGTTTCGATACCGAAATCGATACTTTTCCGAGAGAATCTGTCTTCGCCTCGGCAAACTCTACTATAGGTAGATCGAAGAAATTGGCATCGGTTTGCAACCGATCGGTGCAAAGTTTCCAATCATCAATTTCTAAAGCTTCTCGAAGCCAACGAGAGACGACGACCGCGCGTCGAGAACGACTCCGATGATAAACTCGATCGTTACGATAATAATAATTGCGAGAAAAAATTACTGGATCAGGAATTATGAGATCGTCGATCTCGATCTTTTCTATCTCTCTTCTTCTCGAGAGGAATTCGCGATTCGAAGGAATGCAGCAGGAACGAGCGTGTTCGATAATAAAAATCCAAAGCGAAGGTTGCCGAGTTTCGCTTCGTGAAGAGGAAGAAAGATAGAGAAAGAGGGGAGCCACCTCTCGAGATAAGGATAATAATACTTAAACGTTGCCGCGTTTAAGAGGCCTAATTCATCCGGCTTATCCCCTCCCCCTTATCAGTTCGGTTTCTCGGGTGCGCGCATTATCGAGTTGCGGTTAACACGCGCAGACAATATAACGCAGTTACCAACGTCAATATTAATTCGTGCCGATGTGCAATTTGATTATGGCGCCTATGGTGCTCGGTTAACACGCTATAATAGCGGATTGCACCAATCTATCCACGCCCAGTCCCGAGATCTTTCCCTTCCTTCGCAACCAGCATCATCATCACGCCGAGCCTTATTAATTTTTAACCTGCCCGATCGATCCTGTTTCATCTTCCCCCCGTCATGTACTATTTGCATAATTTTCTCGAGCGAGTCCGACGCAAGTTTTCGTGTTCTCGTGCGAAAAGATGGCGCGTCGCGTCGGAAGAGTCGAAACGAGAATGGACGAAAAGTTAGCTCGAATTCCTCGTCGATCCTCGAGCTACTCGTTAAAAGTTTCTCGCGAACGCGTTAACTTCTAACCCCCTCTGCCATGCTTTGATTTCGTCCTCGATCGAGGGAGAAAGAAAGAAAGAAAGAAAGAAAAAAAAGGTGTTCTTTTTGGCGAAAAGTAGGCGAAAGGTGTGCGTTAAAATTCACTCACGTCGCTAGCAGAGACTCGCGTTACGTAATTCGCACCGATTTCGACCGACTTGAACATTCTCCGCGTCACGTATCTTTCCAGCTCGCTATCCGGCCGCGTTCCCTTGGAGCGAGATTCCAAGCATCCCCTCTCGCCACTCTCGTTCAAATGGATCCTTCCGCTCCGCTTTTGCGGAAACGCAGTCGAAGAACGTGGCGTCGGTGAGCAGGTTGACAGGAAGGATATCGATTTTGCAACGACGCGTAACCCGATCCCGTTGTTTTCGAAATTAACACGTTTATTTTTTTCTTTTTTTTCCTAAGGAAGAAAAGAGAGATCGTTAAGAGATATCCTTCTATATTCGTTTCATCGATCCTCGGCTCACGTATTTTTTCAAGCGTTGCGTGCCAGGATAAACGAGAGAGCAAGGAGTCGAAGGGCTTCCAATCTTGTGGGGGTAGAAACTTGTGGGCGCTTGTAGTGGAAAAGCAGGACGCAGCTGCGGGACGGTGTCGCGTTACCCTCGAAAATCTTTCTTCTACACTCTTGTACACTCCTCGTATTCGTTTCGTCACCGAAACGATAAACGAAGGAATCGATGAGACAGAGACAGAGAGAGAGAGAGAGAGAGAGAGAGAAAAGGGGGACGAGTGGCTTTTCAACCCCGCGGTCGTCGGCTCGTTTAATGCCCTTATCTAAATGCTAACTACTTTTAATCTCGGCCAGTTTCCACGAAGGGCGAAACTACGAAGGCCGGATATTGGCTTCGTAGCGGTAACCAATGGTTCTCACGCAACTGCGGTTTCACACGATATTGGAAACTGGCGTGGGCCCGTAAAGGAGCCGGCCATATCCGCGCATACGGATACGGCCGAGTATCGAGGAACTCGATGTTAAACAATGCAAACGGACTGGCTCCCAATTGAGCGGAAGCCGCCGGGAAAAATTGATTTATTCAGGATGGACGATTTATCGGCGATGTTGGCTTCGCGTGGCACACTCGAATAGAGACACGACGCCTGCTTTCACCGCCCTGTTACACACACGTGTGTTCTTTGTATTGAAATGAATTTGCTCCGCGCCCGGTAATTTATGTGGTGTTACGTTCTCGTTCTCGTTCTCGTTCTCGTTCTCGTTCTCGTCGTCGATATTCGCGCGACAGGCTAATTTCTCCTAGATGAAAAATACGAATGTCCGATAATTGGTTGAAAACTAATTGGCGGAACGAAACCAATCGAGCCAAAGTATGATATTCGTAAGTTAATTATTTTCTTCAAATCAATGAATTTCAATGAATTCGTCGAAACAACGTCCGGATCGGATTAACATTTTTCTGCGCCATTTTCCCCGCTTATTATATATTCCGAATGGAATCGTTTTTCGAATTATTATTATTATTATTTTTTTTTCTTAATACGCTGAGCTATTATTATTAATGGGAACAGGTAGAGAGTAATTTTTCAAAAGGCTACGTACTCGCATCGGCCGGTCTTTCCAGGCAAATTAGTCGCCATAAAGGAGAGAAAGGGTGACGTGATCGCGGGGAATTGTTCGTTAAAAATTAGAGAGGCCAAGGAATTTGGGAGGGCGCCAAGATTAATTATCGAGAAACATTATTCCGCCAGGGCGGAAAGAATTCGCGGACATTTAACCGGACGGAATATTGCGCGGGCTGTTTAATGGCGAAATAATGCAAGCTTTTGTTGGCCGGATTATTATCATGATTGAGGAAGCGACGCGTTAGCTACTTTATCCTTGCCGGTTTTTAATTACACGCTGTAATGAAGCGTTGGGTGTGGCGGGGAAGTAAGAGCCGTTCCAAGACCGCCTTAACGCTAAAAAATCACGCGTTTCGAATTTTCCAATAATCGTGCACAAGATGAAAGCAATGCCGCCGTTCGGGTGGTCTAATTCTATTTTTCTAATACGATTTTTAAGGATCGTTGATCGGAATATTTATGTCATTGATCAATCGTTGATGGAATAGAAATAGATTTCTTCAGATGGAAATTATCGTTCACGAAAGAAGGTTCGTCGTCGATATTATTTTTGATGAATCACTGATGAATCATTGAGCAGAGATTTGATAACTTTTAAATCTGTATTCTAAAAATTTTGGACGATTTTTGGGATAAAATTTCAAATTTAACTTCAATTTTTATCGTCCCGTAGTTCATTTTAACCATTCTCTGATAATGAAATCGAGTTAATTAAGGGATCCCGCGATAATCGTGGGTTTAAATATGGAAGGAACGAAGAGGCGTTATCTTATAGATTTGTCACGAGTTTGTCCGATGTATCTCAATCAGCTGTTTTTGCTCCGTCCGCGATAATCCTCCAATTATCAATATGTTCGTATAATAAAAACAAACGTTCATTTATCCAGATACGCGTGTTTGCGTCAATTAATTCTATCTTTTTCTCTTTGGCGACCGTCGTCGTTGCACCGTTTAATTATCATTATCATTAATTAATAGATCGTAATTAACCATGGCGCGTTGCACAAATTTGGCCACTTTTGAGAGGTTCGATTCCCTGCTAATAATTTTCTAAGCTCGCTCCAACACGTGGACGCTCCTCGTTAATAATCTTTCAAAAAGGCAAGACGATCCGTGTTGACAATATCGGAGCTCCTTTCTCTCGATATCCCATCCCCACGATGCTGCGATTTCAATTTGTCCGCCATCACTCGTCGAATATTCCCCACGAAGGGGAATCGGTTTAATAACTCATGCCCGTTTATATTCAGCCGACGCCAATTTCGAAAAGAACAAGTTCGACGGTTGGCTAGACTAAAGCGCACTCGAGGCCATAATTCTCCGCCGTTTCCCTCCCGACCGTTTCTCCACACCGTTTCCCCACCCAAAAATAGCAGTTCGGCTAAGAGTTCAGGGTCGAGGTGTGCACGCTCAGACCTATCCCTATGCAAACTTTAAACGATATCTACGCATGCATGCGCACTCTCGAAGAAGCTCGGACGGAACGGACACACGTGTTCACACGGAGTCCATCTTATGGCTGAGAAACATCGTCGCATCCGTCGCATCTGTGCATCACCATTCACTTTTTTCCCCCTTTTTTTTCAGGCTTCTCTCTCTCTCTCTCTCTCTCTATCCCCTTTCCTTCTTCTCCTCCCCTGTGTCTCGCACCCCACCCACTTACGACCACATGACGCCCTTCTCTCGTGCCACGTCCCTCCACGCTCTTAAACGTTCCATCGAAGCGGTGTACAGGATTTTACAAAAGAAAACGCTCCCGCTCGCTACTCGACGGGTTGAAAAGGAGCTGCTCCCAATAAAGAAAGCAAGGACACGCTTCTTCTTCTTCTTCTTCTTCGAGCGCCCTTGCTCGCGCCCTCGCGGTGTTAATGCTTTTTATGGACCTCGAATCCAATGGCTGCCGCCAACCATCCCACCTGCAATAATGCCCTTTCAATGGAGAATTCACGCGAGTCCCACCTCCCTCTTCTCTTTCCTCTCTCAAAGGAAACTCGGCTTTTCGAGTTTCGTTCACACGCGTGCCATCGCATCCTTCCTTTCCGTTTTTAATATTCACGCGCAGGGCCAAAGAACGGCCCTGTTTTCGGCCTACGCCCTTTCCACGCGTTCGCTCGTTAACGACAGGTTAATCAGAGCCGGATGCCGTATTGAATCCGCGCGTTCTCGCCATAGATTTATTACGTATTTGCCTCCTTTTAATCCTTTTCCCCCGCGCCGGTCGATACGACGAATGGGCGCGTCGACGTTTTTCGAGGTTAATAAAGCGTGCATGTATGTCTGATATACATCCCTCCCTCCGAACGTGTTTCATATTCACGTGTGTGTGTGTGTGTGTGTGTGTGTGTTCTCTCGTCCCGGGTCTATTTGTAAACGATATTGTAATTTGACGGGAATAAATTGGCGGGAAGGAGTTGGAGTAATTCCGGAACGGGGTTTAATGCCCTTTCCTCCTTGATTTATCCCCGTTGATTAGGAATTTCGCGCCGGCGACTTTATCTAGCAATTACTCTTTGTTACCGTGGCGAATATTTCATCGTGGAACTTTCAAGCGGTCGCGATAAATAGAAGGGGGGAGGGGGGAGGAAGGGATAGGGAGATGAGGAGAGGGAGGGGGAGAGGGAGAGGGCGAAATGAAAAAGCGGGAAAGTTTGATGACACGGTTAGCTCGGTGCTACCTTTGAAAGTAAGTTAGCGCGAACACGGTATAGAGAGAAGAAGCGGGCAGAAATTTTAACGGGCCGGCAAACCCGCTAGACATCCGCTTTCATGAAAATGAATACGCGACAACCATTCGTTGCGAGCGTGGCTCACGAGCCTTCACCTTTCACCCGTATTCGATTTATTTACATTAAACCCTCCGCTTCTACATAAATTTGTCCATTTTTGTTCTCTCTCTCCCTTCTGTCTTTTTTCCCCTTCTACCTTTTTATTTTAACCTTTTCTCTCTCTCTCTTTCTCTCTCTCTCTTTTCTTCCGTTTATTTTATTTTACCGAAATTCTAGATCGTATAAATGACGTATCGCGTAAACGTCAGCGGAGCGAGGCTCGTAGACACACACACACACACACACACCCACAGGGTGAAATATAAGCACGATATTATTTCCCCCATCGACACGGAGGCCAGTTTAATATTTCAACGATGCAACTAGTAGGCGCCTCGTTCCGTGCAAATGAATTCGTCGNCATTTTTGTTCTCTCTCTCCCTTCTGTCTTTTTTTCCCTTCTACCTTTTTATTTTAACCTTTTCTCTCTCTCTCTCTCTCTCTCTCTCTCTCTCTCTCTCTCTCTTTTCTTCCGTTTATTTTATTTTACCGAAATTCTAGGTCGTATAAATGACGTATCGCGTAAACGTCAGCGGAGCGAGGCTCGTAGACACACACCCACAGGGTGAAATATAAGCACGATATTATTTCCCCCATCGACACGGAGGCCAGTTTAATATTTCAACGATGCAACTAGTAGGCGCCTCGTTCCGTGCAAATGAATTCGTCGGCCTCTCGCCGCGATCCGGAACACCGGTTTAAATTTTAACCACCCCCCCCCTCTCTCTTCGAACCTCTCGCGTTTTATTTCGTTTCAGCTGGCAAGCAGAATGGAGATTGAGGGAATGAGCGAGGAAATAGAGGAAGAGAAAAGTGGAACAAATGTATGGAAAACGGAATCGGCGCGATGAGCCGCCTTTGATACCGATTTTTCGCTTCCATTTCTCTCCACGAGAACCTTCGTTTCCTCGTACAACGCCTATACATTTATATATTTATATTGTATATTTCTCTGCACTCGCGGCTTTCGTAAATTCGACCTTTCGATTCCTTCCTATTTTCTATCTAGGGAAGGGAAGAAATTCATTCTCCGATACCTTTAATCTTTCGTCCATACACGGCGGATAATATTATTTGGAAGGGATCTTGGAGGTCGAGTGGAAGGAGGCGTGGAGAAGGAAATCCTTGGAAGGGAAGGAGGAGCAGGAGGAGGAGGAGGAGGGCTTTTGTAGTGGAAAGCGGCGAGAAAACGTCAACGAAATATTATACTCGCGTGAAAATAACGGCGCAATATTGCAGCCGGGAACTGCTTGATATTTTAACGGAACATCTAGTAGATGTCCGGCCACACGAGAATGAATGCGCAGCCCTGCTGGCAAGTGCCTGTGCCATGAAGAGCAAGCTGTTTCGTGCCAGTTTTTGCATCGACCGTTGCCCTCCAGTTCCACTACGATCGAGCGAAACAGAGCTGAAACGCTGGTTACACTATTAGCTTTATTAGTACTTTTATTACCCTCGTATCTACCATCGAGCCAAACTTTTCGACTTGATATATTGAAATCTTTTTTTTCTTCGCCATTGTCAGCGATGTTGGGAAAAATTGAAGTTACGAAAGTTAAAGTTATTTTTCGACAAATTGCTTCAACAATTTATTTCAAACATTTTAATAAATAATTACTCAAAGTAACTTATTAAACTATATATAAGAAATTTTTACTTTCTCGACGAATTAATGTCCAATCGCGTACTTCTTGGTTAAAATATCTTATCCTTCGTTCGAAGTTTTCATCGTCTCCTTTGTGGCATCCAAGATTAATAACAAAATATGATTTTAAAACGTTAAAAAAATACACGAGGCTTCTTAGTTTTTTGCGATCGTACCTTTTTTTAAAACATTTTTAATTAGACATTTTCTTAAGAAGAGAAATTAATGGATAATTTTATCTTATCTCTCGTCTATTAGTTTCTCGAACGAATGACGTTTTTGCTTCCGCTTTTTTTTTCTCGGTTGCTCGCTTTAACTTCTAAATGGCAGCATATCTTCATCGGCTTAGTTTCTATTTTGAAGGCTTGAAATCCGTGCCTAAAGTCTGCCTCGTTCACTTAGCAGCCGGTCGCTCGGGGTATACTTTCCCCTTTAAATACTCTAACATTCATCTCTCTCTCTCTCTCTCTCTCTCTCTCTCTCTCTCGGAAAGCAGTGCTCTTAATGTTCAGTTACCGTCAACGGCAGTTTAGCTCGTGTCAGAAATTCGTCAAGTTGACTTAGCCTTCGAACTTTGTTCCAACCTTCGTTCCAACAATCGAGGCTGTGCCTGAAAGATATCCTCTTAATAACACGTTTATTATACACGTTTCTTACGTTCGATCGAATAGCTTGCTCGATTACATAAGCAAGATTATTTATTCCTTGCTCAGTAGAAAAGAATTAATATCGAAAGAGGAAATTCATTTCTCTTCGAAAGATTATCCCTTTTTTTTTTTTTTTTTTTTTTTACCTTTCCCTCATCTTTTCTACTTCCTCCCTTTCACGGCGCAGCCACTAATCCGTCAATCAAAAACATCGTATGCGCAATGCGATTCTCTTCAAATTGAAAATTTCACGAATCGCGGGGAACGCGATCTCGAATTCACGCAACGAGGAAAGAAAAGAGAGAGGGGGAAAAGGAAAGAACACGTGTTCAAGGGAATGAAATTAACACTCGGCGAAGGGAAGGATACCGCTTTGATACGTAGAGTTTGAAAAGGGCGCGCGAGAAAACGATTGAGCGTCGGCGTGGTCGCGTGCCACCACGACGAAATCGCAGCGTAGACGGTTTCTCTGTGACAGGCTGGCAGAAAAAATTTGCCGCGGAAGCTCGTTACTTTCGTTTCCGCGATCTCCTTCTCCTCCTCCTCCTCCTCCTCCTCCTCCCCCTTTCGCCTTGTTTCCTCCGCGCTCTTGAATAACCCGAGGCCGAAAATAATTCCCTTGCCGAGGCCATCGCCATCCCCGAAACGTTTCCTCGCGTAACGTCGAACGACAACTGCAGGAAATGAATTCTCGAGCGCCAGACCAGTTTCGCGAGCTAACTCTTCACCAACTCTTTTCCACGGCCGATGCGCTTCTCCTTCTGTAACTCCTTCAGTGCCCTACGCCCTATGCCCTTCATCTTTCCGCCCCCATCTTTATCCCTCTCTCCTGTTATTGCATCTTATCTTCGAGAATTTCTCTCGGGCGAAAATTATTGGACCGAGGAGCGAACCTCGAAGGCTTTCTCTTTCGCGTGACTTTCACGGTATTACGACTCGTCGATATGCGCGATCGACAGAGAGAGAGAAAGAGAGAGAGAGAGAAATTCTAATGGCATCTCGATAAAACTTGGAATTGTTTTTACGGGAGAGGAGAGGGGCGATTGCGTTGGTTGAAAGAATTCTCTTAGCGCGTCGTTGTCGCTGTTACCGTTAAACGACGCGCGAAAAAAGGTATTCTCTCTTCCCCCTCTTCCCTTCCCGTAGCGGTGAATGGAAAAATGAGATAGAGGGCGGGAGAAGAAATGGGAGGGAAGGGGGAAGAGAGTGGTAGGAAGCGTTACGAGCGTAATAATGGAACCGTCAACTACTACGTGCTACGTATCAAATGTGGCTGAGCGCGAAATGAAAACGAGGAAACTGCTGGGAGAATAAAATACTCGAAGGTCGGGGTGGAAACGACTTTATCCAGGGTAACGTACGTGGGCGTATGGGCCGCCGCCGTGCTGTTTATTACACTTTGAAATACAAAGTGAAATAAATTGCCGTGGCGCGCACTCCACGATCTCCATCGATCTCTCGCGCATTCGCGCGAGAGATGAAAAAAGCGTCGAGCATCGAGGATTTTGGTCGCGCGAATCCTTCGTAGTTTCGAGCCGAGCGAGGAATAAAGGGAAGGGGTCGCCGATCGATTTTATCGCCTTCTGAGGTTTCACTCGACAAACAAGCTCGATGAACGGGTGGCTCGCGCCTCTGGCTTTTAAACGACCCGCGATTAAATCCGTCCAAATATTTACCTCTCGTTCCTCGAGCCCCCCTTCCCACGAGATCGTCTCGCGATAATGATTTTTAAGCCGATCGGGGGAGATGTCGACGAGGGCGCGTGGCGCGTCGTAAATAGGTGACGGCTTCGGCGCGAGAAGAAAAAGAAAAGAAGAAAAAAAAAAAGAAATAGAAAAAGGATCGAAGGATGAGAAACGATAAACCATCGTTCGATCGTTGGATTCGTTGATAAAATCGAAGCGTTCCGTCCGCTCCTCCGAAACTCCATCCGGAACGACGAGGGATTTTCACCCCTTTCCCTCCTCTCCCCCTCTCCCCTTCGCCATTCTCCACCCGATCCTTTTTCCTCTTCCACCCTCTCGCTCTCTCGCTCGCCCGTCCCCTCGACTCGACTCGACTCGACTCGACTCGAGTCGCCAACTTTCTCAAGGACTTTGGTCGGTAAGAGAGAAGGCGAGAAGGATCGAGAGAAGAGGGATCTCCGGGCAGGGGAAGGGGCAAGGGCGCGACGAAGCAGGAGCGAGAAGGTAGAAGGTAGAAGGAGCGAGAAAGTGAAGAGAAGAAGGGAGAGGACGCAATTAATCTCGAGGCTGAAGTTTTCTGGTGCAAGTCGGTCAACTAACCGGGCCGGGCAAAAGGGCTCCCTTTGTTTTAGTCAGAAAATAATAAAAAAGGGTAATGGTCCAACAGGGTGAGCCCTGGCTCCATACAGAGTGCCGGTCCTGTCAGTTCTACGCCATCCACCATCACCCCATTCTCCCTCCTCCCTTCTGTGCTCCCGTCTTTTTTCCTTTCTTCTTTTCTCTTCCCTCCGCTTCCTTTCCTCCTTTCTTTCCTTCTTTTCTTCCTTTCTTTCATTCTTCCCCCTCTTTTCTTTCCTTTTTTTTTTTCCCCCTCTTAATGCGCTCCTCCTGGTGGCGACGCGCTACCACCGACGCGGCCCATTTTATACACTCCCTATATTTATCCGCCTTTTTCGTTCACCGAAGACGGTGACTGTCGTCGTTCCGCGTTTTATTGTCCCAGCGTTCCGTGTCGCAACGCCGCGCCGCGAAAGACGCGAAGCGAATCGAAACACGGAAAGGAAACACGGGGCCTGGTGGATCCCGTGAATACATCTCCGTGGAACAAACGGTGGCGAATATATAGGAGCCGGCCGCGTTTCCCGTTTGAAAAACCAGTTGAAAGATCCAGCTCGTCGAACGCTCTCCCCCGCTTTACGTTCCCCCCGATATTATCGCTCCACCCATTATTTCACCTACGTCTTCCGCCCTACATCCAATCCTTCGATATCTCGTCGACGAGACAGAGGGTAGAGCAGATATATCCAGAACCGTATTTGTCATTCCGTCGATTACGACGTCGATACGGGGAAAAGGATACGCGCCGGGATTAATTTATCCACCGTCCCCGGTGTCTCGTCGACGCTGTTATTAAACGGCGGGTCAGAGGGAAATAATTCGAGCGATAATTCGAAAATATTTGCGTAATTATCGTTACCGTGGCATCGCGCCTACGTTAAACCCCCTCCTTCCCCTCCCATTAATCCGACCGCGATAGAAGCCAACTCGAAGCCGCTACGTTCCCCGACTACGTTCGATATCAATTATCGATTTACGGAATCGTATACCCCGAGCTTTTCTCGCTCTCTCTCTCTCTCTCTCTCTCTTTCCTTCTCTCCTCTCGCCCCTCACCCTCTCCGCACTCGCCTCTGTACAGTTCCCTATATAACCACCGCCCTCCAAACTATCCAACCGCGTCTATCCTGGCCGCAATATAATTTGCTTAATTCTCGCGGCGGCGTACCGGCAACGAGCTAACTTACGTCTCAGGTGTAACGATAACTCGGTTTCCTAACCTGGGGAGGAGAGAGAGAGAGAGGGAGAGAGAGAGGAGGGGGAGAGGAGAGGAATCGCTTCGTCGCTGGCTGGTCAGCTTCGACCAACTCGATAAGATTGCTCCCGCTCGTGGTTTCGCGAGTGGATCGTAATACCCCTCCTCCCTCCTTCCCTCCAATCTATACGTCCGCGCGAGTGTGTGGGTAGCGCGACACGGCCGACTCGGAAATTATTCATCGGGGCTGATCAACAATGGAATAGGCAGACCAGGATGGTGGACAGGCAGAGGGAAAGAGCGACGGAAGAGGGAGGAGAGCGCACAGAGCGCGGCTGTCGAAAGGAACGGAGGAAACCTATTTCTGATGATTTCGAGCGTGCGGGTCCCCGCTTTTGTTCCACGCCGCGCGATGATAAATCATCGTCGCTCTAATTAACGGCGGCTCAACCCCCGCGGAATAATATTGGCCAAGGAATAAATATAACGCGTGACCCTCGATTTTCGAGACCCTGATTCGCGAGATTCGATTCGCGAAAATAAAAGGTTTTTCTTCTAGGAGCATTCCTCCTCCTCCGATACGAAGTTTTCGCATCGTGATCAAGTTGAAACAAGAGTTTGAAAAATGATAAATCATCGTCGCTCTAATTAACGGCGGCTCAACCCCCGCGGAATAATATTGACCAAGGAATAAATATAACGCGTGACCCTCGATTTTCGAGACCCTGATTCGCGAGATTCGATTCGCGAAAATAAAAGGTTCTTATTCTAGGAGCATTCCTCCTCCTCCGATACGAAGTTTTCGCATCGTGATCAAGTTGAAACAAGAGTTTGAAAAACACGGAAGGGGGGATGAAAATGGTGAATGGTGTAGTTTCGTCCCTCGTTGTTACGAGGAACAGAATACCTCTTCCAAGCTGGTTTTAGATAGATAGAGCTCGTCGTCATCGAAGATTAACCGGAAAGTTGTCCAACAGGATCGAGCTGATGCGGAATGAGATGGCTCGACGTTGCACCCGAGATTCGGCTCGAGCCTCGTGCCTCGGTTTACTCGACGATCGGCTAATTGGCCGAACCTGCCGCTTCAATTTTTCACCTTCGCGCCTACCTCCCCTCCCGCTTTTTCACGCCTCTCTATCCACACACAATATCTTCTCCATCTCGATTATTCTTGGCTATTGATGGTGCGCGTGGAAATGGGTTGGCGAGCACCACGGTGACTCGTTAAAGGTAACGAGGAGGGGTATGAAAATGTTACGGGGTATTAAATCAAAATTATAATTACTCGCCATTCTCGTGGATATTCAATTAATCGTTACGGTCTCGACACGGTAAACGATGGTTAGGTTTTTTTTGTACGAGTTGATAATTGTTATTCATTCGAGCAAATAGTTCTCCAAATATTTCGAGAGACGCGATTGGAATACGACGTTAACGTTAACGACGAGGTTGACAAGAAACGCGAACATTTTTCTCAGGCAGGTTCAAGAATCGAGGCGGCTCTAATTCTCGACGATTATTAATCTCTTTCCGCGCCACGCGACGGCGGATTGAGATTCAAACGCGACCAATACGAGGGGGAGGGAAGGAAGGAGGGAAGGGAGAGGTGTAATTTCGATGTCGTTTTGAGAAAAACGTCGATCGTCGAACGTGGAGGAGGAAAATTGGACGACTGAAGGTAAACGACGAGTGAAGGTAAACGAGCATCGGGGAAAGCTATCGAGGGGTTGGATTTACGGGGGAGGGAGAGAGGAAGGGTGGATCTGTTTAAATGATATCGACGCGAATGAGGTAGCAGGGAGGGAGAAGGAAGGATATATGTAAATATCGTATCTGCGTAAGAGGCGTCTTTCACTCGATCTCGCCTTTCATGGAAATTTCGTAGGGAAATTGAAAGACCGCGGACACTTTATGCTTTAACTTTGATACAATGCTTGTATATTTAATCATCTCTATATCGTGTCAATTAAGAAGTTAAATTGCTTCGTTCGCGTTATTATTTGCCCCTTTTTTCCCCTCCTCTACCTTTTTTCTTTTTTCCCTCCCTCTCTCTCTCTCTCTCTCTCTCTCTTTCTCTCTTTCTCTCTTTCTCTCTTCCTCCCTTTCGCTTAACCTCGAACGACGAACGTGAGAACATGGCTTCGACTAAGATGGATTAATTATCGAAGACGCCGTGTAATGAGTCCTCGAACGGGAGGAAGGAGACGAAGAGTCACGGGCGTCGAGCGAAAAAAAAAAGCAAGTCTGGAAAAAAAACAGGAGAGGCAAAGTGACGAAGAGAGAGAGAGAGAGACGACGAAGAAGAAACTTCGTTCCTCGTAAAGCATTCGAAGCTTTACTCGAGCATTGGAACCCTCGCGGTTCGTTCAAGGAAGAACGACCAGCAGACGGGACCAGTTGAATTCGTTTAATTACCCTCATTATCCATTTTAGCTTTGTTCGATTTAAACCGGGCTCGAACCATGCGGAACATCGTGGTGGATGGTAATTATACCTACATCGGCCTATCCGGTTTGCAATTGGATCGCATGCGATTTCACGGAGAGATTATTATTCCTTTCTTTTTTTTTTCTTCTTTTTTTTTTTTTTTTTTTCGAGATTAAAACTTCTTTCGCGAAAATTTGTCCGAAAGTTAATTCGAAACAGTTAGATGTATCGAAACGGTTATATTACGTCGTTAAATTTATCGATTGGCTCGTAAACAAAAATCCGGGGACCTCAGAGAGGATTTTAATAATGGAAATAAAATGCGGAGTAATATACTGATTGGCGTGCGATGAAGTGTAGTTGAAATAAATGAAAATTAAATTGGAAAATTAACGGTTTGTAATTTAAGCAAATGGAGATGCGAAATTAGTGGCCGGTTTATTAACGTGTCGCTTCTGAACGGAGAGGAAACGAGGGAAGGAGAATTCTCTTCTCTCTGAGAAGAGAGAGAGAGAGAGAGAGAGAGAGAGAAAGAAGGAAAAATACCACTCCGTCATCGTATATTATATTCGCGAAAATATTCGCGATTCGTATTTGAGCAATACGATCGTTCTTTCGTATATAAATTTCCGTTAGTTTGAATAATCAGAATTTCAACTGGTGACCTACAACCATCAGGGGAAAATGGCGCGTTGCGTTTCAGCTTTTTTTACGCTCCATTTTCGTACAAACTTCGTACACGCGCGTTTGCACGTGAATACAAAGCGTTCCGTTCCAACTTTCGAATCGCGAAATACGCTCATTGTTCGATCCGTTGTCATCGTTCCACGCTTGTTTTCGCGTGGCCGATGCGGTTGAATGACTCAACCATAGTAGGAGTAGAGAGTATCGTTAATACAAGCGGCGGGCAAAAATACAGCGTTCGACGAGGAACACTCACCCTCGGTGTGAGTCACGATTTCGTCGCCACCGCGCCCGACGTTAATTCGTCGAGAGAGTCTCGTACACGAAGTTTCGGCAAAAAGACCGAGCAATAATTACGCTACTCCCGATCGTTAAAAGCTCGACGAGGGTGAAAAAAACTATCGGCGTAAAAAAAAAAAAAAAAGAAAAAAAAAAAGAAAAAAAGAAAAAAAGAGAAAAGAGAGAAAAAAAGAGAAAAAGGTAGAAAAATGCGGGATCGTTACGAGAGGGTTGTGTCGAGTATACGTATTAATTTCGTTTTATATTTTATTTATTTATTCATTTTTTTTATTTTTTTCAACCTTGATCTCGGTTGATGTCTAGTTAGCCCCGTTAATTAATGGAAACGTTCCGATGAAATCTCGTGATCCGAAAAAGCATCGACGTCGAACACGAGCACGTTCGAAATTACATTTTGCGGATTTTCGAAAGCATTCGGTTTATAATCCAAATTAATAACCCGAGGCAAATAGCACGGGAAACGGCGTTTAAAAGCTATAGCCGCTGATTAGCCCGACGAACGTATTACAAAATCAGTTGAATTCGATCGTTGATCCACGCGATATTTTATTACACGCGATCAACGAAACAAAAAAAAGGAACGACTTATTAATTTTTTTACGAACGATAATTTTTTTTTTCTTTTCAAAAACGATCATGACTCTTTCTCCTCGTGCTCATAGCACGAACGTAATAATTTCTTTCTCCCGATAATCTGCCATCGAGCGATGTTTGCTCAAGAGCGATTTTTCCTCGTCACTCGTCTTTTCTTTCGAGAATTCTATACTCCCCGTATGTTCGTTCAGTTTTCGTACTGAATCACGGATTCCTACGAAACGGATTCGACAACGGGGGATTCTCGTTGGGCACGCATCCCCCGTTATGACTCATTATCCACAACGTGTGTACACGTTGGATAATGGAGGCCGACGGAAGGAGGCGAGTTTGCGGACAGCGAACGCGAGACCGGGCGTAATCACTTACGCCTCCGCGTAGATGGTGGTGGCTCTCGTCCCAGACGGAACGAGGAGGGGAGGAGGAAGGGGTGAGAGCGAGCGAGGGTGGAGGGGTGAGTCAGAGAGGGAGGCGGTCGGTGTTGTCACGCACGTGACGTGTTGCGCGATTATCATAGCGAAACCTCTCACGTTTCCCTCGTGTTTCGCTCGTCGAGAAGGAAAGTGACACGCGACACATTTTCGAAGGTCGAACCACACGTAACGAGAAAGAGGAGAACGAGTTATCGCCGATTCGTGTTACGGGCGAGAGTCGAAGAAAGGCCCATTAGAGGTTAATCGAGCGACCGCTTGCGTTATCGCACGCAGTGGCGACAATCGTACGACTTTATATTTCGTTCGAGATCGATACGCGTGCACGCGTGAGTGTAGGGCGGTTATATACTATAGCTTTTCAATCGTAATCGCGAATTTATTGATCCGCGATCTCTCGATCGCGTGGATTCGTTTAATTGGATTATATATTAATATAATACATATCGCATTAATCGATACGCACGTTAATCGGTGACGCGATAATTTAAGCTTTCGTATTTACTTTGCCGTACACCTTTTTCAATTCCTCGTCACGTATAACGCGATATTTCGTTAATTACGTTCACCGGGCAAACATTATACTTCGCTTTTATCGAATCGCTTTTATCAACGTTTCTTCTATACGCGTTATATTTATTTGTTTTTCCACCACTTTCTTTTTTTCTTTTTTTTTTCTTCTCCTTTTCGCTCTCCTCTCATTTATCGACTCGAAACTTTAATCACGTTTCCGAGCAGCAATACGTACGTCCCGCCGTTGTCCGCCACGCAAACGCAAAGGAAATTACAAGGCTAAGCCGAAGATAATATCGAAGTTAAATATTTGAGGAGAAACAAAGCGCAGAGAAAAGGCCTCCATTTACCGTTGATGTTTAAAATTGATTTAAATTGCCATCACGGGGAAAGGGAGAAAAAAAAAAAAAAAAAAGGAAAAAAACAAAATACAACGAAAATTAAGATTTCAAGCGTTTCCCTCGACTGCCCTTAGGCGAATAAAAACCCTTCTTCTTCCTCTCCCCTTCTCCCTCCCCTTCTTAATCTTGATTCGCTCGATTCGCCCGGCAACGGGGTAACTATCCCTTAAATATTAATAACGCGTGGAAGGTAGTAAACTTGGAAACTATTAGTGGACAGGATGGCGCGCACGTATAAGCGGAAGAGTGTATTTAGTAGTCGTTATATTCGGGTTATAACGCGGTAAACGTTGTTAAGCAAAACTGGTAGTAGGACCGCGCGTGTCGTAACTCAGTGGAGCGGATTGTCGGGGAACATCGTATCGATTGAACGGAGGGGGATCGATATTCCGCGCGCGTTATCGGTTTCGAGGAAAGCTCCTTTCTCTCGTCTCGAAACAGGATGGCTTCCTCCACGAGCGGGTTCTTCCTCCTTCCGAGCGCGTGGATTTGTTAACAGTGGTAAACTGTTTCATCGTTTACCACCGAAAATTTGACGATGTTCATCGGGCGAATAAAAGCTCTCGAAATGCCTCGCTCGATAAACCGCGAAACCGTTTCGATGCATCGTGAAAGTACGCGTTTCGAATCGTGGCACGCGATGCATCCGCCCAGCGAATTACTATTTTTTATCTGCACCTTTACTTCGCCTCCTCCGCCTACAACGTTCTGATTCGCTTCGTTCGTTCTTCGTCCACCGCCGATCGAATCAATTTGTCATGCGTCGCGTGTGTATCCCGTGTGTTTATTAAATGGCCTCCCTTCCGTCCGTCCATTTGCATGACATTGTTAAAGAGAGAGAGAGAGAGAGAAAGAGAGAAAAA
Organism: Apis laboriosa; assembly: GCF_014066325.1. NCBI lineage: Eukaryota > Metazoa > Arthropoda > Insecta > Hymenoptera > Apidae > Apis > Apis laboriosa. The sequence goes on along the minus strand of NW_025221020.1, from coordinate 4,195,270 downwards.
AGAAAAATCCAAATTGACCGAATTATCCGCGGGCACGATCTGCCCGCCTCGCAATTACTCTCTGCGCCCATAATGCGTTTCCGCCACGGCGACGTGACTGGCCGGCGAAAAAAAGGGGCGCCCGAGCGGAAGGACAAAGTGGGTGGGTGGACAAATAAAACGCGAGGAAAAAGAAAATAAAGGAGGAGAAACGAAAAAAAAAAAAANAAAAAAAAAAAAAAGGAGAATCAGCTCCGGCCATTTAATTACGCGCGCGCGTGTATGTTTGTTATATTCCCTTTCTCTTTCTCTTCTCCGCTTCGCCGCATCTCTCTTCTTCCCTCGTTGCAAAAGGAGAAGGGTCGCGATTGTCGATCGATCGTCGTTTCAAATCAATATTCGGGAATAGTCGCCGCGGTTGTAAATCGGTATCCACCCGAATCGTGCTCGATCTTGGAAATTGGTTAACCGTCCGCCCTGAAAATTCGACCGCCTGACAAGTCTTAGGTTAGGTCGCGTGCAACACGTTCCTCGTCAATCAGACTTTCGATTTTATTTTGTATTATCTTACGCGGTGGAGATATAAGCGGATAGTTAATTCGAAACCGCACGCGTTACAGGTTTCCTTTTCTATTCGATTGAATAGAGGCGAGATATTTCCTATGTATTTATTAAATATGTTATTCTGTTCGACAATGGCTCAAATATGGCGGCCGTTCGTCTCGCGAGAAGGACGACTCGATTGCGAATGTTGGAATTATATTGTAACTTGATTCCCCGAAGCGAGGCGATCGTATATATAATGGAAATCAGGGAATGGGATTTCGATATTCCTATTTCCGTTATCGAAGCTTTCTATTTTCGAATATGGTTGAAAAATTTAATCTAGACAATAGGGTGGGAAAATTTTAAGGGGGAAGATCGCCGGTGACATGGTTTCATGGCTGCAGGGGGCTTTGAATTCATTTGATTCGAGGCAAACAATCGTTGTAACGATACACGCGCGTTTAAACTGCGAGGAAATTAAAACATGTTTACCGAGTCTTGATTCACCCATTGTTCCATTGATTTCATTTTATTTATTTATTCATTTATTCCGACTCTTTTTTTTTTTTATTTTTTATTTTTTTTTTTATACTCCATTGAACGTAGAATTTTCGGTGAATTTATAACCCCCCTCCCTCGTATTAGAAAATCTCTCCGTTGCTAAATTTCACTCCTTTATTTATTACAGTTTTATTTACGGATTTAGACCCAATTGAAATATATACAATTTCAACCAGCAACATGATTAATTTCACCAAACATTGAATATGTTCTTCGATATTATTAACAACAATTGTATATTGCATTACAGAATAATCAATATCCACCGTTTATTATATCACTCGACAAAAAAAAAATAAAAAAAGAAAAATAACACGGAATAAAATACCGAATGGAAATATTCGATCGAAAGACAATCCTTCTTTGTTTCTCTTCTATTCGAGGGAAGGAACGAATCTTCCCTATCGATCGAATCTTTTTATCACACGCGCGAAACGAATTTAAGAATTTTATCTTCGACGCGAAGAAAGGATCGTTTCGCCAGACGATCAGACGAACGATTACACGCGTGCTAGGTCCCGCGTTAATAACGCTCCCGATGGTATTTCAATTTCGGATTGGAGAGGAGGGGAAAAAGGGAAGAAAGGAAAGAATTTTCGCCGAGCCTTTTTTCCGGCCGGATTTCTGTCGAAAGATCTAAGGCGCGCGCGACTTCAATCTCTTCGTTTCGCCGGCTGGAACAACGTATTTCCCCTGCGTGGCGCTTTATTCACGGCATATTCGAGAAAAATGAAAAACGCGACATTGGCTACGGTCTGACGTGTGCATCGTCAGAAATATCCGTAAAACCATCCCTTCCTCGCCCCTTCACGGGCCACGCTCCCTCCACGACCAACCCCCCCTTTTTCTCGCCGCGCAAAAATCATTCGCGCCGCCACATCTGCGACGAGAAATCCGGAGAAAAGTCTCAAGCGTCTCAAGGCGGAAGATTATATACTCTTACGACACCCTCGCCGTTGGAAATTCGGGAGAAACGAGACATCGTCGTCCCTGCATGCACGCCATGCCGGCTGGCAATCGCATGCGTCATGTTAACAATTCGCTCGGAGAGACGAGGGGCTGCTGCGTTCGATCATGCACCTCCCGATGCAGCCTAGACGCTTTCGTGATGGATTGATCCGGCCGCGATAATGGGCGAAGAAGAACCATCTCTGAAACTGACAGAACTTCCTGCGTTTACAAAATCTATACAAGTACGCAGTATCGTACGGGCGCCAACCTTTGATCCCCCCAACGTTTGTAAAATTAATATCTATTAATCTAATCTTCGGTATATCATCGCGAAAGGAAGAGTAAAGAAAGTTCGTCTTCGCAAAGATTGGTCTTTCTTCTTCGACTTGGGAAGGAGCGATCGAGAATGAATCCCAAGGAACGGGAAGAGGAGATCGAATTGGAACGATCGTCCACAACTGATAACGGGCGGCGATCGAACGTTGTCCTCCTCGATTTGACGAGTTTATCAGTGACACGCCTCCGGACGTTTTGCCGGAGTTACTAATAGATCCGAAAGCACGATGCTCCGTCATTTCCATGATTAAGCTGCCGTTGGCGGTGTTTCCTCGAACGCGAGTCTGAACGCGAACCGCGTAATTGCGGTTGGTGAGACGAGCGAAACGTTCCGGAGGACGCCATTTGGCTCATTACGCCCGCTACATTCGCGAGATATTTGCGTTCGCGAACGAGTTGGAACGAGAATTTTGTTCGGAATGCGCGCGGATCCCCGTTGAAACGCTGTTACCTCCTCCCTCTCCTCCCCCAAGAGAATAGGAACAATAGTTTCTATTCTCGCCTACTTGGATCGAATCGATCGATAAGATTATTTCCGAGGAGTCGATGATTGATTTTGAATCGGTCGATACGTGACGCTTGGACAATTCGAACGACAACATTGACGAGGCGCATCGAATGTCTAACATCGCAATAGTTTTTAGAAATCGATTCGATTCGACGAACGAGATCGTTCCCGGTAATACGTATTGTTGCTCGTATTTCGAATATAGATCGAGCGGGAATCGAGCCGCTCGCGAGATATTTACGCGCGCGATGAATAAATAGACGGGGAACAAGCAACGCGGGGTAGCGAGAAATGGGCGCGAGAATGCGCTTTTTGTCGTTTGATCGCGCGCGCGCATACGTTGGAATTTCCATGATTCGACCGTTTAATGAGACGTCAATCCCCGGTATACATAGGAGCCGGGGCGACATCGACGTTCGAGATTGTTGATTTATTGATAGCACGCGTTCGACGATGGCTACATTTTCCAGGAATCGAACCGGAACGCGAATTAATCGGCCAACCGGAAAGAAGTCTCCGCCGATTTTCGATTTATTCGAGTTTCTGTCGACCGGAGCCTCGCGCCGCGTTTCTCTATTTATCCCGCTGTTTTTCCCTCCCATTGTTCCGCCATTAGCGCCGTACCGGCCCGCAAACGTTGCAAAACTCTTCTATATCTCTCCCTCTCTATTCCTCGACTTTCCAAATTAACGAAACGTAGCGGAGCCGCTATTACTCCGTACGGAAAATTTTCCAATCGAACGTTTCTCTCCTCCCTCCTCCCTTTCCCCCTCTCCTTTCTTCCATGCAGAGTGACGGGCAGAAAAACTAACCGACAGACGGTGATTGTTCTCCCACGACCCGAAACTCGATTTCGCGCTCGCACCGTTCCTCCCTCCTACTCCCCTCTCCATTCCACCATGTCGGCATTGTTAATTGATCCATTTACGATTTGACGTTCGATCGAAGTGGGTCCCCCCTCCCTCCACTCCCCACGAAAAGTTCGCGACACCAAGCAAATATTTTTCACTCGATCCGTGCACCGATGATCTTGTCACGGAACTTGCGATGCCCCACTGTCAACGCCAAAGCATGAATAAAAACGGATAGCGTTCGAGGAAGGACGAGAGATATGGAGACGCGACTTGTTTATCGAGTTGTTTTATTTTTCGTCCGGGGAACACGCGAATACATGCTAATCACGATTGAAATATGGAGAGTGAATTCCTCTTTCCACGTATACGATGGTGCGTCGAAATGAAATCCATCGCGTCTTCTCTACAGAGAGAGAGAAAGAGAGAGAGAGAGAGAGAGAGAGAGAGAGAGAGAGAGAGAGAGAGAGAGAGAGAGATTACACGAGTGTAAATCGAGTAAGTCATTTAGAATTCACCAGAGACCAACGTTAGTTTAATCTTGTCTATATAATTGGCCTCGCCCAAGGGACTTCTTTGGTCAGTTACTCGAATCGAGCGTATCCTCAGAAATGGAAATACTACGCGATAACACACGTTTCCTTTGAAACACGCGACGAATGCGATTCACCCATCCTTGAACACTCCAAGGTAGAACACTCCCGTGTTTTACACCGAGGTAAAACGATATTGTAATATATTTCGAGTATTCGATCGAAGACGATGGCACGATGCGTGAGATTCGTAGGACGTAATTCACCACTGTGATATCAATACTTGGTCGCGATGGGCGATGAGACGCGCAATATGTGCGCGCAAACACAGGTTTCGTATCCATTCGGATGACGTAAACGAGCGTGTTTACGACTCGTTATTTCGTGCCGTTGTGTCCCGTATACTTTACGCGTACTTCGAAAACCAGCGACCTCGTGTCCTCGCTTGTTTACGGCCACGCTCGCGATGCCTGCCTGCCTCTTTCCCCTCCTACGTTCTCTCGCTTTTTCAATCTCTTTCTCGCGCGAGAACACAGTTCCACAGTTCCATTCCTCCTTGACGTTTGTTTCAATCTTCTTTCGTTTCTGTTAACATTCGTTAAAATTTTCTATTCATCAAAATTGGATATAATTTTGGATACGCTTATAAATTTCGTTAATCGATTGTTATACGAATCTGCTCTTGGTTGTACACACATCAGGTAATTATTAATTTTAACAATACATCGAAAAACTGCGAACGTAATTCACGAAACGTCGTAGAATTATTATTATTAACGTTTCGATTAAATAAGAAAGAAATTAACGAACGACATCATTTTCAAACAAAATCTTTTTAAATTAAAGAAGAGAGGTCCCCTTTCTGGAAGATATCTCCGCTAATCTTACTATTTAACGAGCGTCCTTGCCCTTTTCTTCCATCCGAATAATTGAATCGGGCGTCGTTTCAACGAAACAGTCGCGCAGCTTCCACCAATAATCCACCTACATCCGAGATAACGTCGAGCCGTAAATCTTGGCTTGCTCGTGAACAAAAGACACGGAACGAGGCGTTCGATCGACGCCACGACGAAATTTCGTTTCGCGACCCCTTTTACGATTCAAAACAGGTAGGGAGAGAGAAAGAGAGAGAGAGAGAGAGAGAGAGAGAAGCTCGTTCTCGTACCACAGATTATTAGCTTCGTAAACGTTGCCCGTTCCGTAAACGCCGAGATCCCGCCGGTATTTAAGCCCATAGGATATTACTCGGTTCGGTGGTACGCTAATTACGACCACCTTGTCCGTGATAATTAGAATTTACTTTCTTTCCAGGGGAGTGGTGAGGGGAGGAGGGACGGGTGGCACTGACTGCCTCGGCTCGCGTAATTCGTAACGACCCACCTCCCACCTCTTCGGTTTATGCGCGGGTTATGGTCGCTAGTTTCACAGAGGCGGAAACGCGGCATTATTTCGCAGATTAAGCGGTAACGCGAGAAGGTAGCGGCACAATCAACCACTCGAGGAAAGGGAAAAGGGGTCAGAGCGGAGAGATCTTGGAGTTTTTAATTCCGGGATAATTGTCTGTGCGGGTTTCGTGACCAGGCCGGGACGAGTAATCCCCCCGGTGAAAGCGTCTCGATTGTTAAAGTTTCTGACGACGGCGAAGCGTGAGAGAGAGAAAGAGAGGGAACAAACGAAACCCCGGGAAACGGGAATATCGGGCTGAGAAACGGCGCGTCGTTAATCCTCGTGCAAACGAAAAGCGTTTCGCAAAAATATTAATATTAACTCTCGAGCTTTCTGCCCATCGCACGGAACAAATGTTTGTCCTTTGTCACGGCGTCCCGTTTGCCGGAGGAAAAGGTTCCCCCAACTATCCTTGATTCCCACCGAAATTCGGCGGAACACGCCTCGCGAGCACGCCATTGTCCTTTATTTTCTTCGCGAAACCAAGTTTTCGAATCGAGGGATCTTTCGACTTTCCAATTTTTCACGCCAGACTTTCAACTCCGTAACCGTGATTCCACCGACTCGCTTCGAAATATTCGAAGGAATATTCTGCGGCTGACCTCTTCTCTCGGTCGGGTTTCATCGTCATCCTTGCTCGATCGTTTTTCGAAGAAAGAACGAGAGAATTCGACCGAGGTTTCGATCGTCGTGCGGTTATTTACCATCGAGCAGGATAGGGGAGAGGAGGATAGAGTCTACCGGAAAGCACGAAGAGAGGATGGGGGGAGAGATTTGCGAAAATCGTTAGTTTCTCTTCGGCAGATTCCGAAAAACTCGGCATTTCGTACGCCGCGTGACTGGGAAAGCGGATAATGCACGCAGGTGACCTATTTCCATCCTCGAAATCATGAATTTTCAATTCCATCCATTTTTCTCATCTCTACTCTATTTTCATCGTACAAATACAAAGAATCGTAGCGATATTAATACAACTTATCACAACTTTTCAACTCAAACTGTTTAAATTTTTCCCCTTCTCGCGAATCTATCCACTTGCTCCTCTAAATTTAGACGATAAAATTCCACCTCGGATCTAAATATTTTACACCAAGCGAAGAATTCCAAACAAACGATCTCGTGCAATTTACATTCTCTCTCTCTCTCTCTCTCTCTCTCTCTCTCTCTCTCTCTCTCTCTCTCTCTCTGAAAATCCCTCTTTTCGATCGAGCATCGAGGTCTCTCGTTTATTTTTAAACGGGCCGATTTCATCGAGATTCGCCCGGTTGTAAATAAATTTGCAGGACGACGGCGGCGTTTCGTGGAGGAATGTCGATCTCCTCTCTTCGACATTCCCATCGCGGAAAGGGTTAACGCGCGAGGCGGCTTCTAAAAGGGCATCGGGTTAAGCGGGATTCCGAGGAAAGCAGCTGATCGACCGAGTGCGCGTAAGGGTGTTAAAGCGTCTGGCCGGGTTATTTTCGGCTTCTATCCGGCTCGGTGGAAAGGAAACGGAGACGGATGGCGGGAGGAGAGAGGGGGGGATTGCCGCGAGCCGAACGTCTCACGGATTTCCGGACAGCGCGGGACCATTCGCCTGTAACCCGCGACGACGGAAATAAAAACGGGAGGGAGGAAGGGAGGGTGGATACGTGATGTCCTTTACGTGAGTCGAGGCTAGAAAAAGCCTGTGTCCCCGCCCCCACCCCCGGCTTAGGTGCTCGCATTTATTATCGTTCGAGTCTCGAGCTTTCGTCGTTTGCCTTTCCCCGAAACGCGCCAGCTCGCACGCAGCTCTATTTTCGAACGAGATTTGCGTCGCTTCGGGTGGACTCGAGTCGTCGAGCTCGGTTGGATGAAATTAAGACTCCTTGCCTCTCCCCTTGCCCACTCGACACCGAGGGGAACCAGAGTGAAACGAGAGTTTTTTTGGAGAATCTTTCGTGGATAATTTTGGAACGAGTTTCGTTTCGATGAATTTCCGTCCCTGATTCTTCAGTTGTTAGGCGTTACGTTTGAAACGAGTTGAAGTGAAGGAACTTTGATTGATTGAAAATCGATGGAATACGCGGTTCGAGGGTCTTATACTTAGCCGACCTTGACTGTCGGAATCGAAATAACTTGGTCGACGTTCATTCACTCGTATAGGTAACCTCGGTTTCTCGATATATCTAGCACCGCTGTGTTTACTTTTATACCAATGTCAGCACGATTCTCGATATTATTCCGCCTGTATTAACGTACGGGGAATATCCAAGGAAATTCGATTTATCGTATTATCGGTTATTTAACGAGAATTTTTTCATAATTTTTTTTCTTTTTTCTTTTCTTTTCTTTTCTTTTTTTTTCTTTTTTTTCTTTTTTTGTCAATATTATATACCGTTTGAAGTCATCGGAATACGATGAATCGGGATCGTCCGGCGGAGAATCACATCGACCGTGGCAAATGAATATTACAAACACCGGATTCTCGGAAACGGGACGAGATGGAAAAAAAAGAAAAAGAAGAAGAAGAGAAAAAAAAAACGGGCAGAATAAATGGAGAGAGGCTCGAGTGCGACGAGGCGAATCACCGTTCCATCGGTGAAGTTTTCGCCAACGTTCGATCCGATTGGATCCGTCGTCCAAGCCTTTCGGGAATCTCGATCGTCGATTAACGCAATCAAGAAACGGGACAGCCGATTCAGTCGTTTGCAATTGTCATGATAACGTATCGCGAACCCTGTAATATCGATGGGCGTTCTCCGATCCGTGTCCCTCTTTTCACATCGCTGTTTCTCTCTCTCTCTCTCTCTCTCTCTCCCTATGTTTATTTATCTCTGTTCATTCTGGATTGGCGGCCACCCTTCGAAAACGTGACGGTGACGGCACCGGTCCGATCGCTTCTCGCTCGATAATTAAATGACACGCGTGCGGCCCGTATAGCGAAATATTTGACCGGATTGGGGAAATTCGTTCATCAAGGGACTCCGTAACTTTAATTAATCGAATGACGAGTTTACCTCGCGCGATTTTGTGCAAATCGTGTTGGAGAAACGCGGATTAACTCGATTAATAATAATAAAATATAAATTCTTCGCAGGATATGGAAAATACATTTCCCTTTTCACGAAATATCCCATTTGAAACGTAAAAACTTTTCTCACTTTCTTATAATTTTGCATTTAATAATAATAATAAAATAACGTGTTGCGATGTATTTTCTCCCTTTTTCCACGAGTTCAAACCTCGATTACCCGAGGCCACGAACAATCGCAATTACATCGTGTACGAAAACATGGAGCAAAGAAAATTCGAAGGTAGGGAATAATCGATAATTTCTATCCAGAGGCGCGATCCTTTTACGCGTTCTCGTAAAGGAACGTATCATCTCACGATTAAACGGACGAGTTGATGGTTTTAACTTGCCCTCAGCCTCCTCGACGATGTTTATCAGAAACGAGAGACATACGGTGAGAATCTTCCCCTCCCCTCGTGCTTAAGAAGAAAGGGTGGAAACTCTCGGAAGATGGTCTCCGGATCACGTATCGCGGCAGACACGGGGCAATTACGATTTGTGAAACGCGTTTCAAGGCGTGCAGCGTTTTATTGCCCGTACGTGACAAATCCCGTTGCACGTCGCCTTAACTTTGGCCAACTCGTAAAACTCGCGAAATGATTTTATAGCTGCAAGTTTCGCCCCCGCGACGAAAAGGTTGCACGATTGCGTGAAATCGTGTCGCGACCGCCGATAAATACCGATCAACCGTCTTAATACATCTGTCTCGGTACGTTGTACGACGTCAATTTTTCGTGGACCAGGTCGTGGGTAAAAAAAAAAAAAAAAAAAAAATAATTCGCTCCAATCGGCGAGCAACGAAGGGAGATCGATCGATTTTCTTCGTGGAGCGCAATTTGGATGGAAAAAAACGGCAAACCGCACGCGCTCGTTTTTTTAAGAACGAATCGTGTACACGCGCTCGATATCGATAATAACTGATCTGTTCTTCTTTTTTCTTTTTTTAATAGCAACGGTCGAGACTCGAAAGGATTACCGCGTAAAAATAATTCGAAAATGGAATCGTGGATAGGTATAGGATTCATCGGATTCGCTTTGTGCGGGTGAATGATAGCGCGAAAGATATTGGTAAACGGTTGTTACGGGTCACCGGTCGCGGGATCTTTCTTCTCCAGATAACGATACGCGAACGGATGAAAGGAGCGTGGACTCGAATCGAAGATTTTTCAAGCGAGAATTCTCCTTTATTATTATTTATTATTCCGAGAGAAAAGAATCACTGTTTATTTAAGTCGGTCTATAGAGAAAATGACGAGGCAGTATTTACGTTGCTATTTTAATTAATCGTTCGGTTTCTTCTTGGATCTAATATCTCTTCACACAAAGAATTCTTCGCAGCTTTGATTCGTCGTGTATCAAATCAATTTTTAACTTCGCCTTGAATTTCCATTTCGATCTCGCGAAAATTCTCTTTCGAGTCATATATCAATATTATTTCGAAATTATTTATCCTTCTAATCTTTTCATTTTCTTCGAAATTTTTAGGCGCGTCAAAGCTCGCATCCGTTTCGCGAGGGAAGTAGGAGAAAAAGGGAGGAAGGGGGATAGAGTAGGAGGAAGGAGGGACAAAGTTTATCGTCCGACAAACGACACGGACTTCGCGCCGACGAAAATATCCCGGAGCGGAGGAATTCGTTACCACGAGCGCCTCGTATGCTCCTCTTTTCTTCGTCTCTGTGTGTGGCGCGTTGGACGTTGGTTTCGCGCGGTTTTAAGCGAACCTCCGCCTCTTTGATGCACGCTTTCCGCTACCTTTTTCCCCGGTCCCGGGTTAATTACTCGCGTTCGGTAAAAATATACTCGTCGCCGGAAGGGATTCGGGGGATATTCTCGGGCCGATCGTCAAGGTTCGACGTTTACCTTGGTTCCCATAACCTTCGTGTTCTGAGTTATAATTTCTTTTTGACGATTTTCCTTCAAGTTTAAATCATGGATCCGGATACAACTTACGACACTTACAAGAAATCTCATCTTTCTGGTTGAATCTTTATATATATATATATAATATAATATAATAAAGAGTCCATGTTCAGTCTAAAATATGCGAGATAGAGTTACGATATTTGTACACGAGATACATGCTTTATCGATCGATCAAGTTGCAAATGTTATTCATAGATTTTGCAACGAAAGTTTCATCTTTTTTTTTTTTTTTTTCCCCTTTCAAAAGAATTCGGTTTTTTTCTTATGCGACTCGGAAGATTTCGTTAAAATTCAGGGCGTTGCTTCTTCCTCGCCAAGTCTCGACTCGAGGTTGAGAAAAGGTGGCGAGGGAGAGCCAGATTTCACGGAGGCGTGAAAACCCAATAAGGGAGAGCCATCCGTCAAAACGGATGTTTACCAGAGCCACGTGTCTACGAGACGTTTCTCGATCGAGCGTGGAACCGAGGAGGATTCGTCAGGCAGCCGAGGATACCTAGGGAATTCCTCTAATCGAAGGAATCCCTGAGAACCTCTCCAACGAAAGGAGCGGGATTGGAATTTCACCAACCAACGTTCGCCCTTGCGTTCCAACTCTCTCTCTCTCTCTTCTCTTTCTCGAGTTATTAGCAAGCTTCCTGTGCAACGAAGGCGCCGATGAGCGTCGCGCGAGACAAAAATCGCGAGAAACGGTGGAGAGATCGGAAATACGAAGAGGAGAAAAAGAAATGGATGGTTCGTCGAAAGCCGGTTGTTCGTGAAGGAACGAAGATATTCGTCGAGATAATTTTAGGCCACCCTTCCTTTCCCCTCCAGCTGCTTTTTTCCCGATCCTCACATCCGGCTCGAGCTCCGTGCGCTCGAATATTTGTACAATGACGTTGGATATTTCCACAGTGGAAAAATAGCGTATGTATTTTATTCTCCAAAAAAGCGAAACGAGTAACAAGATCCTCGATTCTTTTCTGCGAATTCTTACTTACAAATTTGTAATAGATATCTTTTACGAGCACGTCAGTTTCTCCAATTGGCCCACGAATAATAACCTCGAGTAATTTTCAACATAATAAAGATAAATTTGGCCTAATAATTTATAATTTCGCGAGCCAACATGACCAACCGTGTCATTAACGTGAAACCCGACACGATCGTTACTTTCGAGCAGTTTTGAAGAAGTTTAAAAAAAAGTTTAAAAAAAAGTTTGACTTATATCTTATCTTTATTGTACACCATTATACCGAATCCAAGGTTCGGTGCACGTGTTACTTCTATCGCGTGTCTGCGAAATTTTAACGTACGCGATCTAGTTTCAAGGATTGCCTAAAAATTCGAAAGCGGCCAAAGTTTGATTGCTCTGAATCCTTCCCTCTCTCCCGTGTTCAACTTTCTCAACAAGGATGAAGGAAAACGTTCATCCCTCTGAAACGTCATCGGCTCGTCCCCAAGTTTTATTTCACGCCCTTCCACCCGGATTCGTTCTATTCTCGTCCTCTCGAAGGAAGACGACGACGACGACGACGACGACGACAAAACAGATTCCAACAGCCGGCGATGAACTATCCAAAAGGCGACGAGGAACGCATAACGAGCGCGTGTCGCCCCGGTATTTACGTGATAGGGGGAGAGTGTTCTCGCGTCGATCGTTCCCGGGCCCCGTCACTATTTTCCCGGAATTTCGCTCCTCTAACTCCGAGGAACGTCGAGTGTGCCAAGAATTGGCGAAAAACGCGCGCTTACGGGAAACGGAGACGTAGAATAATCCGTATTTTTAACTCGGATTCGTCGATTCGAGAAAGAGAGAGAGAGAACGACGGTACGGTTTGAAGAGGCGCGTGTGTAAATGTCCTTGTTAAGTTTCCACAGAGAGACGATGTTTAGCTCCGTCTATTATAGTATCACTGGTTCGCCTCGGCGACGATTATCCTCGCGTGACGCTCGCGAAAGACGAAGATACGGAGAGGAACGGCTTGGCGAACGCTCTCTTATTACGTACTCGCCGCGATTATGACCTCTCGTGATTTATTACGCGCATAAAGTACTCTCTTACATATATATATATTTCGAATTCTAGTTGCACCTCTACGTGCTCAACGTCCATCCTTTTCAACGTGTCCATCCAATGTGTGCTATTTGAACAATTTAATTAGACGATGGAAACTCATTTTCGGGTATTCCTTGAACGCAACTCAATTAGCGGAACTGAACAGAGGCCGGGAACAATCTCCTGGCAAGCCCTCTCTCGTAGAAGGAGGATCGAGTGAACGAGGCGGTGTGGACCAGCCTCGTACACGTAACTGTACAATTACGATCGCGGACGCGGCCGTAACTTGTCCGCTCACCTACCCTCTATCATTGCCAAGATCTTGGCTTGTTCGGATTGTTATACCGGAAGGGACGAGGTCGAGTGTGGTCGTTCCGTGTTGGTGGCGCTCGCCAACCACGTCCACGGTACGAGAGGAGAAAGGGACACGGGTGTGCCCGAATCCGCCTAACCAATTACCCCAGAAGCGAGCTACGAGGATGAATTTCACGCGGCTTCTTTCAACAGGTTGCCCTTTTGCGGGCAAAAAACTCGATTCCATCCGGGAGTCGAACGAGTCGTCGCGCGCCTCTTGGTCCGGTTTAGGCGAGCGGATGGCCAGCGGATAGAAATCTTGTCGTCTTCGTGGAGTCGCGCAAGAGCAAAAAACCTTCTTCTTATAATTAACGCGCTACGCCTGGCGGCGACGTTTGATCACGCGTTCCTCGCGAAGGAAAGGTGCCTTTAGAAGGATTTTTATCCTCGATAATGCTCGAGAAATCCCGCAAATGTATTTTCAGTAGCTCGCATCGCTCGATAAACGATCGAAGCTTCGAAACGAAAAGAGGCGGACAACCGGCGATGATTCGTGGAATGCATCGATTAACGAGCCGATCGCATTCGCCACTTCCGAAACCACGGGGATATATATTGGTTTCGATAAATCCTCCAATGCCACGTCGTCCACCTCGATACCCCACGCGCGTTTCTTTTCGAACGGCGCGCCTCGTTCCATCGTGATTTAAATCGAATCGAAAGAATGGGTTCGGGGCTCGTGTTAACTCCTCCCCTCCTTCCTCTCTCCTGAAACGATCTATTCTCATTTCTAAGCTGGGAACGGCGGTCTAGATCGGTCAATAACGACGAAAGAACGATCAAATTGCTCTCTGGCTTTAGTCTTTTCGTAGTTGGACGAACTACGTTGGACAGTCTGAAAGATTTATCCATCCCTTTAATCGTTAGATTCAACGATTGATAAGTAGCGTAAACGAATAGAAATAAACGATAGAATTCAACCGAGGCAACCGATTTCTCCACGGGATAAAATACGACTAACGGTCGGTGATTTACGTATTCTTACGTGGCTTCGAGCGGGCCAATATTCCTCTTTACTCCGCTTCGGTATCGTAAACTCGATCGAAACCAACACGGTACTCGAGATAGGCCGAAACCGTTTGCCAATGAGAGAATCAGAGGGGATAGTTTGAAAATCGCGAGAGATCGTTTGCCAGCGTTCGAAACGGTCCGGACTTAAGATTCGAGCGGTCGTAAAATACCTGTGCGTCCCCTGTGGAGGCGAACGAGATCGATACCGCGACGGCTAATTAAGGAAGAAAGCCAACGGGCACTTGGTTCAATATTTATACTTGTTTGGCAGCGCAACGGAAAGAGAAAGAGAGAAAGAGAGAGAGAAAGGCGAGAAAAGAAAGAATTTCTCCGCGTTGACCGTATTACACCTCGCATGTCCATTTTTCTTTCCCTCGGTAATTATTTGTATTTTACTTTTGCCACGGCACCTGTATATAGTATAATATTATACGATATATATATATATAAAACGGTCGCGCTCTTTCATCGTCAATCTTAACGAAGTTAATAGCTCTATTTACCCGACGCTTGAAGTTATTTCAATGCGCGTACGGGCAATCAGGACGCGCGTTTTATACCGCGAAAACTCATTTCACCATGGTCGGTAACATTGTTTCGTTTATTAGTGGATCAATGCCACGCGCAATATCGCTAGATTTCATCGTGGCGGCCGGGGCCGACTGCTACGGAAATGCAATTAATTCGTCTCTTTCGCTCTTTTACGTATTGTCGGGAACGTGTCGCGTCGAAACCTCGGCTTCCTAAATGAACGGTGCCTGACTCTCCTCCCATTCTCCTCCCTTTTTTTCCTCCTTCTTTTTCCGTTATTTTTATCATTTTCCCCTTTCTCTTCGCCACCATTTTCTACTTTTCATTTCGTTCCCTTCCCTCCCCTTCTTCTCTTTTTTCTTTCCTTTTTTCGCTTATTTCCCTCGCGGCTTTAATGGACTTTCGATTCTAATCGAAGCACGCTCTTGATGCTTATAAAATTTCAATCGATTGTACGCGCATCTAAATCTCTCTTTAGATTAGATAATTAGCCGGCTACCGCCTCTCCCCTCTCCCTCCTCTCGATTATCGCCTCTTCATCCGTGATTACGCTATTACTTTCGTAGCGATATCTTGGCCTCGACAGGGTAACGAGTTTCCGGTAAGCACGACAACAATTCCGTGTTACAGGTATCGGAGAAGCGGAACCGTTGGAAGGGAAACCGTTTCGGGGATGCGCCGGTTGTGCGATGCAGCTAGCGGATTTCGTACGGGATCAACAGGAGATCCAATCGTCGACATGCGAGCATTGCACTTTCAGGTAAGCTCCCCATCATCCTCTAACGGCACGAGTTTCTGAATTCGCAAATTGCGGCCCAATGGAAGGATTCCGTCGATCGGGATTCCGTCGAGGGTGTGCAAGCTCCTCGGGTATTATTTACGTTTCGCGCGCAAATGAATGGCCCTCTCCAAAACCGATTTTCCTCAAAATCCATACCGGCCTATCCAGCTTGATTTCTATCCCTTTTTCACGATATTTATATATGATCGAATGGTATTCTCGTTATTTTTTCTGAGTGGTTTCGATAATTGTGATTGAAGAAATGAGCAGGCTTGTTATACTCGTCAAGTGTTTGCGGATGTTTTTTCTTTTTTCTTTTTTTTTTTATAAATTCGATCTATTATAATTGGTACTATATATATACTATATATATATAAGTTTGCGCAAATTTTTCACGAACGTTATTCCAAAAATGACACTTGAATAGAAATCTGTTCCACCCTGTTTAAATATCACGATACAGAGGGTTAGAAATCAATGTATAAGAGATATTTTTTAGAAATGGATTAAAGTATTCAAGAATTTTTTTATTGTTAAAATTCAGATTCATCCATTTATCAATTTTTGAATGTTTAATTAAAGAAAATCGTTGAATAATACAAGTGATTTTTAGAAAATATGACTTTTATTAATTGATTTTTTAATCCTCTACGTGAGACAAGTCGTGTGGAAATTATTTTGAGAAATTCATTTTTGAAAATGAATTTTATCGAATATTTAAGAAAATAATAGCTTTCTTCGTATATTTTTATATTCTTCAATTTTAATATTGCATTCGTTTCGATTTATAATTATATCTAGATCGACTTTATATTAGCTAAACTTAAAATATGAAATTATATAACATCGTTGTATATTCCAATGATTTCTCAACTCTTCGTATTATATATATATATATATATTTAAAATATTTCGTACTTTTTTTGCACATCATTTTTATATACATATATTTAACTTTTCCTAAATATAATCCTGTAACAATTAGATTACAACCTATCCTATAATATTTGAAATATTTAAAAGCAGCAATCGTTCGAAATTATATTTAAAGAAAATTCCATATAACGAAATTATCGATCGTCTCTGCGATTCAATGTTCTCGTTGACGCGTTCAGGATACTTGGCGCGAGTTCGGTTATTGGTTTGGTGTTGAAGGACGCGAGGAAAAAATTGATCGATCGAATGGGTGAAAAAAAATTGTGATTAATGATGGAGGATGATGACGCGTGGGTGACGGGATACTTGGTGCAAGTTACAGCATATGGGGGACACAGTTTACTTTCGATGGCCTGGATTATTTTTAAATATATATGATTTTGATAATTTTCGAAGAGGACGAGAATCGAAATTTCGTCGTTCGAATTATAAGATTTATAATGAACACGCGTCTTATCGTATAAATACGTGATTCGAATCGAATCAAAACCGATGGAAAATATATGTATGGTGCAACTCATGGGTAAAAATTCGATTACGTTGAACGTTTTATTCATCTTGGTGATAATTAAAGATTGGCAATTTTTTCTACTTTAAATTTAAATAAGCTATATAATTTGTATCGTTGCATGTACATAATCTTGTATATATGATTTAAATGAACGATGGATGCTATTTCGTGGTGATTAATTTAATATTATCGTGATTCATAAATAAAATTTTTAAATTAATTTACACATCTCGTATTTTCCGAAGCGTTAATAATGAAAGATAATTCGCGACGTGTATTATATTTATTCGATATTCAAGGGATGGCGAAATATGGAACGTTTTTACTGACATGTTAAATATAACGTGAAAATTTTCACAGATATGGCGTTAGATGGGATACGTAGGACAAGCGGATATTAAAAATTTAAAGCGATATTGTAAAAAGAAAAAAAAAAAATAACAATAATTACGATAGCGGCGTACGATATTATCGTTTTCCCAATGAAAAGGAAAACTTATTGCGTTAATTTTTTTCTGAGAATGAAAAACGATTTTTTACGAAAAAAAAAAAAAAATAACGTATAACGTGTATTCGGGGGAACGAAGCTTTTACGTAACGCAATGTCCGGTTGAAGTTAAAAGCAACGAGTCGGAGAGTAATAACCAAATTTCTGATCGGTGTTTCGGAAAATAGACTGGAACCCGCCGTTTTTAATCCGCTTTTTACTATTAAACGAAACTGTGGAAACTGCGTTTGACAGCTCGCGTGTGTATTGTTATTTCACACCTACCGGTGATATTTAAAGAGTGGCTTGTTCAGGCGCACACCAACTGAATCACAAATACCGATTATTTGTATTAAATATTTATACAATCGTGGAATTCAATCGCGAAATTCAACCTTCGTTTAAACAATCCGTGCCCGATTAAATAACGAGATCTTCCTATTCCCTTCCTCGAAATCCTCGTTTATACTTCCGCTTTCAATCCGTGTCGCGCGCGTCATCTTCCTCGATCCGTCAAAAAATTCGACGAAAAATATAGATACAGATACACAATGGATAATTCCAAAAGCCCCCTTTTCGATAAATCTTTTCCACCGATTTTTTTTTCTAATTAACCCAACCGAAGCGAAGCACGTTCGTTAACCGGTTCTAAAGCACGACGAAAACTTTCGTCGTCCCGTTTCGGACCCCCGATCTTTAACGCGGAGAGTCTTCCGAGCGCGCGAGAAAAGACGCCGTTTAGTTCGCCTCTACAAATTAACCTTTCTTGCCTCGGTAAATTCGTAATTAGGACGGTGTGCCGTCGGGGAGGACGAGTTAAATCGGTAGAATAAAAACGCCCGTGGTCGGATCGTTTCGCGGTCGCGGCTGCATGCACCGACGGACGACCTCGGCCGAAGGTGGGTCGCCAGCCGTGGTCTAGATCTCGAGGAGTCGATCGATAAATCTTGCTCCTTTCCACGAGAGGGAGGTGGGGGGAGAGGCGGAAATGTTCCGTGCGATCTGCGGTCCAGGATATAAAGGGAGGAATTAACGTGGAGGGGGAAGTGTCGGGCGTCGTTTTAGCGCTCTGAATTTCCATTTAAACTCCTAATTAATTTTCATCGCTCATACGGCTGAGCCGGGGAGGCTATTTATTGGACTAGATTCGTGGTGGGGTGGCGGTGATTTTCTCGAAGCGCGGGAGGCGGTTTCGAGGATCGTAAATAAAATTCGTCGCGCGGATATTAACGAGCGGAGTAGAGCGGGGATCGGGGCCGGCTGTTACTATTCTTTCGGATTACGGGAAAGGGAGAATCTTGGAGGAGGGAGAGTGTGTTTCGAGGGGTTAATAAACGGTGAAAATCTCTGGAGAGATAGGGATTTCTCGTTCAACGTCTTGATGAATGCTCGCGCTGGACGGCGACGATCTTCGATGGCGACGCGACAAGATAGGAAACAAATAATCCGGCGACAAGTTGGTGCTAGGTGCGCAGCAAAGGGGATCAGCGATGAATATTCAAGCTGATTATTTTCCAGTTATTCATCGGTTAAGTTGGGGCGTTCGAGACTACCGGCAAGTTAGTTACAGTGGCGCAGTTAAGAAGTTTACCGGTAGTGGTTGCTCCCCTCCCGCTTCACCTTCCCGTTGCCCCCTTCCGACAAACTGAGGATTTAACCAGCCTAGCGGAACCGTTTAATTTATCGCGATCTAATATCGCGACAATGCGGACTTTGACCGATTCCTATCCACCGTTCCCGGAAACCGATCGAACGAGCCGCGAGGAGACAGAACGAGGATAAACGGAACGAGGGGGGAAGGGAATTCGTTCGACTTTTATCGCGGAACGAGGGGAGGAAGGCAGCCAGGCGTATCGGTACAGTTTCGATGTTAAATTCAGAGGCCAGAGGGACGAGATGCACTCGAGACGTCTCCAAGGTGGAGACTAAAGTTTCTCTTGGCTCCGAGGAGACCCTTCTTCCCTTTGAACTCGCTCGCCGGGAGTAAATCATGGATTTAGCGCATGGGCGTAGGAGCTCATCCTCCACCGGCTAACTAAGCTTCGTCCTATGTAACGCTATCCCCTTTCTCGTTTCTCCGTTACTTTTTTCTTCTTCTTTCTCTTCTTTTTCTTCTTCCTCTTTTTTTTCTTTTTTCGCTTTCGTTTCTATGTTTCCCCGTTTCGCCTACGCGTTGTCTTCCATTTCGACGCGATTAACGAGTACACAGGGATATTTTTCCATATCTCGTCGGAAAAGGTCTCGTATGACGCGCGGCTGAACCAGAGTGGAGAGATAATTCCATGCGCGAAATTCCCGGCGGAAATTTCATTTTCGTGCGTTCCTGGAACCCTGCCTAACCCCAGGGCTACGCTACCTTCGTTTGGAGAAGTTTGAAGCGGCGAGAATTGAAAAAGTTGCGGCCTCGTCTCCGCGCGGCCGGGGCGGCCGGATTTTAATAATTCGCGAGGTGACAGAGGTGGCAGGGCGGTGAAACGGGGGAAAAAAAGCGAACGAAGAAATCCGTTCCAGATGCGGATAGAAGAAATCAAAAGTTGGCCGGCCTGTCTCGCCGCAATCCACCTTCTCCCTTCGATGGCGTCGGCGCGCGTGAAACAAACGGGCGAATCGCCTACGCGCACGAGTTCGAAAACTACGCGACGATGAAAGAGTTTACCTTTGGGGATACGCCCCTGTGTTCGAATCGCGTGTATAATATATAAAAAAAATTCGAGATGTATAAAAATAAAAACGAAAGAAAGACACGAGTTCGGACGAGTTTCGACGAGTAATTGATGTACCTATTGGCATGGATACCGTTTCGAAGTGTTTGATATCGGTGACCGGGATATGACGAAAATTCAATTGGTTCTCGAATCGCTATTGCTCGCTTTTATTAAAAAAAAAAAAAAAGAAAAAAGAAAAAAAGAAAAAGAGAAAAAAAAATGGAGAAAATAGCGGAGCAAAAAATGGGATCAATAAAGAAAGAAAAATATTAAAAAGTACGAAAAACTTGCGAAACCTAGATTTCTCGTCTTTTGAAAACTTTGTATCACGTATCACGTTGCGCGTTTCGTGGCAACAAGCGAAATTGAATAAATCAACAGGAAAATTCGTCGATCGCGGGAAGAGCGACTCCTGGAGATTGTCGATCGAGACAGAACAGCGAAGAAGAACCTCATCCACGTTGTCCCAGAAGAGGACGAATCGATTCGATCCGAATAGCAGGGGAAGTTGAGTCAGAGCCCGGTCGACTGTGAAAGCTTTCGTTCGCTCCCGATCGGCGTTCCTTTTTGTTTCAAACTTCCCGCCTATCCTCCACCCTCTCCACCCCCTCGGTTCATCCATCGCGTGTCTCGCATTTCCTCTCTATCTTTCCCTTTATCCAAGAATAGCTTCGGTTGCCATAATAACCGCGCTGAAAGAATACACGAGACGAGTAATTCCTCTGCTCTCTGTGAAGATTCGCATCGCGATGTATATCCATCCTCTCCCGCTCTCTCTCTCTCGCTCTCCGCGGCCCACTCTTCCCCTGTGACGCCCCGTCTCTCACCCCCTCGCTACCGTTCCACCCCTCTTTCTGGCTCCAGTCCACTGTTTGTCACCGCAGTTTCTCCGCTTAAGCATTGTGTCCCCTCTCTCTCTTTCTCCCTTTCTCCCCTTCTTCTCCTCCTTCTCCCCCACTTGCTCCTTCCGCTCCGGTCGCAGTCGACGCTCCTTCGCCCCCTTGTCGTCTGCGTTACGTTTCTCGTTACGAGTCGTCCTTCCTCCCCGATCCTCCTCCGCGTATTTTTGGACGATGGATCCGAAGAAACGGTTCAACGACCCCATTCGTTCCCGAACTGGGACGCGTACGTATGCGCCGACTGACGAGCACCGGAGAAAATCGTGATTGATCGCCGTTTTACGCCAACCACGTTCCCTCCCTAACGAGGCCTTGTTTCTTCTCCTTCTTCTTCTGCTTCTTCTTTTTCTCCTCGGTGTTGTCGCCCACAATCGTGGAGAGAGGCAAACGAGAAGCAGAGACTCAGGCTCGTAATTGGAAAAATCGTAGTAGTTGCGAAGGAGAGATCGGTCGTGCGTTTGCAGGCTAGAAACAGGATGCGTTTCATTCTCGCTGTCAAATCTCTTATCGTTATCGAAAGTTGAGGCGTTTCGTGGGAGGAAATGCGACGCTCTCGTCGCATCAACGTCATAGAAAACTTTCCTTTCCTTCTTCTTCCGCTTCCTTCTTCTGCCGGATCGAAGTTTCGTTACGCTTATCGTATCGCTCGAACGAAACCATACTGTTTTCGAGGGGAAAGAAAGAGAGGGGAGGGGAAAAAATAGGAGGGAAATAAAAGGGTGTGGAGAAATTGCAAAATCACCGAGTCTGGGAAATCGTCGGAAGTTAGACAGGTATCATGGAATTACATCTAACTTGGGGGAGGGGGGTAAGCTCGGAAAACCTGTTCGTGGCACTTTTCCACGTGCATCGGGGATTCCTCGACGGGCACACGCGTGTATATACCGTTTTCCCTCGTCGTCGTCCCGCTGTCACGTAACCGATAAATATCACCTCGATTCTCTCTCTCTCTCTCTCTTTCTCATCTGCTCTTTCATTCTCGTCTCGTTTAACGATGACTGACGGAAAAAGAACAGCTAGATGAACTCAACCGACTATTTGCAATTTTCATAGACGACGTTCGCCGCGGCAATATTATCGCACAAAGGTAATGTTAGTTTCCAGATATTCCTGTCCCAAATCTCCCTCCAACCAACATTTCCAACTTATCTATCATTATCCAACCAACTGGACTCCCCAAATATTTAAGCCTGATCCGGGATACATTTCACATTTTTAAAATCCATCTTATTCTATATCCGATTTATTTATTCTAAATCCGAATTTTTAAATAATATTCGCAACGATCGAGCAAAGTTAAAACGCTTTGAATCGTGGCTAGTTTAACCCAACCTCTTTGGAAATCGTCCACGATTGATCGAAACCGTGTAATAACGGAGCGAGTGAAAAAATAAGAGTAGCGCGCTACCGCTTTTCCTGTTCTACGATTAGAGAAGAGCCCTTTCCCTTTCCTCTCCTAGCCAACGATAATATACGACCGAGATAATATTCGAACGCAACAATCTCGATCCGAGACTCGTTAAAAGGACTCCCCCCCCCCCCCCGCGTAGTGGAAAAAATCGATCCCGCGGCGTCCATTCACGAGCACGAGGGGTGGATGGCTCGTTTCCTCCTCGCGGTTCCGATCGCGAGGCAGAACCGCTTGTGTGCCGCGTTTATCGATCTCGCATTAAATTAATGGGGGAGAGGGGGGGAGGGGGGGGGGAGGCAAGTGTAATCTCGCGCGCGAAGTCAGTCGACCGCCACCAGTCGGCTCCCCTCCCCTCCCGCGTGTCTCTTTCCGCCCCGCGAGAGGGGCGGCGGACGTAATTCCGGACAAATTGACCCCATAGTTTAATGGCGCGCCGAGTTTCGAGCAGTTGAGCCGCGGTGGATAATAGAGGCCCGCCCTCTATATTCCATGGTGATAATGTTGGAAAGTCGCTCCCCCGCTCCCCTCAGTCTCGAGGCAGAGTGGAAATGGCGGAAGAACCGACTTGACCGCGACATCCTCGATCCCGAAACTCGACTCGGCGTAAATGGCTCGTGTATAATCGAATCCGACGCGTTAATTCGCGTTGTTGGGGGAGGCAAGAGTGGTGATAAATTGGAACGGTTGACGAATCGCGTCCAATCACCTCCAATCATTTTTTTTGTTT
Organism: Apis laboriosa; assembly: GCF_014066325.1. NCBI lineage: Eukaryota > Metazoa > Arthropoda > Insecta > Hymenoptera > Apidae > Apis > Apis laboriosa. Next base: position 4,172,208 of record NW_025221020.1, on the reverse strand, counting down.
TTTTTTTTTTCTTCCGTTTTGAAAATAGGAATACAGGAAAAGAGGTCGAAGAAGGAAAATGGACAAGGAACGGATTTTTGTTTGGAATGTCGAGGGGGAAGAGAGAAGGGGGGCCGAAGGTGGCGATTTTTACGGAGGATCGTTTTACCGCGAGGATAAGCTTGGAGTTTTTATTCGTTCGAAGGACGAGAACGTTTCGAATGATAATTCACGTTTCGCGATTCCGAGAAATCGTTCGATGTTTCTGGATCCGCGTTGATACAGAGGCGCAAGATATAAGAGGAGGAATAAAAAAAGGAAAGAAAAGTGGGAAGAAAAAACAAAAGGGAAAACCGACGAGTCGTTCGTTGAATGGATGATACTTAAATCTCGATAAAATCTCGATCGTTGAGGAACTTGTATTCCTCGAGTATCCACAGGATTGTTAAATCTATGGAAGGAAAAAAAAAGGGGGAATAAAAGAGAAATAAAATGGCCTCGCTTAATAACGCGCGCGTAATGAAAGTAACAGAGATAGACGCGGAGATAGCATGCTCGATAAGAAATACTTTTATCGAAGAGCAGAGTAACGAAGAGAGAGAGAGAGAGAGAGAGAGAGAAGAAATGAAAGTACGGAGGGCGCGAGTGCCGTTTAACCTCGATGAATGAACGAGCCGTGTAATCGGACTGTCTACTAATTCAAACTACTTAACACTCGATAGACGTCCCGGCCAACTTTTGTTGCTAATTACTTTGAAACTTTCGATAACTTTGATTATCCTTTTGAATAATTTCATTAAAATCCCGATAACCTGCCCTCTCATATTTAATGCATACGCATTGCTCGTCTCGTAAACGAATCCCCCGTCGATCACTATCGTTCGTTTTAATCATCGGTTAAAACTCGTTATTAAACTCGAATGTCAATGAAACGAAACTGTTAAACCGTAGCCGAGGCCCGTATCTTCTGCTTGTTAGACAACCGTTTTAGCCAATTAAGCTCTCCAAACTGTCGACGAAATTCCTTTCGAACGAACAGCGCAGGACAGTGCATCGCGCAAACTTTATTTCGTCGCCTACGCGAGAAACACTCTTAAAGCCTACGCTACGACGCTCAACGCACACCTATCCACGAGGCTTATCCTACTACTACCCGCACTAATCTTCCATTTCGCATCGTCTCGTTGCTTGCGTCGCCCATTGACCATCGCCCTTTTCTTTCACTCTCTCTCTNTCTCGTTGCTTGCGTCGCCCATTGACCATCGCCCTTTTCTCTCTCTCTCTCTCTCTCTCTCTCTCTCTCTTTCTCTCTATTTCTCTCTGTCCCGTTTTAATTTAACGGCGGCCAGATAACGATTGGACGTGAAATATTTTAAGTAAATTAATTTTCTCGGAATTGTACGTACAGTCGTCCGTTCTCGAATCGAGGGACAGAAGGCGGCGCAACGTCGGTTAAAGCACGCACGGTGGATCGTTGGCGTACACGCGCGTACACGCTCTCGTTCCTCGCGGACAACCTCTGGATCCCGCCACGAGCCGAAAGAGTTCTTTGGAATTTCGATAACGGCCCTGGATCACGCGACCGCCGGCATGCACGCAACAACGAGGGTGGCGCGAATTTCAGGGAAACCACGCTCTCGTCTCTCCATCTTCTCTCGCCGCGGCGTATAACGGCGATCCTCGACAAAAGAGCCGCTTCTCTCGATATTTCCGCCTTGAATTTCTAGCATTACGGTATCGAATTGCAGCTTCCCAGGCAGCCCAGCTTTGATCCGGCGTAATCATTTTTCCCCCGTTTTTTTTTTTTTTTTTTGCCCCTCGCTTTTTCCCTCCTTTTATCCCTCCATCAGCTTTTTCTATTTTCTTGTTTTGCCGTGTTATCACAAAAGGGGGAATCCGGCAATACCGGCGTCCGCCACGCTTATTAATAGGCGAAAGTCGGAGAGAAAAGTACGAGGGAAACGAGAGAGGGAGAGAAAAAGAGAGACAGAGAGAGAGAGAGAGAGAGAGAAAGAGAGTGACCAAAGTGTTCCGCTAAAAAAGAATTCATTAACGCGAAAACCGTGCGGCGGTTTCCGATCAAGGTTTCTCTCCCCCCCCCCAAAAAAAAAAAAAATCTAACGTTCCTTTCAAAACTCTTTAACTTGTTATCGTGTGTACGTGCTTTCGTCATACGCGCAAAGATTTTCCAACCAACTCGTTTCTTTCTTTCTTTCTTTTTCGCTTTTCCTCCCTCGAGTTTACCCGACTTTCGCGACTTGCCCGAAATACAATCCTCCCCTCACAACTCTCGACACTTTTCACCAGACTCCCGTTAACGACTTCGAGATGCCTAACTCGTGTTTGAATTGGTAATTTATTCGTCAAGACTCCCTGAGAACAATGTACGGTAATGAGAAGTCGGTGGCCACCGGGAAAGAAAACGTTTGATTCGACGGGCGTTGATAGAATGAGGCAGGGGGGAGGGGCAAGGTTATCGCGAGGGGTGGTAAAAGAGCAAGGGAACTGCAAATAGAGTGTGGCAGGGATAATTGCTCTCGTGATGTCACGGCATTTATCAAATCCACTCCCCGAGTTTTGTTCCAACCCCTTCCCAACCACCGGCCCGCCCCGACGTCGAACAAGCCCGAGGCTTTCCTTCGCCTTCGCCAATCTACCCTATCGTAATCCTTAACGATAAGACCAATTCTCCTCGACTGATCGTTCCTTCCACTCTTCCCCTACTTCTTTCCACCCTTTTCAATTTCCGTCAAACTTTCGTATTCGTCACTTATCCCGCCATTAGCCTCGTTATCGTATTACATATGTCACACCGTCCAAGGAACTCGTGTCTCCTCGTCCAAGATTTGTTGAGATTTAATTTTTCGGGAGCGCACGAAAATTTTTTCTTAAAAAATCGCTTCTCGAGTATTTTTCATCGATTATAGATATTATAGTAGAGTTTTATCGATCGGGATGATTATATATCGAAAAATATATTTTGAGAAATATCTTTACTAAATGAATTTCTCGCATCGATTGTAAAATATTTTAAAAGATTTCTCGACGAAAGCGCTTTTTCTACATGTGGAAATTGAGATTAGCGGATCGATATGGCGATACTCATGTATGAGAATAATTTGGCGAGTTTGAAAGTTCGAATCAACGTCAATCATGATTAAAGTCGTTTTAATCACGATCGAGGATCGACATGTTCCTTCTTCTTGTATCACTTTGTTCGAACCGTTTCATTTGCGATTCATTAGCGTCACGTGTTGCCTTTAATTAAAGTACAGAAAAAAATATCTTCCCTTCTGACATTACAATCCGGAAATTATAAAAATTGCGCACCGGTTGATTGATCGGGCAAACAAATCGTTGCTTCTTGTTTTTATATCTTTCATAAATGAAAATATTAACATATTCAATGCAGCATCAAAAGGGAGCTTCCGCTGGTAGATATTGATTTTTATTAAGAACAAACGATGGAAAACGCGACGATATAAAATGGCTGTGCATACTGATACTTATTATATTGAAAATACGCGTGTGCAATAATAATTGAATATATGAAAAATTTTTGTAAAAGATCACGTCAATCTCAAAACGTACTCATTCGCATCATCCGCATGATGAATCTATTAATCACGATTATATATTGTTCACTGATGAATAAGATATTTAAAGTTCGATGCATTAGCATAGGCGTAGAATTCTGTATCGATATAATACAAAAATTTTTATATTTCTCATAATACGTGTATTATGATTCGTGACAATAGTTTAATTTATAAATATAATTTTGTATTCAAGTAATTAAGATATATATATATATATATATATACACGAATAAACCGAAAATGCTATAGATATGTTAATATTATATCAAAATGATTAATAGTTTCGAAAATATTTCCACTCCTTGGATGATTATCCTAACGTAACTTCGTAAATGAAAATAATCTTTACGATATTGAATATTCAAATTGTAGCTCTATTACTATTGCGCAACGTGTGGTGTCAGAATTGTCAACAAAGCGTCTGAAGTGAAGATAAACGATCCTCCCTCTTGCCCCTGTGTCGTCCCGCGAGACTCCTTTCCACCAGTGAACGGTACTCGAAGTAATCAAAGATAATTCGAGCGGTTCGAATATTTTCGAACGAGCAAAGACATCGTGCATACTCATTAAAAACGTTGCTCGGCTCATTTTTTCCCCGCGTTCTCATTAAGATCGAGGATCTTCGTCCGATCCTGATTTCAGATGCTTTAATCGAAATGGACGTGCGCGGGAAAAGGAACAACGAAGAGTTGCAGCCGCCATTATTTGATATTTTATTTTGTTTAGACGAGTTGCTCATCGAGATTCCGTCGATTTGATCGGTTTCCGGGTTATTACGTTATTGCAATTCCGTGAATCTGTTCGATATGGCGGAGTCGCCTCGAAAATATCGACGCGAGACGAGGTTGACTCGCGAAATCGTGTTCGTTATCGAGGAGATTCAGTTCAACTGAAACTAGATTTCGCTTCATCCGCGAAATAATGCACGTTAAAAATTTGCACTGAATCGTCGTGTTTTCGTGGTGATTTCGAAATGATTTCGAAATAGAAAAAAGTGTCTCTATTGTTGGCCGCGATGAACGAATTATTGTGTAATCGAAGAAATTGGATCGAAATTTCCAGCCATTCTTTTGCCTTCTTCTTTTCTGGAATATATAATTCGATAAATAGACGAGTTGGTGGGAAAATTCGGTGCACGTTGGAATTTTTTTTGTTTTTTTTTTTTTTTTTTTTTTTTTGCCATTGCTGTCTTCACCTCGTCGTGAATAATTCAAAGATGTTGGCCGGGGCAAAAAATTCGCGAGGCAACAGGTTAACGGAACATACGTAAAGTTGTAAAACGACGGCGGAAGGAATATAATCGCGTACGGGACTGGATACACGAGCCTCTTTTTCCACGGCCGCTTAAGACGCCTCGAGGGGGCTAAATCCGAGACAAATAGATTACCACGGGATCTATAACCCTTGGTAAGGCCACTCGAGGGAAACTACATAAAGTCGTTAAGAGAAAAACTCTCGGTTGAGAGCAATAAGCGGTTTTATCGTCGCGCCACCGATCGGCCCTTTTCAACTTTATCGAAACTACTTCCGGCTCGTAATATTAATTCCGACTTATCCTTGCGGAAACTTCGATGTCGCGGCACGTTTGCGGCGCGAGGGAGATGGGGGACGATCAGAGGAGGGGAGAGGGGAGCGTTATAAAAGTCGAGAACAGACCGGGTGGTCCTTTTCAACGTAGTAATTCGACAAATTGGTATTTCTTTGAAAGCGCGGCCAACCGCCTTCTTCGTCGTCGTCGTCGTCGTCGTCGTCGTCGTCGTCGTCGACCGAGGGAAGAAGAGAGTCAAATAAAGAAACGGATGAGAAGACGACGACGATGACGACGACGGTTAAGAGGTAAAGGGAACTGTGAAGCGTCTCGCGGCAGACGGAAAAACGGTAGGCAGAAGGAAAAAGCTCGAAACGCATCCGAGCCACTCGACACAGTTCTCTCTCCGGGACTGCAGAGAGAGAGAGAGAGAGAGAGAGAGAGAGGATAGCGGAGAGATCGCGGTGAAAATGGATGAATCGTCGCCGATATATCGTATCTGGGAATCGTTTTCCCGGTTGTCGATAATATAACTTTCGATAAAAGCCGGGTCCATTGTTCCAGTCTCGCGATCAGGGTAAGCGGTGGTGGAAAAAAAAAAAAAGAAAAAAAAAAAGGAAAAAAGAAAAGGAAAACGTAAAGTCGAAGAAAAAACTGGTATTGTTTCTGGCAAAGATGCCACGAATCGACGGCGTGTGCGAGAGCGTGCTTGTTTGGTCGAACCAAGTTTTCCCGCTACTCGTTTTTTCACTCTTTTTATACCTCTCTCTTTCTCTTTCCTTTCTTTTTCTTTTTTCTCTCGTCTCTTTCCAGCGCGAGAAAGAAAATAACGGTTTCGTCTTTGATAAAATGAGAATTATTCTGGGCACAATCGAACGATTGCTTAACATGTTTTTACGCAATTCCGTTTTACGCTATCGAGGGATATATATATATATATATATATACACGGTTTAATTCTTCGGTATACGCGTTTTCGCTTGTTAATTAACTTTCAGCTGCTGCTGCTCCCCTCCCCCCTTATGAATGTAAAACACATTGATAAAACTTGTATCAATAGGGGGATGATAACCAACGAAAGATACCGTGTGTTAGACATACGTACGTACGTTTCGTAATCATTGCACATATATGAGCAAGTTAAGATAATATTGACCGGGGAAAATTGCGAAAATCGACGATTAATAATTCATCGGCGAATCGAATGGTTCGAGTCGAGCAACGAAAAGAAGAGAGAGAGAGAGAGAGAGAGAGAGAAAAAATATAGAAAAGAAAAAAAAAGAGAGCGACAGATAAAATTGAAAATGGAAAAAGAAATTACTAAGGGCGAAAAGTATGGTTATCGAAGCTACGTTAAAAATTGACTTGATCCTGAATCGTTTCGTCGAATACAGGGGTAGAAATCTATTATTCAACGTTGAAACGCACGATTAAATTTACGTCGGTCTCGAAATACGCAGCGGGGCGTGATACACGAGAAAATGTAGTTAGGAAATGGTGTGCATGCTAGCGATTTACGACAAAATAGCTCGATTAAGAGCCTATAACCTTACGATTAAAAGCAGGAAGGGAGGAAAAATATTTTTTTTTTTTACCTTCGCTGATAAACGACTTATTGGCAATCATCCTCATCGAGGATTGAAAAGCCAGGATTGGAAATGCGAAAAATTCGATTTATCGCGAATACGAAATCAAAGGTGTCGTAAAATAAATATACATCGAGTCAAGAATACCGATGGATTTCAAGATACGGATTTTTCTTCGGGAGATCTTTAAAAAAAAAAGAAGAAAACTAAAATATCCACTACGATCATCTCGTTGCGAATCGATAAACTCGTCAACTTCGCTCGCCCTTTGATTTTATTATTTCGTAGAGAGAAGACTGGTACACGACTGCGCTCCGTGTAGCCGAGAGACTGAATTGCTCGATTGAATATCCCAGTCACTAACGGGTGATATTCCGATCGAACGTGGCCCGTAATCGAGTTCTTCGGTCCCATTCGTTGGGCGATGTTACGATGCCTTCCGTTGCTTCCGCGGAAGATCTCGAATTATCAGAGGCTCGAATTTATAATATTATCGGAAAACACTCGCTAGGAAATTCTCGAGCGTCCTCTTATCGCGATAATACGTTACCCGTTTCGTGGATCGAGATGTACCCGCCCTTCCCCCCCTCTCTCAAACACCACCTATGCATAAGCATCGGGCCATTGGCGAGATTAGAGACGAGAGAATAAAAAGCAACGGAGTTGGCATCCGGTTAAGCCGTAAACATAGTTTCGTATTTATTCAAGAGACACGGTATATCGATTCAATTTACGTAGGACCGAGTTTTCGTAAGCTGGGTGGTAAGAAACCGAGTTCCTGGTTGGCGTTCTGCCACAATGGCAATACGTCCGTGGCCATACGTTCTTTTCTTTTTTTTTTTTTTTTTTCTCCCCGTCCCCCGTTTCTCCGTCCGCCAAGTCTTAGGCAAATAACGGGGAAAGTTTACGGGGAGGCGTGAAAATCTTGATCCCAAAGTAAAGTAACCACGACTGACCAACTCGCGCGGTTCCTCTTCTCCCCCCTCCCCTCGCGCGAGAATAAAACGAGAACTTCGAGGCGTGGCCTGGAATCCGCCTCGACTTTTGAAATTTAACCCCGGAGGAAGATCCTTTCGCGGGATATATAAGTAGTTTTAAATCTGGCTTATGCGAGTAACGTATTGTCCCGGTATAAATTCGTCGTTTTAATAGGCGGGTCGCGATATTTCACGGGAGTTGCCTCTCCGAGGCCCCACGTTACACGGATATACGGGGGAGGGGATGAACGTTACAAATAATGTTCCTCGGAGTGACAAGGCGGACAACGATTAATTTATGAGACCGCGAATACTTTTGTTAAAAGGGATTGAATAAAAGATGAGCGAGGAAAGGCAGCGGGACGAACGGAAAAAGTAGTTTCCTTTCCCTCCCTCTCTCCCCCATTCGAAGAGTCGTGTCCCTTGTTTCTTTATTAATTCTTCCCTGAAACTCGAGGAAAAATTGTTAACTTCCCGACGACGGTTCATTAATTAAACGAACAAAGTTGAGATATCGATCGAATGCTAAGTATGGTATTGAGTTATCGAGTTAGAGAGAGACTTCGATGGGGTAGTTTTCGTCGTCACGTTCGACCGTGTTATTCATCAATCATCGATCAACTTCTCGGATTGCGCGACCAGATCGTGGCGATTGTTATTTATTTTTTTTTTCTTTTTTCTTTTTTCGATATACCGTAAACAGAAGAGAGTAGTAGGAGGATACGCGCTGGTAACGCGAATCGATCTTAAACGCGTCTTGGACGTGGCTATATACTAGGGATCGTCGAATCGTTCGTTCCCGCGATGAAAATCTCCGCGTGATCTAAAGTGCTCCTAATGTATCGAGTCACGTTACACTACACGTTGCATTACACAGCGGAACTCTCGAGGTCCGCGCAATGTTTCTGGCACGATCGGTTTTAATGGCGCCGCTCGGGACCACTTTTACGCTCTGGTTGTCGATTTTCACGGTATAGAGATAAATAGGAAGGTAAAGAGAGAGAGAGAGATGGAGAAAGAGAAGAGAGAAACAAGTTTTCAAGGAAAAGGCAAGGAACAGGTAAGAAAGGACAATAAGCAGTTTGAAAATTTGAATTGTGCGAAAGGTTCGAGCGTCCCTTAAGCCCTGGAAATTCCAAGTTTCTGGTAATATTTAGAGACCAAGCCCAAACTGCAGAATTCACGATATTTCTTCCAAAAAAAACTTGATTTCCTCCTCCCTCTCTCCCTCCCAAAAAACAAGAATTCTTAAGAAAAAGTAGCAAGAAACAAGTCGTGTTGTTATATTTTATAGACAGGAGAGGAAACCGTTCTCGATATTTATTATGGAGTGTAGCTTATAGAGACGACGTTCCTTGCGTCTGTCGTCTGAGCGACAGGTACTGTCGACTGAAATTTTCCCACCGTTCGGCGAGAGAAAATCCAGGAGCAAGAATTAATTCTCCACTCGATGGGAGAAGTTGGATGAGATTAAAAAAAAAAAAAAAAAAAAGAAAGAAAGAAAGAAAAGGGGGCGACGCGCATTTCATGTTAACATGTAACAATTCTCGCGTGGCATCGTGTTCTCTCTATGACGTGGTTGTTACTTTCGGATAATTACTCGTCGTTTCTACAGCGCGGTTCATCGGGTCTCTGTCGCTGAAAGCGATAGCTAGGTGGTTGAATGATTTCCAAGGGGTGGTGTGTAGGTGGATAGGTAGGTAGGTAGGGTCGATATTCCCGTTGGCCGGACGCGCGACAATAGCAAACTTCGAGGTCGTCGCCTCGGATCAATCCATTAATACGGCACATTAGAAAATCAATTAAGCCGCAGTCCCGCTTAATCTCGTGTCCGAGGATTTGCCCGGTAACCTTCCAACCAGGAAGAGAGGTGGGTGGAGAGGAGGATCTCAGTCGGCGAGAGCTGACGGTTCTCACCGTTCAGTTCGTGCAAAAAGAGATAGGGGGGGGGGGAGGTCTCGAGGAGATCTTAACCTCTCTCTCTCTCTCTCTCGTTCTCGCTTCCTTCATCCCATACATTTTTACGATCCCGCAAAAGTCCGCTGCGCAAGCGTTGTTCGCCCCTTACGAAAATAGAAGAGGTAAATCACTTCTCGCTAGCTCTCGAGTTTTGGGAAAGGAAAATTATGCAGCGTGGGAGGGAGAAAGGGATGAAGAGCCGCGTATTTAATCAATGAGGATACCTTCGACTCGATGCGTATCTTCGGGGAATAGACGCGAGTCCGATCTTCTCTAATCATTGCCCCTTGTTGTTTTATTACGTTTGACGAAATCGTTCCATCGATAATTCCGTTTAACGAAACAGACGTACGACAGACGTTGGCGTTCGTATCAATCAATTGGTACACCTGGTAACATTTTAATCGAGAAGCAACGGATCGATAAGGCACTCTCTCTGTCTCGATCCAGTGTATTGACGGTGAGGGTGAGTGTATTCATGAGGGTGAATTTCAATGGAACTGGTTACTACCGCGAACAGCAGAGTTGCAAGTTCAGTTCCCCTGTCGCTGTACGCGGGCCGCTCTTCCTTACCACCCCGATATCTCTCTGTCTGCATCGCAGTACGCAAACTTGGAAGATCCAGCGGGTTGAGTGCATCATTACGGATTAATATCCTCTCGAGGAAGCACGTAACCTAGAGCTACCATTCCTCGTTATCACCGTCGGTTACGTCAAACGAAATGTCATTTCACGGTTCCGCCTTCAACGTCTTAGGGAAGCTTCTCCATCGAAGCTTGGTCACTTCTCGAACCAAATTAAATGGAATCGATACGGTCCTACGATCTTGTCTTTTATACAAACTTGTTATTATATCGCGGTTTCCCCTCTAAATATTTAACGTAAACTTTTCCGATTAACCGAGTAACGCTCGAAACGAACAACTTCTCTCTCCTTGGCAAAGTGAAAAACTTGGACAACTTTTTCCTCTCTTTCTCGCTGTATCTTTACCACCGTAAAGTCGAGTTCCCGAGACTCGAGATAAAATTTGAATTACAAAGATGCATAAAACGGACGATATCGCTATTTGTACCGAAGATCCGTTTCCGAGCGGTGATTCGAGTCATTCGGCTATCCGAGTCGAAACACACCTATTTTATCCCGCCGCCGTGTCTGCTCTTACTGTCGCGCATGAATGTAAAATATTCAACGGCGCCGAGTTCTCCCAGTTACGAGATGATATTCCCTCCAGACAGAGCGTAACGCCGGCATAACTCTCGTTATCATCGTCGCCGATGTCGCTCAAGAGTTTCCCACTGGCGCGATCCTCGTCATCGTCGCGCGTCGCCGTCATTCCACTACGTACGCATTTACCTACATTTCTTCCGGAGGACGCATGCCGCAGGATCGAACGGCGCACGCGCACCACCGTTCCACGAGAATACCGTTAAACCGTTCGAAGTTCGGCATTCGAAATTTAATGACGGGCACCCACGCGAGTCGGACGCGTTTCGGGCCGAAGAAAGCGGACAAGTATCCCTGGAGCGAACGTTGACAAATATTTGTCGATGGTAAACGTTTACCCCTCGGCAAAGCGAAACCTAAGCTCTAAAGACATATCGCGCTCCAAGGCTACGCTATTATACGAGTAAACTTCTACCCGGCCTGTTTGACATTCCTCGACGTCTCCGAGCAAAGACGTCGGGATTCTTTTCTCGTACGCGTCTTGTCTGCACTTTAAGCGGGACTTCTCGTTTCGTACGCATCGCCAGACGTGGCGAGTCGTTTAAAAAAAAAATCTGACCGAAGGATAATCCGGTTCTGTCTTCATTTTAAATCGATCAAAGCAATGCAATCGTAATGGCACGAGTGGCGTGTAGATACGCCATCGGTAGACCGTAGAGGTCTCTGCACCCGCGGTCTTCGTTATCCCGTACGTACGTACTTACCGTACATTTCACGAGGATACATTCCCGCAGGAGAGCAACGCGCCTGCGCTGAACGAGCGGTGTCTCTTCGTCTCTCTCTATCCGCGTATCGCTCCCTTTTCGTTCGGTTCGTACCCCTTGCCCTCTCTTCCCCCACCGTGAGGGCAGCCCGCCACGCGACCGTTGCCCCCACCAGAAGCGTGAGCGTGTGTCACGCTCCGGGTAGCTCGGTGCGTGCCCATTAGAAGGAGGGGGTAAGGGGCGCGTGTGCCCTACGCGAGGCCGTGGTGGGGAGCGCTGCGCGGTCGATGGTGGGGATGCAAGTACGCTCAACAGAGAACTCGCGAGTAGTTTCGTACCAACTCTCGCGCGAGTCGGATGACGGGTGATATATGTTGAGCTCGTTCCCGTTCGCCGCCGACGTCCTTGCTTCGAGAAAGCGATCGGATTCGAAGCAGCACGAAAACACACGAGAGGATACCTGCTCGCGGAATCGGACGCGTCGCGTATTTACTTTCGCGTTGTGCTCACGTATCTCGATCTTTGCCTCCGTCCTACGTCCATGCATACGCGTTCTCGACGTTCAGTGCAATTTCGCGTAACGTCCACATGATTCGATCGACGAAAAACGCGCGAGTGTGCAAACGTTCCGCGACGCGAATGCCGTGATGCTGCACGGCAGTGGCGGAAGAAGATCGACGGGGCCACTCGACACCGTCTCGATCGCTTCCTCCTGACAGTATGAGCCTCGTGCATCGTCCTCGTCGATGAGATAGAGTGGTATTCCGCTCCTGGGACGATGTCATTCCAGTGATACGCAAAAGTGAAGGAAGTTTCGATTCTATCCGAGTTGAGTGCGAATGTATGATCGAAACTACGTCGCGGACAAGTGTGCCCGCTCGTTGAGGAGACGCGAATAGAGTGTGAGTGTGTCCGCGACGCAGATAGTGTGCCATACTCGGCAGAGAGTGAAGAGAACCGTGTGGTACTCTGTAACACGTGTGACAGTTTCCGTGAGGGATAGAATATCTCGGGGTGTCGGGAGGTTGACCGGCGAAGACGGTGGTTTCGGACGTGGTCGTATCGTGTCTGTCTGTCGTCGGATTATATTCTCCAGTGTTCTACGATTAGTCGGTGTCCGTTGTTCAACGCCGATCGTGCCCACGTTAAGCAATGTTGATATAGTGTGCGTTAACCGTTGATTCCAGTGAACAATGCTCGGATTCCTCGCTGCCGTGGACACCACTATGGATTTCTTTATTTTCAACACAGTGCCGATGCGACGCACAACCGCACACAGGAATAACGGGGATTTTGCGAGCAATAGATCGAGACGACGCACGACCGACAGGTACGTCGAAAATTTTTGTTTAACCAACCGACAAACGCTATGTTTGTTGACATTCTCATTAGTTTCGAAGGTTACGACGATTATTGTGGTGTTAGGTCAGTGTGATGATGTGGTATTTTGAACAGGAATTCCTTTCCAAACAAGTAGCTCCATTGATAATTCTCCGATATCTCGTTCCCGGGGATATTTCGAAGCGCATGTGTGAGAAGAGAGTAGAAAACATTCGGTGCAATGAACCACTGCATGTTAACATACACGTGTCAATCGCGAGTGGAAAAATCTTACGCAATCGTACTTTCGAGGATTAAAGAAAAAACAAAACAAAACGAAAGAAAATAAAAACGAAAGACGAATCGTTGTACTTTACTGATTGACCAGGAATGGTTGAAACGAGAACAATAAACGCGGAAAACGCGCGAAAGACGATGATTTCCGATGGCATGTTCGTGTCGTGCGTGCTAAAATATTTACGCAGGATCGATATTCCACCATTGTCGCGATACGTGACTTGGACCGAGGTCGGGATCGCGTTGAGATCGCGTTCACGGTGATTTCGGGACAAGGGACACCGAGGACAGAGGGACAGGGAGATAAATGTAAGGCACGCGTCGTTATACTATCGATTTCTCTGAGAATAGGCCGGCGTTGCATACAGGGCGCGGGAATTAAATGGTGCGCGAGGGAATTTAATGCCATTAGTCGACGAAGAAATTTACGCGGTCGATATGAAAACGCGTATACCGTTAGATACGCCGGTGGCAAGACGTGCTTTAGATTGTCGCGGCCGGTGATTAATGATTGCGTTAATGCTCGACACATAATTAACGAGGGAAAGGATTTGTCGAAAACGATCTCGCCAATTTTCTTCGAGCACCTCACGCCATCTCTTCGCAAAGATACGTCTCGGGTTAAACTCGTGGAAAAGTGAAATCACGTGTACCCCAATTTAATCTCGGAAATACCGGCGAAACGAATTTCGATCGGTCGACGTGTAGAAATATCATCTATCGCAAATACCATCTATCTCCGTTCCTCCGAGATTTTAATAAGCATCGCGCGTAGATATCTCAAAAATCCCTGATAAGCTTCGGTGAAATCGTTTTTGAAAGGGAATCAACGACGAAGCTCGTATCTGAAGCATTTTATTGCTTCAATAACGAACTCACGTCGGTCGTTTCAGCTCCGTGGAAAATCCTGAGTCACCGGATTACAAAAGCACTTTCACGGAAGCGCGCACGTACAAAGATAGGAAAAGATACGTGGTGCTTGCTCGAGATACGCGCCTCCAAGTTTCTCTCCATCGTCAAAGGGATTCGGTCAAAATTTTAATTTCGTCCTTTCTAAGGGCGGGCGATATTAAACGGGGAACGTACGAGGCCGCCGTTGTAATCTCGCCTTAAAGATACAGGATTAAGCGGTTGGCGCGTTGAAAAAGCCACGAAAACTTTATGTCTTGTATAATTTCGAGACAAAAGCGGCGCACAAAGTTATACTTGCTCTCGTGGCTGTTCGCCGACGAACGTACCCCTTTTTGCCACGAATGTCAATGCGTACCACCTCTGCGTACCACCGAATTTGCCTAATGCTTGAAATCCTCGTGACCCGGTGTCTCGTAATCCGAGCGTGTATTTTAATTGGCTCACCGCGGCTGCATTTTTGGTGACGCGACATGATATAACGTCAGAGAAGATGTAACCACAATTTTAACCCCTTCGTTACACGAATCTCGGCTCGTTCCCTCTCTCTTCCTCTCTTTCTCTTTCCATTTTCCACTCCTCTTTCCTTTTTTCTTTTTTCTTTTTCCAACGCATGCAACATCCAGCGTACATCTATCGTAATCCCATAGTTTTAATCGTATCGGTGGAAAATAGTTTTCTTTTTAACGATGGGATTTAATCGCGCAGCCAAATTTCTGCATAAAATCGATCGAACAAACGGACAACCCAATTTTTCGCGACCTCTCGTTTTATCGATGTACCGGTGCATCAACCTTTTCCATTTTTCAGCCATTTCCTTTTCTAATGATAAATAAATAATAAAAGAGAAATCGTACGCTATACCAACGGTTCGTTGATTTCCATTTCCAACGCGATTATATGAACTCTCTTCTCGATGGATTCATCGAAAAACTTGGCCTTTCTCGTACGAGATATTTACGAGATGTTACATTAATTATAGAATACAATATAACAGAAGGCTCGTAGGATTCGTAGGCATATCGACGTCGAACGTAAATAAACTCGACATTGGGTAGCGTCGATAACGAGCGGATGATACGTATTGATACGTATTATCCACTCGTTACCGCTTCAAAAAACGTCCACCGTATTTTCCGTAAATTTTGGTGAAACGGAGCGGAATGATTCCGAGTCGCGTAGCAACCGGAGAAGAGATTATTATTCGCTTTTATTTGAAAATAATGAGTCGCGTCCCGTGCTGCGCGAAAATCAACGCAAAACCCTGGTGCATTCGCGCGCGATACGCGCGCCTATCACTCCGGCAAGCATAAATATTTTCATTTTCAATCCAACCGATCGGATTCACCGCATCACCTAGTTATTTACAATAGAATTATAACGTAAAAAAAAAAAAAAAAAGAAAAAAAGAAAAAAGAAAATGGAAAGAAAGAAAAAAAAGAAAAAAGAATATAATATAAAAGGTAGAAAAAAATAGGAGAGGTCGAAAAGGGGGGCGGGGAGGGAAAGGCAGTGTGGCGCAACACAGAAACACAGTGGAGAGAGAGAAATAGGACAGAATAGGACGAATGTTATACGCAAGGGGAATGGGATATTACCGGGACATTTTAACGGCCAACAAAGACCCGTCTCCGTTGAAAATTCGAACTTGGATACGATCCTCTCGTTCCGCGAAAATGCGCCCTGTCCCACTTTTACCACCGAATACGATCGCGAGCAACGATTCGCCTGGAATTACTCGAATCGAAGTTCCAGTTTCGCGAACACCGGCAATTCCGGATCGAAAATAATCCTTTTATTTGCCCCGACTATGGTGGATATTCGGTAAGGGAACTCTTTCTCGCGCAAATCCTTTCGCGGGATCTTTTCCAGGGGCGGATCCGGAGTTCGAAAAAACAGTCATTTGGAGGAAGGAAATAAAGAGAAGGGGGGAGAGAGAGAGAATCGAAGATGGGATACAAGCGTTGATACAAACGACGAGACGAAGTTAGTCGTGATAAAACGAGGAAAAGGAAAACGGGGCGCAGGGTGCTCGAAACCGTCGAAAGTTTGACCTGGTTCCGCGAAATTATCCTTCCATTTGGCAGCGGTGCAGCCAGAGGCTTTCTCCTCCGGTTTCTGTCGTAAAACCGACGAAAAGATGGTGGAAGCGGCATGCATGCACGCGTTACTCGGGATACGAGTAACCGGAGAGGCTTGCATTTCGTTTTCGAAATGAATCGAAATAAAGAGGCGTGGCACGTAATATTACGTAACTTGACAATTTTAGAATGGTTCGAGATCGATAGCTCGTCGTCTCCTCGTGGCTCGCTTTTTACCTCTATGATGATCTATCGATAGGTAGATAGACGGTAGGTAAAAACGAATCCACGACCGCGTCTTCGAGACTCGAGGCTATCTCGTGTTGGTATTCGACGAATGAACGATGGTATTCCACAATGGAGAACCGTCGATCGAGGATACCATTCGTGTCGTTAAACATCCCTCCCGTTTCGAAATTGCAACTATGCCAGATGGAGGTGTAATGGTAACACAGATTCAACCAAAAGGGAAAACTAGACGCGTTGCTTTTCGCATATATGTATATATATATATATATATATGCGTGCGTATTTTCACGAGGAAAGCGAATCGAGGAAAGCGAAGGAGGGAGGGGATGGGCGAGACGTTGCATAGTTTGGAAACATTTGATTGGCCAGACCGGATGAAATGTTATCAGGGATATCTAACGCGTTGGAAACTCGCGCAAATTATGCGCGGATTTGAGTGATACCGACGGAAACACCGTTGCAAACAGAAGTTGCCGAAAGTTGGAAACCGCACCGGCGCACCGATCAGCGGCTGAGAAGGGGAGGTGTTGCATATCGGAGAGAGAAGTTCCATCGCGCTGATCGAGCGCACGAAAACGTTCAGCCTGTGTTATTTTCGGTCAGCGAATTTGTGGAACAAATTTTCAAACGGGCCGGCCCCACCATCGGTTAACCGAGTTAAACGATACCGCGTTCTTTCGAGCTTTATGCAATTTCGTTCCTTCCCCTCCCCTCTACGATACGTTTTCTCAGCATCAGAATTTATGATGTTTGCGGGGATGGGAGGAGAAGTATCCTTTTCTCGCGACGTCGTCGATCGAGTTCCTTTGCCTTTCACGATCTTCCATCCAGTTTCCATCTAGTGGAAAATAAGAAAGATCCTGAGAAAGCGCGTTGAAAAATGAAGATCGCGAAACGGATGGATGAGGCAAGAAACGCGGAAGTGGATCTACGGTAGAGACATGTCGAAAACATTGACAAAGACGGCCACGTTCGAGCGAGCATTATATTATAGCGATTCGACGAGGAGGAGTGCAGGAAGCGACGAACCGTGAAACGTGGTATTGGACGAGAGAGAGAGAGAGAGGGGGGGGGAGAGAGAGAATAAGTCGAGGGAGAGGAGGCGAAAGGAGAGGAGAAGAGGGAGGGGAAAATCGGTAGCGATGTTCGGGCCGATTTGTCGGCGTAAATTCACGGCTTTGGAGGAAGTAGAGGATGATATAACGTTAGACGAGCCGGGTTGGGCTCACGAGCGAGGCCACGTAACTGTTCGGTTCGGTGTGCCAGGGTTGCCGGTGACCCAGCAGCAACCTCTCCTCTCCGCCCTCTCTTAGCCTCTTTCCTCCGTCTCTCGTGGTCGATCGATTCGCTAAAAGTAAATAAAATTCACCCCTTCGGCGTGCGGCGGCAGGCCACGCTCGTTGGTGTAAGCGTCAGTGCTGGTTGTAATGCAATAAATCAAACCGTCGATGGGGAACCGAAAGTCATCGGGCAAACTTGTGCTTCCACGTCCCGAGCTGCTTGCTTCCGCGCTTCGCCGAGCAAATCGGCCAACAAACTGGTAAAGGGTTTTTTCTTCCTCCCCATCCCCATAGTAGTGGTTAAGACGATTCTCCTTGTAAAACAAAACTAACGTCGAAAGAGGAGGAAAGGGATCGGCGTTGCTCGAGTTGACCCAGCTCGTTAAGGGTCGCGTTTAAAAAAGACGTTCGACCAACGTCGATTCGCTTTAACCAACACGGAGCGGACGTTTGTTGCGTCGTTTTACTTACGGGATTGTCTCGATAGTCGGGCTTTAAGGGGCAACGAAATTCCTCGATGACCCAGTTCGCTCAATTGGCTCCAATCCGGCGAGCCAGCTACACTTTAAATCTAATAATTCAACTGATTAATTTTTCTTCCTTCCTTTCGTTCCTTTCTTTCTTTCTTCCGACAGCTTCGAGGATGTTTTCTTTTCTTTTCTTTTTTTTCTTTTTTTCACTTTGGTTAGCTCCACGTTTCCGATCCGTCGAGAAACTTTTCTTCCCGATACTACGTTTCCAAGTAACGAATTTATCTAGGTTATTCCACGTGATGCAATCCAGTTTAGCGAATTGAGTTTTAAACTTGATTACCGAGCCGACAGATACTCTCGGTATATATCCGCGAAACGCTTCGCTCGACGAGGAGAAGTTCGTACGAGTTGCGAAGAGAATTAATTTCACGCACGGATAGGACACGCGGCGATCGTCGTTCTAATGGTTAATAACGATAAAACTTGCCTCGTCTATTTGTCATTGTCGTTGCTCTGCTACACCGGTGTCGAGACTCGCGAGACACTTTTATACGAGGGGTTTTTAACATCCGTGAGATTTCGCGAGAGGTTGCGCTCGATTTCCGGGTTCGTCGAAACCCGTCGGAGTAAAGGGGTGGGGGAGCGGGGTGAAAAAGGAAGGAAACGGAGGAACACGGCGGGATGCAATTCTCGCTCGAGGCGAGAAAAGGAACGCTTGTTTCTTCCAATTCCTACGGTTGTTATTCTTCCACGACGACAACCCGCACCGCGGCAGATATCTCGCCGAGAATACCGTCGATAAATCGTCGACTGCGAACGAAAAGTCGAGTGTCGTCGAGAACATCAACCGATGTTTGAGTGCATCTCTTGGCGCGATACAACGCGAGAAGTGAAAGAAAAACGAGTCGAAATAAAATGACGCGAAATAAAAATCCTATTAACCTTATCCCAGGAAGATTAATTAATTCGAATCGGAAGAAGAGATCTAACGAAACGAGAAATCTTTCGATTTTAATTTTCTTTGGATTGAATTAAATTTCAATTCCATTTATATTTGGAAACGCGAGAGGGAGAAAATCATCGTTATGTTAATTCGCGTTGGAAACTGTTTTGACGAATGGCCCCGTTTAAAGCGACTTATTTTACGAATACGTAAGAAAGGTCTGATTCGCTACGTCAGACGCGCTAGCTTGCGTAACAGGTGGTTCTTGGGAAGGAATGAAATAAAATTAATTTTTGGTTCCGCGAGGCGTGATATGCCCACCCGGTTGCACGGTAGTTCGTCACTGTCGGTGTTAATGGAATTACGGGACGCGGAGTTACCGGCGATCAAAGCTTGGTCGATTCCTTCTCGAAGGGAAGGGAGAGGGGTGGACAGCTCGACGAAATTAGTTTTCCACAATACGATAAATTGCAATAAAAGAGTGATGGTGGCACGGCGAAAAAAGCACCACCGCCCGAAAACCTATTGAGATCGATCGACCCACTCGAGATGCTCGCTCGTGCGAGGAGATCCACGTTTTCCCACGCTTTCGAGGGATATAATCGATGATAACTCGGCAAGGAATTTTCGTATCGTCTCTACATTTTCGTATCGTCGTCCAAACAATTCCTTTCTCGATTAGTCGATCAAACACTGTCGTCGATTAACGATTAACCCGAAGAGTAACGAAGTGCAATTTCAATTTCGACCTACACGCAACGACTCTCCAACGAATTTGCATCAGTCGTGGAAAATCCAACAACGCTTTTTTCAAGATTTGGAAGCGGAATGCAAATATCCCGTGTGCCGATTTATAAATCGAGATCCGAGGAGCGGATGCTCTCCTCCTTCGGCGGGAGGGTAAAAATCATCGAAAGTGGAAAGGTTAACTCGATTCCGTCCGGGAGAGGAGGAAAAACTTGGCGGCGAACGATTTGATTTTCGTCGTAGATTCGATTCGTGTCCGCCGGATTCGCGTCGACGTAACCGACTTACCTCGAGACCCAACGTGTATTACGTTGGTCCGATCGAGTGTTTGCTTGGAACGGGAGATTTAAAGGGACCGTGTGGAAAAGGTGGAGGGGGAGGACGATTTGCGTGTTTTAAACGCGTCGTTGTGAAACGAGCAGAGATTCGTGGAAGGAAAGAAAATTGCGAGCGTTAATGGAAGTATAGAGAACGAGATCGCCGAATGAAATTAACGTTCGTTAATTTAATAATTAAGTCTGGCAGCGGTTCTAATTAAGCGGTATGAGAGAACTTGGCGCGTATCGTCGCTTCTCTCTCTCTCTCCTCCTATCTTCGTTTTAATATCATATTAATGTCTGCGCGTTTATGTTCATTAATTTCAACTGGAAGCGTATTTTTCCAGTGATTAGGAAAGGAGGTTTCTTTCGAAGAGACGTAGAAGGATTTTCACGAGGATTCCGTTCTCAACGATCAATCCTCGGTTACAGTTCCAACACGAGATGACAATTAACCGTAATCGATTAATTTGCGAATACTAAATATCCTCGCGGCTCGTGTTATATTCCCATTCCCATCCACCCGCGCGAACAGCGTATCCGCATGCTCGTCCATCACTTTGTCCAGCCGCAAATTAATTATCTCGTAAGCATTATTTTAATTAACGCGACCACCTCGAAAACCCATCCCCTGGATTTTTTTCAGACCAGCCACATTTCCGCTTTTCCCCGTGTGTCGTCNTTTTTTTTTTTTTTTTTTTTTTCGTCTTTTTAAACTCTTTTCAACTCTCTCTTTCTCTTTCTCTCTCTATTTTTTTTACTGGCCTCTTTTACTCTTCCTCGTCCTTCTTTGGTGATTTTTTATGTAAATAAAAGTGAACGTATTCGTATTAAAAGATCTCGCGTGAAATAGAATCGACGATACACGCGTAATAACAGTTTGATGAAAATGAAACCGTTTACGAGACGAGACTTCGTTCTTACGAGACGAGTTTTTCTTCTCTGTCGCAGAGGGAATAACAATAATTAAATGAAATCAAATAAAGCTGCTCTCGTCGTTAGTTCTTTTCTTCTTCTCTTTTTTCTTAAGTTTTTTCTTCTCTTTCTCTCTCTCTCTCTCTCTCAACTTTTCTCTTTTTCCTCGTTCCACGGAGCAGAGAAGATCACAGAGAGAAACACGAGAATGTACGCGCCCCCTCTATGACTCGTCGTCATTAGAAGACGCTAATTGCGAGTTAGGCACGAGGATGCTCCATCTCCGAGAACAACGTCACTTTATATCGTCGGGGAGGGAAAGAAAGAAAAGAAAGGCCCTGGCGAATCGCGACGAGCTTCAAACGTTGGACGATGACTTTGCGACGATTTACTCGTAGCAAAGGAAAAAAAGAGGGTGAAAAGAACGAGGGATGAGAAGAGAAAAATGTAAAGTGCGACGAACTGTTTGCGGTGAAAATACGTAACGTACGTATC
Organism: Apis laboriosa; assembly: GCF_014066325.1. Lineage (NCBI taxonomy): Eukaryota > Metazoa > Arthropoda > Insecta > Hymenoptera > Apidae > Apis > Apis laboriosa. The sequence continues at coordinate 4,150,626 of NW_025221020.1, read as the reverse complement.
TCTTTTTTCTTTCCTTTTTTTCTTCTTTTTTCCCTTCCTCCCCTCCTCTCTCCCATTCCCTTTCGTAATACGACACGTATACAACGCGTGTGTAGAACGTAAGCGGATGGAAAACATATCCGTCGTTGTTATTTCCCATTTCCTCTCCGCGTTACTTTAATTATCGATATTTAATGTGTTAATAATTATCGCGATACCGACGCGCGTAATCGATGAACGAGCGCGTTAAACGAGCACGGTTCGTAATCGAGAAGGAGGGAGAGGCGAGGCGAAGAGGGTAAGAGGGAGAAAGAGAAGATTCTCTTTTCCTCAGCTAGGAATCGTTACACGAATAATTCCACTTAACGCCGTCCCTCGCCGTAACTCGAAACGAAACGGAGACAAGAATAATAGAGCGTGGAACAAGATGGTTAAAGGTTAAGGCTACCCTCGAAACATAAATAAATGTTTGTATATGGACTATTTGCATAAACATACATTTTCTCATCGTATATTCGTGCCGGTTTGCATAAATAACGAACCGGGAAATACGGAATGTAAAATAGCCCCGATATAGTTTCCTCTCGCGCGTTAGTTTCCCCCATCGGGGGAGGAGGGGGAGATGGGGACGCAACGTTGAATTAATAGGAAACGAAGAAGGACAAACGGTTTTTGCCTTTATCCTCCCCGCCTCTCGTTTTCGTTCGCGGTATTTCAACTGTCCTCTCTCTCTCTCTCTCTCTCTCTCTCTGTCTCTACCTCTCTCTGTCTATCTCTATCTCTCTGGATCGATTCACGAAACGAAACGTTTATTGAAACGGGTCCCAACGACCTAAATGGCCGCGATTAAGGACCCGCGTGTGTAACAAGCACCGATTCGGATGATCGTTAACGTCGTAATCGCGACGCGGCTTTCGAACGAAGACCTATTCGCAATTAGTGATTACCAGCGAATTAGATTATTGACTGGACGTCGATTACCGTCTACCACCGCCATCCTCGTCCATTCGTATCCGAATGGAAATCGTGTTCGAGCATCCGTACCGTTGCCCACGACACGCGTTATTTCCATGCTAATAATTCTCCGTGAAGTTTGTAACGGCAATTTCGTATAATCGAAAAAGAAACCACGACTGTTCACCATTGCCAGACGATCTCCAAATACGATAGGCGGAGAAACACGGGTGTAATTAAAATATTTCCCCCCTACCTCGAATCGAGATATCCTTCCCCGACGATCCAACGATTTTTCCGAATCTTATCTCGTAAATCTCGTGATCGATCGTGGCTCGAAGTAATAAGATAATAGGTTTGTCGAGCAAACCGGAGAATTCTCGACTCTCGAATATCAACGCAACCATCCTTTCACTCGAGGATAAACGAGGATAATTCTCAATCTCAACAACGATTTATACCCTTCCCTCTAGGGTCTATCGACCAGGGAGGACGACTCGTCGGATTCGAATCGAACGTGTATAATTCCCTATCTATCTATGAATCGGGCGAGAGTCTGTAAGTTGTTCGCAAGTTGATCGAAGATGGCGCTGTACAACCTATAGTTCGGATCGTAATCATCGATAGGGTCGCGAACCAAGGCGGGTCGAGAAGTTGGAAGTAAGGAGAGCGCGAAGGGGAGGGCGGGCAAAGTTGTTCAGTGGCAATTACCGGAAGATCGGGCGGAAAAACCGGCAACGCTCGCGCCCCCGGATTCTCCTTCGAAGCGTGGCGTGGCCCGAGCGGGTAAAGTAACTATTCTCATTGCGGCGCGATAAATGGAGATCGTTTAAGCCGTCCACTTTTTTCCCCTCCCTTCCCAGAGATAAATGACCGGCCGTTTCGCGCGTCTTAACGTCGGTTTATATTTCCGGCCAGGCGAGACATGGTTCGATTCCTTGCTTAATCGCTCCTTTATTCCCTTCGCTTCTCGAATTCACTTTTGGATGGTGAGGTTTTCTCATATCGAATGATCCATCGATGGAATACGTAACGGGGAGGAAAGGAAAAAGAAATTACGCGCGACAATCCTCGCCCCCTTTCGCGCCCTTTCCCTTTCATCTCGCATCTCGAACGCCTCCAACTTTCCATTTCGAGGGGGATTTTCTATCGTTGGTCCCAAACGGACGATATATCAACGAACGCCGCTTTCCAAAGTCCGCCTTATCGTGACGGCTCGCGTGCTCAGACGCGTTCGGGTAAATCGATCAATTGCCGTGAATTGGCCCTTTCGCTGTAATATCGCGGCGCGGTCGTTAATCAGCTGGCAATTGCCACCAGTAATCTTGCAAAGGGCCGAGCGACACGAACTCGAACGTACGATATATACAGTTTGGCGAGTTTGATTTCGAAGCTTGATTATTTTTCGCCATCCGATGAAATGCGTGCGGTCTAAACCACATTCTTCGAGTCTTTGCTCCCCGTCTGTACAGAGATCGAATCGATTCGAGGTTGGAACAATTCGAGAACGAAGCGACGCCTTCCTTTTGTTCTCTCTGTCCTCTTTCTATTCTTTTCGAAAGCCTCTTCCTTTTTCTATTCCCACCATCTCTTTTATCGCGTCTCCGCGTTTTCAACGTTGGATATATATATGTGTATATACACCCTTCGATAATTCATTGGCCGACGATACCACGCGACAGGTTCCACGCAGCGCGACAGATCAATACGCTTTTACAATCGCTGCATGGAACGATAATTATTGCTACACGCGCGATAATTCACGACGATGTCCCTCGGTAGGCATCCGTGTATACTGCGCGCGACGGCCATCGGGAGAAAGAGACTTGCAGAGCGAGAGAGAGAGAAAGAGGAAGCAAATTACATAGGGATGGCGTACAACACGATACATTGTATTTTATTAACGTCAACGTATTAACGCGACGATGGCTTCGGTTATCGATGCTATGACCTTCGAATTTTGCAATTGTAATCTCGAGACAAGTAACGCTGACCAAACTGGATTCTCCTCAGGTTTCGAGAGATCGCAAATTTTCGTGCTCAAATTTTAATGTTCTTAATTAAAAGCGTATTAAGGCGAGTTTCGAAGGATTTCACGCGACTTGGCTCGAGCATCGCAGCACCATCCAACTCGAAGGGAAGATTTTTGATTAAAAGTTTGCACTTGGGATAAATATATATATATACTCTTCAAAGCCGCTCAAAAGCGAAATCGTTATCATTCGTTCATTTGTCTACCTAAGGATCGAAATCCTCTCCTCTTCAACTCCCCGCCACTCGATTCCTCGTCAACGGAGATTTCGTTTCTACGGTCAATAATCGAATCGTCGTTTGCGAATGATAATCGGCCAGTTCGCTCATGTTTGAGACGAACGAGCAATTCCATGGATAATACCGACCGATAAGGGCAAAGGAAGATCCTTCTTCGTAAAGACCATCGGCAAACGGTGATTTATCTGGACGTATGGAAGGATGGAGGACGTGCATTCGCGCCAGACCCCCATCACCCTTTATCCGTTTCCACCACCGTGACGCCTTTTCCTTGTAATCGATCGACGATTTATATGCTCCTTGCTTCTCGTTCTTTTTTTCTTTTTTTTCTTCTTTTTTTTTTTTTCCCCCCAACGCGTTTCCATCACGGTACGCGAGCATATATACACTCGTGTGCATTCGTTCGTATCCCATTAACTCGTTAATTGATCACGAAATTATTCGCGGAATGTTTATAAGAAGCGAGATATACACCGAGTGTATCGAATTCAATTCGTAACATCGAATATTATCATCACGCTTGAGAACGGTTTTCCGCGTTTCCATGCGTTTCCACCTAAATCTGTACAATTATAATTATGATATTCGCATTATTGTAAATAATCTTCTGTATCGTAGTTGGTATTCGCGGTTTCGCGGATGTTTGTATAAATGATTCCGCTCAGTCAGGATTTCGTGTAAACTTTTCCACGTAATTAATCGCAAGCTTTTTTGTTATTTCTTTTTTTTTTTTTATTTTTTATTTTTTAAACAGAGATATATCCAGAAAACACGATGCACGGAAAAATGAATACAACCCTTGATACCTTTATATCGATTTTTGTTACGCGTTTCAGAATCCTTACCTTCCGACCAATTAATTATTTCCTTAAAAGCGTTCCACGCTTCACGCGATGTTCTACTATTTACGATCAAACGGTATAATAATAATTATAATTTTCTGCAACTCCAACTTCTTCCAACTTGGAACGTTATTTAAAACGATTCCTTTCAGAGGAAAAATATATATATATATATATATCTCGTTTTCTTTCCTCTATTTTAACGCATATAAACAACGAATAAACTGTTCGAAGAAAATATTTCGAAGAAACGTCAAGGAATCCTCGCGTTCCTCCTCTCTCTCTCTAATAATCGAATCGCATCATATCCCCATTCTTTTTCTTTCTCTCTCTCTTCTTTTCGACTCTCTATTTTAAACGCGTAAAGCAGAGGATTATCTGTTGGCCGAACACGAGGGAAATATAACGGGCCAGCTATTCCGCCCAGATCGGATCCGACGTGTCCGGTATTTATAGCGGGGATCGGCGCAAAGTATTGCGGCGTTGCACGCGCGGCCAATATGCATATCGCGTTCAACGTGTAATTAACAAGCTCGCGAGAAACGGGATTTTAGCGCGGTAATCGAATTACTTGGTTCTACTTGGAGGAGCGTGGCGGGTACGTGGCCGGTGATAGGCCCTCGGACCACTGTCCTCCGATCGATTTTGCGCCGCGGACGATTCCAGTCGACCTATTAGCCGACCGTATCTATGCGGCCTATCGCGGAGAGAAGGGAACGAGATAACGAGTGCTACGTGATCCGCTTCCCTCCCCCTCCCTGGCCGAATCGATACGAATCGAGAATTATTTCTCGAGGAATTTTTCACGAGAAGATCGAGGATCGAGATAATCGAGGACATGTGTCGATGACGAAGCCGAGTCGTCGAATTAAATAAACCGGTAACACCGGTTAATTCCGTCGCTGCGTGAATCGGATGTATCGGGTTAAAACGAGTTCGGTAATACAGCGCTAAATTTTGTTCCTTGGACGGTATTGATAACGTTTCCACCGAGCGTTTCTCGAGGATGAATTTTATACGTACGAATCGCGCACCTTCTAACGAACAGGTTAGGTTCGATTTTATATTCGAACGACGTCCACTCTCTCTCTCTCTTTCTCTCTCCACTATTTCTTGAGATATTATAGAGATAGGAAAAGGGGGAAAATAAACGCGTAATATACGATCGTCTCGTGGCGTTTCGAATCGGAATTAATTCTAACGAGTGATGATTCCGTTTCGCTCGATTTTTCGTGTGCACGAAACACGAGTCTGCGGGCGCACGAGAAGCGCGAGCCTCGCGCGCGCAACAATCGAAACGGGGGGAAAAAAAGCAATAAAAAGGAAGAGAGGGAAGGGGAGAGGAGGAGGGAAAAAAAGATCCGAATGAACGCGTGCAATGGAGGGAAAGGCGGAAAAAAAAGAGAGAGAGGTGAAAATAAAACGAAATAGAACTCGAATAACAAAGCGGCGGGACCAAATTGATCGTTAAGTGCGTGGACCGCGTTCGATCGATTGATTGGTCCGCTCGATAACCGAAATCGGTGGGGGAGGGAGATCGGTGCACTCACTCGCACGGTTGTAAATCTCTCGAGATGGCGATCATAGGGTAGACGCCAATTAACGGTGGATTATGCGAATCAAAATTAGCGCGCGCATCAATTTCTGGCGTGGCTACCGGCGGCGACGGTGTGCGTTCCTCCGCACACGGAGGAGGCGCCGTTGTTAATTACACGCAGTTAATTGCACAGATATCCGCGATACGCCGATAATCTCGGGCGGAGAAGGAGCGGAGGCGGGTGAGCGGAGAGCGTGCACTTAAACGGCGGCGAGCATTCGTTGCTCGCCGATTATCCGTCCGAGATGGGGCCAGGGAGGGAGGGGGTTGAAACTCGCCTAGCATCGCCCGTATAACCCTTCGGGCTGTATATCGTGTATTTTAGTTTGTTTGATCTGCCTACGAGGAAGAGAAAGGAGGAAGAGGGAGGGGGATCGGATGACACGGAGAATGTAACTTACGATTACTGGGAAATTTCCTGTTCCCATCTCAACCGTGCGTATTATCGAGCAGGTTTCGAGGACGCGCGAGAAAAGCGGATGGTTCATCTAACTTGACCGTTTCTCGGGATGGAACCTTGTTTCACACGTAATGGGAATTGTGTGGTTTCTGTGAAACGGATGGAGAAGGGGGAAGAGGAGATTTCGATAGTCTCCACGGACGCGAAATATTCAAGTTGAGTCTATTTTATCTATAGGGGCGAAAGTTGGCCCGATTGTTCCGTGTTCCGTCCTCGTGTATTTGTCGTGGTGGGCAAATTTCTTAAACTTAAACTAGCCTTGATATATTTCTCTCTCTCTCTCTCTTTCTCGGTACGTATAAGGAATTTTGCGGAATGGTGAATGGCGTTGAACGTTGTTGAATTCCAAGGCGTGCGGCTGCAACCGATCTTATCGCGCGCTGTTCTCGCACACGAGAACGATTGTTCCGGCCGATAATATAGGCGGTACGCCAGCTAGTGTTCCGTGTAACGGCGAGAATTCTCCAGTCCTCTCGCCTTTCGTGGGCAAGAGGCGCACGCCTTTTCGTGGGCTGGCCGATGGGAACGATGGGTCGTCGGCACGGGCGTACCGCCATCCATCTCGAGGGGAAATAGAGACTAGGCGAGACTAAGCGTCAGCTCCACGTACCGGACGTACGACTACCCAGAGGTGGATATATTCGATGATTGGATTCCGAGGCTGGCTCGGGAAGTCTGCTCTTGAACTCGCGCGAAAATCAAAGCGCGTGCATACCGGCGTATCGTCCTTAATTTATTTCCGATACGGGGGTAATTTCGATAATTAACTCGAGGATTCCACGCGAATTTACGAAGGACGAAAGGGGAAAAGAAGCGAGGTGGACGGGAGAAAAGAAACGAGATAATTAGTCGCGCGACGAACGAGGATCGCCTATCCATATTTAGCCGTGCCACGCGTATTTTTCTTCGTCCGTGATCGGCGAAACCAGTTTTTCCAAGGCGACTCGGCTTCGACCCGAGTGCCACGTCCTAATGAAGGAGCCTATCCTTTCGATAAGATATTCTTCTTTTATTCGTAACGCGTTTCGTACTTCTCGTTCCAACCACCATCTCCGCTCGTGATCCAGATTCGTTTCACGGTTCTCGTTCTCATCGAAAGGCGTAGGTAAAAGTGAAAAGTCGCGCGAAGGTATGGGTGGATAGGGGAGTGGAAGGGAAAGGGACGAAAGCGACGAAAGCGAGCGTAAAAAAGGCGAGTTCTGTTACGTCTCGGTGGATAATATCCGCGTTTGGCCAGCGGCGAGGATTCACCACGAGGATCCGCATCGTAAAACACTTTAAACGGAAAACATTGTAGAGTTTTTGGTTGGACGGAGCTATTACGAGCGCAACTCGGTCGGCTGACGAGTTGGAAATTTATCGAGCAGCGACTACGCGGCGCCAAACTACTTCTCCTTGCTCTCGTTTCTCGAGTCGGTTTTATAGTTTTATATACAACGATCACGACGTTCCTTTGCCAACCTTCGCCGACCATCGGATCCATTTTTATCGTTCCTCTCGCGTAATTCCGTGAAGTCATCCGGGGAAAAATTGCCGTGGCGCCAACACGTCGATGGAACGAAGTAGTCGATAGTTTGAGCGCGAGACGTGAACAATGCTTGGAAAAAAAATCGAGAAATTAAACAGGACGTCGAAGTCTGCCCGCCATTCTTTCCTCCATCCCTTTGTCGGGCCTCGTCCGATATAATCTCGTCGAGCCAGATTCGATCGATTCTTTTCACTCTCCCCCCCTCTCTCTCTTTCTCTTGATCCGCTCGAAAATTTTTTTCACGAAATTTCGTCGAAAAAATGGATACGTTGGCCGTTGTCAACGGCGTGTTGCGCGCATTCTCGTCATACCTATGTCATCGCGCGTTCACATTTTGCCGTCGAACTTTCACAGGCTATCCGACCGAGCAGGGAAATGGCGCGTTCGTCAGTTGAGTGCATCCTCATTATGGTCAACTCGTGTAACGCCCAACCCTGTCGCCGAGAATGTGAACTTTTCGCATCAGGATCCGAAATGTATCCTGTACGCAGAAATATCATTTTCATCGCGCGAATTCGTTTCCAACACGTAGAAATCGTGAACAGACGAGAACAGTTTCTCGAAATTACAATACTTGGAAAACTCTATACGATTACACGTTTGCTCTTTCAACCTCGCTCCCGTGCATATCCCAAATTGGAAATGTATTCCAATCATAATACAACGTGTATCCTGTTTCAACGTTTCTTTCAAACTCTCCACCGTCGAAATTCTTCAACGAAATAACGAAATATCGCTCGATTTCCGCCACTAACGCAACTGTTGTCGTATCCTCGTTCCTTTTATCGAGTATAAACTCGTTGCTCGCGCAGAAACCCATCGATCGAACGAATTCGAAACGCATCTTATTATTCATAGCTGTGCACTCGGAGCAGTCACCCGGTGATCGCGTGAAATTTTCACGCCTTCCTCTCTCCCTCTCCCTCTCCCTCCCTCTCTCTCTCTCTCTCCCTCCCTCGCGCGTTTCCACCGCCCATATCCGATTCTATTCCGCGCGTCGGATGTTCCGGCCCGGCAGATATCATTCGCCTTATTTTAGACCGCCGACTATCTGTCATGAATTTCCACGCGAACGATGCCGCACCCGTGATCCTCCCCCCTCTATTCCCCTCTGCGTCCCGTCCTTTTCACGATATCCGGCCGACTGGTCGAAGCGCGGCTCGTCGTCTACGCGTTTCGAAGGGAGCGGCGGATTCCGATCGATCCGCACCTTCATTATCCGCGGCGGTCGACCCGCCGCGACACCACGGACACCGATTACCGTGAAATTTTCGCGTCTGGCCTCCTCTCTCCTGCTTCCTGCATCCTTCCCAATAGGAGGGCGTCCCTTCGTCCGCTTCCGCGCGTTTCGGTCGTTCGAATTCCACCGGATTTTCGTATCCAGTGCCGCGATATCGATATATTCGAGACGAGTCGAATGCAAATGCCTGACGTTTCGCGCGGCGTCCTCTCCTCGCGAGCGAGCAACTCGTTGCGATCCGTCATTTGCGTCACTTTAGGGGGTTGCTTCACTTTCCTTGCAATCTCGATCACTCGAGAGGGAGAGAGAAAGAGAGAGTATCGCGCCACGACGAGATTGCACGGAATGATGGAAAGTGTCTTTTAGATAGGGAATCGCCAAGCTTTTCGTCGCGTTCAACGACGAATCGTGTTATTTCGGGAATAAATTATAAATTAATCTCCGTCTTTCGTTTATCTCTTCCTGATCGGGAAAGGGGACGATTATGCATTTCAACTATATTCGATATAACGTAACGATTCTTTGGTAAATAATTTAGAAGATCTGAATCGCGACATCACGATACGATAGCAGAATCGACTGAGAAAAAAAAAAATAAATAAAATAATCGCCGAGGATAAAAATGCGATCTCGCAAAGAGATGTAATAAATCATACAGGAATCGCAAGTGTATAACGCGGCCGAATATAGCTCGGCTCGGTGTAAGAGCGATCGCAACGATACATCCGGCGTAACGATGTTTTTTCATATCACTCCACCGGTCAATCCATCCCAGAACCTCGTCCAAACCATTATACGTCACTGTTAACAAATTCCATTTGTTTCGCTCGTTACTCCAGCGCCATCCCTGACAAGCTCATACACTGATAATTGGTTGCCTTGAATAGTCGCGAGAAACGCGATCCCCGTCGATTGTGCCCATTGTACCGCGCGGAGAGACAGAGAGAGAGAGAGAGAGAGCTCGATGCCAATCACCGTTGACCGGCCGTGTGACACGCCGGGGAACACTCTCCAACGCGGTCTCCCCCTCCCCTTTCCCCTCGAAAAACGCGGTTGGCCGGCCGTGCGAGAGTCGTGCACGCCGCCTCCGCTCGGATCGATCAATCGGAGCGTGTCGCCGCGTCAAGACGAGCGACCACCGATGCGCCAACAATAGGTTAAAAACAATTATCGAGCGACGCGCGGGAAACGAGAGAAGAGGCGAGGGCGCACACGCGCGCTCTCACACGCGCGCCGTTCTCGTTGATCCCCGACCGGACGGACGGACGGACGATCCGGTAATTGTCTGTCGTGGCAATTAATAGTCGGGCCGTGCCATTTGTGCGGGATGCGAGCAAACGGGCCGAAGGTAAATATAATTACAGTTATATTATTCCTGGAAAATCGAGTGTCCACCACGCGTGATGACGGACCAATAACGGTGGTAATAGTAGTAGTAATAGTAGTCGAGGGAGATACTCGAAAATTATGATTCCGCGCGTTTCCACCGCCTCTCGCTCCCCCTCTCCTCCTGTCGACCAGCTCCTCCTCCCCACCGATTTTTCACCGCGCCTCCCCTCCATTCCCTTCCTTTTCTTTCCTTTCTTTTCTTTCTTCGTCGCGATCGCAAAACTCGGTAGCTCCGGTTACCGTTACCCTTGGAGTTATCGCGAGTTGATGCATGGAGGATCGTTTTTGCGAACGAGGAAGAGATTCTCCCTCTGTCTCTCGACTTCTTGCTCGTTCCACGGGTGTAATTTCTAAACGATAAGGGCGGCGACACGAATGCAAATATACCCGGGGAATATGGAATCGAGTCGAGTCGAGCCGAATCGAATCGAATCGAACGTTGAAAGAGACAACCTGTAGGTTCGGTGTGGCCTCGAATATCGCTCCCTACGTTCGAAACGTTTCGCGAGAGGCGAAAACGATGGCGTGTTAACGAAGTTTACAACGAAGCACGGCAACGTTATCGCGAACTCGTTACAGGGGGGGGAATTAAAACCACGAGATAAACGAGTCACCTGCACGTACGTACGAGTTGCCGAGTTCGAGTGTATCCGACGCTTCGCCTCCCCTCAACTTGCCGTATCCACGTAATTCCGCGTAATTAAAGCTTTCGATTTCGTACGTGTCCCCGATTCGAATTCCCCCTCTGCCCACCAGATGAAATCAATCTCGCCACTTTTCTTCCCGTTTTCGAACAACGCGCGATTCCACCCTCGATAGACGGCAACGAAACCGCCACTCGAAAACTCCACTCGCTCGCTGTATCGCGAAACTTTGCTCCTCTCCGTATCCGTTATCCATCCATTGCATCGCTCGAAATTCCTTCGCGCGATCGAAAGAGTGGAAGTCGAAACGTAAGGAAAGTCAAGTTCGGGGCGTATATAGTTGTAGTGATAATCGGGTAAAAAGCGGCGAAGCGACGGTCGTGAAAAACGAGTGGAGGAGGGGGGGGAGAGGGGGCGGCGCGCGATGTAAACGTGCGTACGTACGTTCCATCTGTTCACTCGGTGTTTGTTACGTGCTCGATCCCTCCATAGGCACTCGTAACGATTGCCACTTTACTCGCGGATAACGGCGGGGGGAAGGGAACCGGTTATCGAGGATCTCTTTCAAGTTCGTTGGAAACTTGTACGAATGCGTATCGATAATAAAATAACATTTCGGACCGAAAGTTTGGAAGAGGATATATATATATATCGAGAAAGTTGACCTCCTTGGAATTCATACCTCTTTTTTCCATCCCCGCTCCCTGTTACCGCCAACTCTCGATCTAGGAAGGCGAGACGTTATTGCTGCCAACGGCAATACGCGAAAGCCGTCCATCGAATCGAAACGACAAACGGGATTTCCGAGTACGGGCGACCAACCGCGCCGATTTTTCGCCGTATTCTCCTTCGTCCCTATCTACCCCCTTTTTTTAAAAAACGAGTGGACGATTTCTCTGATTAACGATATTCGATATGCCCCCCGAAAGACTTAAGTTTGAAAAACGTAGCTGTATCAAAGGGCGGTAGGTTTTCGCTCCCGTTTCTTCTCCCGGCTGGACGTGACTTTTCACGTCTCAACAATGGCGCAAGCTGTGTTTCCGCAGTGGCACGTGATCCGAAAGCGTACGGGGTCACCCGGGTTCGTGTTCCCGGGGCGACGTGTTTCACATACGACCGTTACACGACCGCTGCTAATTTCTCTCCTCCGCGAAGAAGTTTCGACTTTCCTCTCTCTCTCTCTCTCTCTTTCCCTCTATCTCCCTCAACTCCGTGGTCGAGAATCGCCACGCTTATCGTCACACTTTTTTTCTCTTCCGACTGCCGACGAGTTGTTTTCTCCGTTTCCGGTGTTGCGGTGGCCCGTTTCCTTCCCGTGACGCCGGATGCCGGCACTTGTTGCAGAAATTAAGAGTTAATCCGATAATTAGTCGGCCAGCACCTTGCGCTTCCGCTCCCTTCCGCCGCGTCCCTACGTGGATGCGTCCCACTTTCATCCCCCGCCATGACACATCCCCCGCCCATTTTTCAAACTTTTAACGACTCAATCTCGCGGCGAAAACTTGACCTCTCGCTTTCGCCCGCCGACTTGAAGAAACTTGTCCAACGTTGCCCCGAGAGCGGTCGAGAAAGATCGGATGCGGTGAATCCCACCCCCCCTTTTTTCCCCCCCTTCTCCCCGAGTAATTGAAACGCCATCCTCGTTTCCGCATCGGTGGAAAATTTCGTCGGATGGTTTACAAGTTTCCGCGATATTTCCGACGGACTTGTTCCGATAGTTGCATCGCGCTAGTATTATGCTCGTAATAACGATAATATTACGCGGTCGTCAAGTTTCCAGGGAAACGTTAAAGTTCTGGTTTATTGCCGAGCCGAGCCGAGCTTCCTTCCGAGGAATAAGTTGCGAATCCGACGAATATAAGATAACCTCTTCCTTCGATCTCTCTCTCTCTCTCTCTCTCAAACTTTCATTTACCTTCTCGATCTCTTTTATAGATCGTCCAGCGGAGCGCCATACGTGTAATAACAGATGTCTGGAGATGTTCGATTCCGCCTCGATTGCACTCGCACTATCCTTACCGATCCGATCGTAATAGAGCAGCGAACCGCGAATCAACTTTTGAATCTTGAACGATGGCCGACGATCCGTTTCGTAATGCCGACCGATCTATCCGATTAACCCCCTCTCCTCCCCTCCCGTGCATCCTATCCGAGGATAATCGGGCAAATAGTCGCAGAAATAGTTTACCTTAATCAAGATCCGCGATTGCCTATTACCGCACAAAGGGTGTCCGATATTATTGGCATTATCGGGTAGAAATTGTGACGTGGGGTGGTAAGCCGCAGGCTTCCCAACGCGATTCTCGATCCCGGAGGAGGAGTACTCCTTCCGGTGTAATTGGATCGTTTCGTCGCAGTTGGGGAGCGGCTGGGTGAACCGGAAACCTCCGTTCTCATCGAAGAATCGTGCCCTTCCCCGCCCATCTTGTTCCGTTTTTTTTAATTACGATCCGGTTAAAGAAGGAACGGGCTAACTTCCACATGATGGAATCTTCCTTCCTTTCTTTATCCAGATCCTCCGATAATGTTTACGATAATCGCCGCGGTAATCGAATCGTTGAATTCGTTTGCTTCGTTGAACCGGTGCAATTTACGAAACTTTCGTCGAAAGTTTTTCTCGGACAAGGTGTGGAAAAGTGCAACACGCTGAAGTGCAACGCGATTTAAAAAGATTCTTAATCTTGAACCGTGTAATCGATATATATATATTCTGATGATCGATGAAAGATCTTAATCGCGGCGACAGAGACACGACGATTGTTAATCGCATTCCGATCCGCGTCAAAGTGCATTGGAATACGAGATCGCGATCGAGATTACACGATCGAGGGTCGATTAAAATTACAAAGAGAGGGAGAGAGATGTGGGCCGCGGAGTGGACGTTGGCAAGACCTAATTTACCAGCCCGAATGCAAGTTCCATTCGATTAAGCGTATCCTCGTTTTCATCTAGTTAAACAGTCTTTGCCGCGCAAAGGGCATTTCCGATCCCCTCGATCCGCGGACGAGAAAGGAAAATCAATTCGTTCGTTCGTTAACCACTGAGTTTCTCCTCCTTTGTTGCCGAAATAAAGCGGATCCTTTCCTTTAATTACCGCGGTTTCTTCTTCGATCTGAAACGAAGAATCGGCAATCAAGGGGTTGTAGGTCAAGTTTCAACTTCTCGAATTTCTTTCCTCCTCCTGTTTTATATATATATATATTACGCTCCTCCAATTATTTCCCGATAAATTCTTGCCAATAAAGCTTAATTAGATTCTCGAGTCGTGTTTTAACTCGAACATAATAATAATAATAATAATAATAATAATAATAATAATAATAATAATAATAATCCAGGAATCTAAGCTGTTGAGGTAATCGTATTCAACCGAATGAATCGCGCGAACGCTTCGCTCCTGTCCCGGGAGAATTTCGACTAAAATCCCTTTATCGATAAAGCAATTGATCGGAATATCCTTGTTCCTAACCTTTACGTGATTAAATTAAATCTGTATCGCTCTTCGTTACAAGCAAACACAAAAAAAAAGAAAAGAAAAGAAAACGAGAAAATTTATTTTTATCGCAAGCAATTTTGAGGAAGAGAAGCTTCGCCCTTTTTCCTCGTTATCGAGAAATAAAATCACGATGGAGGGAACGGCGAGAAGATCGAAAAGCTCCTAAGTTCCGACTAATTTTTAATGCTTTCCCGAGAGAGAGAGAGAGAGAGAGAGAGAGAGAGCGAGAAAGGGGAGGAAGAGTTGCCACGAGTTTCCACGAAGCCGTTGTAGCCGTGTCTGGCTATGATTTATTCAGGCGGGCGAGCGTACGCGAATAAATAATTCGGAGGCTAGCTACGACGACGACGACGACGACGACGACGACGACGAGGAGGAGGAGGAGGGGGCGGGCGCGGCGGCGAGTAAGAAAGCATCGGAATTTCATAAACAACAGGGCCACTCGACCGGGTCGGACAATAACGCTCGTCGCTTCGAGCACCGATATCGATTTTTCGCGACCGGTAAAACTCGTAGCCCGGTTGAACGTCGAACTTTCGTATCGGGAAGATACTAAATTCAATTACGTGTTTATCGGGGAAAAAAGAGGACGGGCGGAGGAAAATCCGCGCACCAAACTCGCGTCGTCGTCGTCGACCGCTATATTCGATGCAGCTCCCATTATCGACGCAATTTTCGGAGGCGCTGAATCAGGGAGAAGTAAAGAAAGATTGGGAGATTGGGAGGGCCAAGAAGAAGAGTCAAATAATGTAGAATTATTTTTTCGGGATAAATTTGTTGCGCGATTTTGTTTTTTTTTTTTTTTTCCTTTCTTTCTTTTCCCTCCCTCGTAACGATATTATTTATGGATACGATTCGAGGATTGTTTGTTTAAAATTTGGTATTTTATCTCGATTGGACCCGATTCTTCTCTCTTTTCGCTCGTTTCATTACGATGTAACGATGCAAAGTTTCAATAACAAGGGGGGAGGAGGGGTAGAATAATCGATGAAAATCACGTGAATAAAAGGTAATTACCTCGGTGGAAGGGTGGAAGGGGATAGGTAATCGGAATAACCAACAACAAATTTATCCGGGCGGGATATCGAGTGTACATAAGATAACAAAATTACTCGATTCGTTGGCCGAACGCTTGGTTAATTTTAATGAACTCGAATCGGGAAAGAGTAACGAAAAATTGGGCGGGGGCGCCCGGTCGGGGCCGACGAGTTGAAATTTACGGAAACGGATTCGTGGATTTAGTCCGCGCGCCCCGTCCGATATATGCCAACGGCGCGGAGGAAACATGGCGATAGCGCTTAAAGGGAATCAACGAAATTCGACGATCCCCCTTCTCGTTCGTTGGACGAACGGTTCCGCGATTTATTCCTGGAAGGGAGGGGGAGGGGTGTAACTACAACTAGAAAATCGCGGCGATTTTTTTTTATTCCCGTTTCCGCGCGAGTTCGGGTTCGTTGCTTTCGATAATAAAAATTTAGTGCAGTTACCGCAAACGCGATCCCCTATTGTTACCGGCGCGCGGACACCCGCGCGAAATTGCCTTCGATTCGGCTCGGCGAAAGTGGGTACGCGTTACGTGTACCCCTCCAATAATATATTTCACGGCCGTGGGCGAAATGCTCGCAATAAGCGCGAATACCAAGCGCTAACTCTTCTCTCTTTGCATATCGTTCCCTATTTTCTTTCTCTCTCTTTCTTTTTTTTTTTTTAGAAGTATATAACCAGTTAATGGGCGGATTTAAGAATCAATTTTCTCGTGTACTCGTAGTCGAGGATATATCGTGATATATTCGGGGTCACTAAAATATCTCCGCGCTACGGAACCTTTTAAGAGTAACAAGTTCGAAACTTGGTAACTAGATTTTCCCTACAAATTTTCCACTTTCGAAAAAAGTTAACCGTATAAGGGAGGGATCACGCGAAAATACTTCAACGTCGTTGAAGCCAAGCCTTCAGGAGGGTCCTCGACCCCCCTCTCTCTACTCCCTGATACCCTTACACAATACCTGAAATTTGCTATATCGGTGCTCGAGGAGCAATCGACCGACAAACGAGGGATCCTGGTCCGGCTGTCTGTCAAGCGCACAGGATCGCAATAGACGTGTCTCCTTCTACAACGGATCGACGATGCCCGTCATCTTGGCGTCGGTTGCGTTTAAAACCGAGTTAACTGGATCGAGTTTTCCGCGTGTGTTCACAGCGTTTCGAAGATAGGTTGTAAATACGAGGTAATAGAGGATGCTAGCTGTTGCAGGGAATATAATATTACATAATATTACAGTCAAATTACCGTCAGTTAAGAATCTGTATACGGGCGCTTGACGTTGCATCGGTGTCTCGAAGCGGTCCTTGCTCGATCGATTCGAGCCTCATGGAAACTGGAAAACTTGTAAAAATTAAAAAAGAAAAAGAGGAAAATAAGCCATGGAAGTAGTGCTCGGCTAAAGTGCACCGATGATAAGTTTTCGGAACAAGTTTTTCTCGAGTCTCTTTGAAAGACTCGGCTTTTCCGCCCGTTGGGGGATAATTTTCGACCCAAGATGATATCTCGTAAAATTCTTGAGAATTTCAAATTCTCGCGCGCAAAACTCGCTCGGTCATCTCCCAAATCCCGTTCTAATCCCGTGAATTATCAAGGATCGAAATCTATCCAGAAGACGGAATATAACAACTCTCTTCTTCGCACGCCCATCCTCTGCACTCGATCCGCACGATGAAGCTAATTGCAAGACGGATCGCGTGGCAACTCCGTTCCCGTGGCTTCCGACGTGGTTCGAGGGCGAAAGGAAGGGCGCGTTTGCGATCGAGCAACGGGAGTTGCTCGCAAATCAGAGAGCGGGCCGAGTTTAACACGTATGCGCGAGGTAAACTCGTTCCACCGCCATCGATCGATCGAGGGGGCCATTCTCCGTTGCGAAGCACGCGTCACCGCTCTTCTTTCGCGAATTGGGGCGAATCGCGACGAAAAAGATCACTCGTCGACCTTGAGACGATCCAGAGAGAATTTCGATCGAGGCCATGGAATCTATCCATCTTGTATCTGTCCTCGCCCTCGCTTCGTACGAATACGCCGCGCCGATGTGACGACGCCAATGGTCAAAGTGGTGGCGGTCGAAGCTTTGTCGAGGCTTTCGCGGCACTTTTTGCGCGCCGAGCTTTTAATTAAGGCGAGATATCGGCGTTTTCCTTTTTTTTTTTTTTACGAGTACGGGCGGGCGATCGGTCGGCTCGGCTCCGCTCGGCTCGGCCGTTTCGGTGTTCGATAAATCGAGCGCAGCGGTCTTTCCACCTTCCAACGGGAATTTGTTGCCCCAGAGACAACGATAAATTTCCACCGGGGGAAAAAAACAGCTACGAGCTTCGTAAATCGCAAAGTGGTCGGAGAGGCGAGAAGCTGATACATACGTGTGTGCACGGATACGGCGAGGTATGCGCGTACATCAACGGGACTTGATGTACTTTCATCCTTTCCTTTTGTACGTGTTATGAAAGAAGAAAAAAGGAAAAGAAGGGGAAGAAGAGAAGGAAAGAGAGAGAAGGAAAGAATACGAGAGGGAAAATGTGATCGATCGACCGATCGATTCGAAAAATCGAGAGAAGCAGCGCGGAATATCGTCCCTCGTTCCATTCGTCTCGACGAACCGACGTCAACGGGATCGATGGATCCATTCCAGATATTTCGATACCAAGTGTGTACGCCGTTTCTTCCACCCCCTCCCCCCCCCTTCCATCTTTCCTCACCGCTCCACCCAATACCACGCCTTTCATCGAATCGTTTCGCGGTAAAATTAGCAATGTCCTAGCCTCGTTTCTCCGCTCCTTTTTATTCCATGTCCATCTTTTCAACGAGGTATTCTTTCTCGCTCCGACGGTCCCCCTTTTTTCTTCTCGTGCCTTTGTCCGAGTCGGGGACAAAAGGAGAATGTAATTTCTTCAGCTTGCGTTATTTCTACGACCCTCTGGGCACTCGCGTCGAAAAGAGAAGACCGCCGATCCCTCTCTCTATCTCCGATTCACCCAACCTTGCACTCCCCTTCTCTTCCTCCTCGTTTTCCACCCGCTCGTTTTTTCCTCCTTCCTTTTTCCATCTCCGCCCATCTCCTGCCTTCTCCCTCCTTCTATTTTTTCTCTTCCTCTTCGACTCCTTTTTTTTTTTTCCTTTTCTTTCTTCCCATCCCCCTCCCTTTTTTTTTCTTCTTCTTCTTCCTCGTTTTAGTCTCTTTTCTCTCGTTGCAGACGATTGTTGTTCCCGTCCGCTATTACCGTGCTCGTCGTTGCCGATGACAAGATTCACGGAATCACCCGGCGTCAAACGTTTCATGCCGCGGTGGGCGACTTTTATTCCAGCCCGTAGACGGTTACGGCTTCGTTCCTGCTTGAAAGGAACCACCACCACCACCACCACCACCACCACCACCACCCCTCCACGCCGTCTCCACGCCGTCTCCACGCCCTCGACCCCCCTCGCCCACCCTCCGTCCACCGTCTTTAGCCGAGACTTGAAATTTGTTTTACCTCTCCACCCTCTAATAGCGACGAGACGGAACGGTTAAAAAAGTACGACGGCGTCTGTGGTACTTTCGCGAAAACTCTAAAGCGGACCACTCGAACGCAACACCGCGGGGCCATGTGCTTTTTCCTCGAGTAAAGTTTTCAGCCTCGTTAACTCCTCCTCCGATTCGTACTGTTTTTGAAAATAAACGAGAAAAATAGAATATTTCTCTTCTGTGCGTACGAATGTGGACGCGTACTCTTTTTCTGGTATCCAGGAGAAAGAGAATGCTAGTTCAAATCGCGAATAAATTCTTATTCGCGTTGAAAGTTATTCGAGACGAAAGCACGGTTTGCCTCGAAACTTGGTGATTTACTTAACGGTACCTGGGACAGGTTTTCTCTTTTTTAATCTCTGTTTGATTCGTTCATCGAAAGTGATGATTTTCCGAACTCGGCATCTCAAGCATGATACCCGTAAACGTTTCATTATATCTCACGAAATTGGTAGAAATTACGAGACGATTCGAGCGATTCAACACGCGATGCGACTCGACCAGTTTGTAAACAATTGGCAAAGAGGCTTTGCTCGAGGCTTAATCGAGTTTAGAACGGAGTCGACTTTTACGTTTTTTTCGTTCCGATACGTTCCACGAGTCGATTGGATATCTCGGGATTTTATTGAAAGAAAAAGAAAAAGAGAGAGAGAGAGAGAAAGAAAAAAAGAAGGAGAACAAGAAGAGGAGGAGGAGAAAAGAGAAACAAGGTGGCAGCGTTGAAAAATAACGGGAATAAAGTTTGATACCGGTCGTTGCCGTCTCGCCACTCTCTCTCCACGGCCTCCACTCTGTATTTTGCTCGAACTCGTTTTATTTCGTCGTCCCCGTCATCGATCAAGACACTCTTCTCTCGCTCGAGGTTGGGACGCAAAAGCCTCCTGGCGATGGAGGTAAACCTCTTGTACCGAGAAGGAAATCGAGCGGGGAGAATAAATTTCCGCAATTTGCGAAGTGGGATGCCGGTGCACCGGTGATTCATTAATCATCGCGAGCCATTCCAATCCAGATTCACCAATAACACCGTCCACCTTGACAAATTCTTTCCTCCTTAAACCTCCTTAATCAGGACGCGACTCACCAACACCAACGCGCTTTGCGAGAAAACGAGAAAAAGGATACAAACATATTCCTCCATGGTTTAATTCTCGAATTCGTACCGAAAAGATCCTCTCCTTTCTTGTTTCTCTTTTTCTTCTCCTTTTTTCATTTTTTCCACCGCTCGACATCCGTCGACGTCTGGCTTCCGCTTCCGCCTCCCCCGTGTGACCGTAATCTTGACCGCCGCTCTAATCGACCGCCCCGGGGCCAAAGAAGGGAGAGAAAAGTCAAAGAGAGAGGTGGTTCCCTCCTAACTAAGAGGATCGATCTCCCGTCGATCCTTCGTCAGTGTCCAACGTCCAACGTACGGGTTCTCAACGCGTTTGTGTCCTCGTGTGCTCTCTCCACCCGTGGAAAAGTGGCGCGGCATCTGTTCCAAGCGGAGAGGGATGGATGTATACGGTTACCACCAGGACCAGCTGCACGCTTTTCCTTCTTTAATAGCGGTCGTAAAACATTTTACAACGATCTTCTTGGGAACCGATTTTTCCCTTTCCTTCCCTCCTCCGTAAAGGAGCGCATCATCGCGCAAAACTGTCTATCTTTTCTCTCTCTCTCTCTCTCTCTCTGCCGAACCATTCGACAATTTCGCCGGAGATACGAGCTGGATTATCCCCATTCCGTCGATGGAAATATGGATGTCGCGTAGAGGTGACTCTTTCACGACTCGTAATTCTACGGGTCACGGTATTTATCGGTTATTCGGGATTCAATCGTAAAGCTTTCCTTCGGGATAAAAAAGGAAGAAAAAAGAACGGAGAATGTTTTCCAGACACACGACTACGAGATACGCGTAAAGAAACGTTTTTTCAATTTCTACCTCCCTTTTTTTAGGGAATCGTCTAAAAAAAGGAAAAAAAGGGGGTATTTAACGCGGAGGAATCGTTTCGAGTCGCGTTGAAACGGGAGAGGAAGCTTTCTCCCTTCGTTTTTTTCCATTCGTTTTTCTCAGTTTTTCTCTTCGGACGATGCTCGTCCCCCTCGGTAGAAAATAAACGTTGTCAGCCGTCCTCTTCATCCGCTTGTAACGCGATTACGCGCAAGGTTCCACTTAATCCTCCGTGGACCGTTAATCAAACTGGCCGGCCGGCAGTTTTTAATTCGTCGACTCGCGCGCTCCACGAATTCATCGGCGAAACCGAGTTACCTTTTGAATAATGAAGGCGGAATTATGGCGATCGCCAATTCAGCTTACGAGTCACTCGTTCCGAGAAAAACTGAATCGTCTCGTAATTGACGCGTTTGGAGGAGTCGCCGTCCAATTCAAGGAGCGATCCCAACCGTTCTTTTGTCCGACGTTGGTAATCCTCGGCGAATCAAACAACGAATCAAAGGAGCCGAGTGTATTCGTTCACCTTTGCTTTGGTGGCGGCGCGCGTCGCGTTCGACGATTAAGAAAAATGCCGCGACGATAAGGGCACCGCGATGGCGTGTCGAGCGCTCATCGAGAACGAACGGAGCAACGTGTTGAGGATGGGAAGGTATGCGCGATCGGATATTCGAAATGTCGGAGGAAGAGGAAGAATCGAGGATCCGAGGATTCCTATCTAATCTTTCGATCGGTCTAACGAGTGGTACGCGGTATTCGAACGATTCGAGACATTTCCTTTTGTCCCATCTCCAACGGAGACACGATATTCGCAAAAGGAACCGAGATATATAAGATTTCTTAGCGTAAAAAGTTTCGCTGTTAACGTTAAATTTTTCCTCTATCGATCGAGTAGTAAAAGTCGATTAATCGGACGATAGTTGACAAGGGAGTTGGCGAATGAATAAACGTTGAATAACATCCGTAGAGCACGGGATGAACTAGGAATTACACGGTGATCCGGACGAGCGTACACGGCGTGGCGGATGTATGAAAAATTAGTCGGTGGTCGACATTGAATTTTCAACGGGGTCGGGGGCTGGACTAATCGATCGACTCGTTTGTAGTAACACGCGATACACGCGCGTCCCGCTCTTTATACATTCCACGTTTTATATATATATATATTTTATCAACTTGGCCACCGACTAACCAGACCGATACTTTCCCAACTGCTACAACGTTCAATTTCCCTGGCAACCCTGGATTGCCAATTGTGCGGCAGCAGTGGGGCGCGCTCGAGCTCGAAGTAACGGCAAAAGTTACTGGGTCAGACATCGCGGAACCTTCCTCCCCGCTAATAAACCGTGTATTATGACGTTGAAACGCGGGGAAATATTAAAGGCGAGACCACCAACGCCGTGGCCCCTCCCCCTCTTCACCCCTTTCTGGCAAGCACGACGTCTACTCTCCCGAAATAACTTCGGGACCCAACCGAAAAGTTACTTCTTCTCGGAGTTACTGGCTCCGCACCGGCGGCAACGGCGGCGTTAAACGTTAATCCGCCGCGGTGTTGCATCTCCCACACAGTTGTGTTTCCACCTCGTCGCGAAACCCTCCTCGCCGAGGAGAGAAACTTTTATCCGGGAAGTTAAACATTGGAACGGGCGAAAAGGGTGGAAGAGGCCAAGAATAGCGCGCGATTCCGCCTCTTTCCGCTTGACCGCGAGCGTGTAAACGAGCGTCCAACGTTTCACGCTTCCTCGACGTTCGAAGCAAACGAATCTTCGTTGGGAAACTTTTATAACCCGAATAATCGGAGATACTTGGAATGAATTGGCATCGTCGGTGAATATTAACGTCGGTGTCGGGCGAAATAGAAACGAGGAGGAGGAAACGAGGAAGGGAGGGGTGTTACGCGTGAAATCGGGTTTATATAACGGGATTACAGCGTTCGATAAATTATCGAAACTGTTTCCGTGTTTACGCGGAGGATGTGTGAATATCGAGATCGAAGACAGCGAATAGTTGTCGGGAATGTGTCGGTGATGACGGTGATAACTGATCGCGTTCCGCGTCACGTTTGTCGAGAAGCTTGTCGAATATCGAGAGCGCGCGGTTCGACGGACGAGAGAACGGAAGGGAGACGGAGGCATCGACTCGGTCCGGCGTAACGAAATATCCCAGGTCCCGGGGGCGAAATAAAAGCAAGATCGTTTCCTCGCTGGGATACGGAGGAGGAGAAGGAGAAACGAAGGGGACGAAGGGAGGAAGCTTGGAAATCGATACTACCGATGTCGTTCGATAGAGACCGATCCCTTTGAACCGACTTATTTCTCTCGCCGCCAAAATTCCCATTGTTGCCTCTCCCCAATAATTGGCTCGAGTTCCTCGCGTCATCGTCCGCGAAAACTCGTTCCAATCGAAAAACCAGTCGACGAACTTGTTTCGATGCTCGCCAGCGCTCTCTCTTTCTCTCTTTTCTGCAAACTTTTCCTCCGCGGATTTATCCCTCCTTTGTTTCGCCTCCCTCCTATTCACTTTACGAACAGGTTTATTCCTCTTGATTTTCGATCGAACGATGTTCATTCTTCCTTGTATATTTTGAAATATCGCGAGAGGGGAGATCGTATTAAAGTAGATCCGAGAGGAGTACACAAGAGTGTGTACCCTCTAAACTGTGTATTCTCTTTCTCTCTCTCTCTCTTTCTTCGCCGACTCGTATAGATTTAAGTTATTGGCAGTATCGAGAGTTCTCGGAACAATACGTCAAACTCGGATCGATCCCGATCATCCGCTCTTTTATCATCGCGTCTGTTCTCTTCGTCTTCGAAACGGCTTCTTCTTCTTCTTTTTCTTTTCTTCATCTGGGAATAAAATGGTGCTTAAGGATCGTCGAGTCGATCCGTTTGTGGGAGCGGCCGGGCCACGGAGCGGAGACGAGGAAGGGGGTGAAAATTTTCGACCTTCGACTCGTTGACGCGACAAGTGTTCAAGGTCTGTTTGTTCGAAAACACGTTGCCCAACCTCGAATGTCCTCGATGAACTCGCTCGACTGGTTTTTAAAAAACAATTTTCATCGTGTCGTGATATATCTCTCTCTTTCTCTTTATCGAACGAGTCGGCTCAAATGGGCGGAGTCTCGATGTGTTAAGTTTAGTTACCTTGTCGTGCGCGATAATAATCGGTAATTATCTTGGCGCAATTACCGAATCATCTTGATAAAGTCTTGGGATTATATTCAATGCAGAAAGTGTTCGTGTTAAATGGTTAAAATGCGCAGAAAACGAAATAATCGTTGGATCTTTTGCTCCGTTGTTATATCGCTTCGAAAATCAAATTGATATGAAACCATCGATACGATACTAAACATCATCGTGTTTAAATGAATTTGCATCATACGGTTATTATATTATTTACATTAACCCACATATCGATATCTAAATTTTCGATATTATTCAATTTCTGATTTCCGTATATAATTTTCCGATGGCGATTATAATTATAAACTCGACTTAACAATAACAATATAGCGACGATAACGACGAATTAACGACGATTTGAAATTGAAATTTCGAAAGGAAGAACGAGAGATACTTTTTTTTTTCTTTTTTAATCCTTTTTTAATTTTAATCGCATAAAAGATTTTAAAATTGAAACTTTCACCCGCTCTAACTTCTCCTTGCGAGCCTCAAAAATTGACTCGAGAAGATACCGAACACGTGATACCCACCCTCGACAATTGCCGCCTCGCAGATTCGACTTGAAGATTGTTAGCGAAACACAGCTCCACCACATGTCTCCTTTACTCGAAACAAAACCAACCTCGCTTTCAATTAAACCAACTATCTTGGTCGAATCTTTCCGAGCTTCGCCACGCGAACGGCACTCGACCGAGTTTCAATTCCGCTCTCCTCCCTCGTTTCTCTCCATCCACCCACCCATAGAATCTTCTTCCTTTACCGCGTTCTACGAATTCGTGCGGTCGTTTAAACGCTCACGACCTCGAGCCGCACCGGACGTGTGTGCGTGTATGTGTATAGTACAGTCGTCGCTCGATACGATCGATACTCGACCCCGTCTCCTTTAATAATAAACACACGATTTATATACACACCGTTCGCGCCGCTTAGCCGCTTAGTCGTTCGACAACATTCGTCGGTGAATATCTAATTCGAACGTAGCTCCTCGATTCATTCCCATCGCGCTCGATCCTCCACGAGTTTCGCAATATTTCGAGCGACAAGATTCGCGATAATAATCGAACACACGTGGAAATACATACATATATATATATATTTTATATTTGGTGTATATTATGTAGAAGATAACGGGTAGATCGCGTTTCAACGTGATCGGTAGATTTTCGCAAACGACCGGGAGGAAAATTCGTGGCCTCGACGATGCTCGACGATGCTCGCCGCAGCTCGAGTGGTTCGACCTCTCGAGCTGATTTAATGAGGAGAGTGGCTGGAGGACAAGAGGCGGTTTTCGGTCGCGTTGCGCTTTCCTCGCAGCTTTTGCCAAAGCGTCTCGACGATGCCGTGGAAAATCAAGAAATTCAGCCAATCCAGGCCGGTGGTTTCGTTGCGCGGAGCTTCGTAATTTTCTCTCTCTCTCCCTCTCTCTCTCTCTGCTTTTTCTCCCTCTGCTTTCTCCGTGAAAAATATTCGAATGTAGGGCACAGGTAGGAAGAGGAGAAGGAGGAGGAGCTGCGTGGAGGGGGAGGAAATCTCGATGTCGCGTAATACACGACGATATTCGTCGTCGCATCGGCGAACGACGAGGTGGTGGGCGACGACGACTACTAACCGGGCTAACGGAATAATCGGGCGTACTTGACAGGTTAATCCAATGGATAATGAGGACAAAAGTTGAGAGAGACTTTTGGTGTCCGTTAAGCCCGACGTTAGGCGAATAATTCAGCGTGGCGGCTGTCGGGTTTCGTTATTGGCGTGGCAGTAACGTAGTAATGGATTCTTACTTAATAATGAGCCCCGACGCTTCCACTTCTTTCGACCTGTGTCTAGATATCAATTCTGTCGAACAACTTCCAACCGATAACCTTCTCCGTTATACCTTCCCCCCTCTATCGAAAGATTCCCTCTACGTTCGACGGAGAAAGAGGAGCGTGAAAAAAAAGAAAAGAAAGAAAGAAAGAGACGAGGAGAAAAAAAAGGGAAAAAGTTTTCTAAGGTCGTAGGAGCTAAAGACCTTTTCACAGTTCCTCGTAAAAAAAAAAAGAAAAAAAAAGCAAGAAAAGAATAAGAGAAAAAAAGAAGAAGAAAAGAGAAAAAAGGGAAAGGTGGAGTGGAATAAAAAAAGGTCACGATGTTTTACGATGAAACGGGATCGTGCGTGCCGTTGCGGCGTAATCCGCCCTGATAAAATTTATCGCTCGGAGTGTCTCGGTGAAAACAAATCGAAGGGAGGCGCGTTTCTTTCGATGGCAAAATTCGGAAAATTCGCCGTTTATTGGCCGGAGCGGTGAAGGAGCGGAGGAAGACGGCCGAGAACAATTAACTCGGGAATGTTTTAATCGAAAAGGAAATAATCCCGGGGACGGTTTTTGTCCGCGCTCGGTCCCGCGGCAAACGATCTGTTCTCACGGTTCACAGAGACACATGGGATCTCTATTTAGATCGGGACTCCTTGTCCAAGCGTGCATCCAACGGCGTCGACTCGCGTCGAGTTTAACGCGCGGAATGCCACGACGTCGCGAACAGAGGGGGTCGAGACGCGACGCGACGGTGTAGAAATCGCTTTTGTACTTTGAACGAAGGAGGGGAGGGCAAGAGGAAGAAGGAAAGAAGAAGCGGCCAGTCCCTTTCGAAACGCGCGAAAAACTTGCTCCTTCGTCGTCGTGGACTTGATTATTTTTCCCGTCGAACAACGTATTTAACGAAGCTTAACGTTTTTTTTTACTCCACCGCGAGAGAAAAAGGTTCGTAGGTACTCGAAAAGGGGTTGCCTCCCCGGAGCTTTTCTGTCTCTCTCTCTCTCTCTCTCTACTTGCGGAGAGAAACGGAAGAGATTACGGAACGAGAGCGGCGAAAAGGGGAAAAGGGGAGGGAACGTAGAGGGCCGGCCACGCCGTCTCGCGCTCCGCATTCTTCGTGTAATTTTTGTTGGCGGAGTAATTAAAAAAATTCGGGGGAAAATAGTGGTTAGTTAGTCGGAGAGTGGTTTCGTAGCGAAGAGCAGGTGGAAACGGGGAACGCGAGGCGGAGCGGAGGCATCGCGTTCGTTTCGTTTTCGCGGCGGACCGAGAATCGATACTCGGTCGATCTACGCCTATGCGAGTCGCGATCTCTGCCCGCCGCGAAACGCGTCTGGCCAAAAATACATTCGTTCGCGCGGTTGTTGATCCTGCAGACAGACGCGCGCGCGACGGCCCGAGGTACAACGTGGCCGTGCGCGTGCACACGGACGGATATGGATAAACGCGCGCGCGTGTAAGATTTTCGTTACTCGGAGTGGAGTGGAGCGCGCAAAAAGCAGGCGAGATTCGAGATTTAGTAGGGTGCTCGAGCGAAATTACGGTGGAGGGCCGGTATTCTCGACGCACGCTCGCGATAATTGAAGAATACCCGTGGCTGGCCATCGCGGTCTTTAGTCCCCGATCGATGCTTTTTATCGATCGACGGATGGATATTAGGTCGAAAATTGAAGAGAGAATATCGTGTTCCCGACCGTCCGTTTTCTAGTGGCGGATTCATATTGGCTCGTATTTGTTTCTGTCCGTGGTAAAACATGGAATTACGCGTTACGTCACGAGAATCGATCAAATGTGTAATCTGGGAACGACTGTTTATGCCCCCTGGTCCCCCATCAATCTCTTCTTAATAGTTGAAATTCTACGGAAGTTACATTTTTGCCGTCCTTTATGCCCGGTAATATAGCGGCGTGTTACATTTATTACCGATTTTTTTTCGAGACTTCACCGCGCCGATCGTATCGCGGCTCATTCGTCACGGCACAGCATTCGCGGCGCTTTCATTTATTCGCCCCCTTCTTTTGCTTATTGATTCGCATTCGCCGTGCCAGCGACCGTGGTGGCTGGTAATAAAGTCCACGTCGGTGCCGTGTTCTCCACGGTTTTCATTAAACATTGTGTCTTGTCTGGTAAACGAATTCAATAAACTATGCCCCGCTCGATTCTCGAACGCGTGGTTGTCGACGGAATATATAAAACGAGGATATTTTATTACTTGAAAATATCTCGAATTCTCGTATCCTGAGTTATATATATAAAAAAAAAAAAAAATTTAAATATCAATTCCCGATTTTATTAAACATCTCTTTTTCTTCTAATATATAATACTATCTTGGTTGGAAATTTAGGAAGAAATATTCCAATTTTTTTTTTTTTTTCGAAATAGATATTTCGCGGGTAAAACCCCGTGGAAACTTTTGTCGCCCAAGGGTCTCGATTCATCGAGGCACGGTAACGAGGCAGCAGCGTCTCGAACCCCTTCCCTCGTCGCGAGTCGAAACGCGTCTTCCTCGGCCTTGGCGTTTCATTTTCCGTTCCGGGAACGGCGGATCTTGAATCAGGATTAAATTGGCCCGAATTGGCTGCGCCGTGCCACGCTCCCCGGCCACGATCGTTCGAAGGTTCCTCTTTCTGGCGGCACGACGACGACGTCGACGACGAGGACGACGGCGGTCGAAGTAGCTGTTCTGGAAGAAGGAAAAGGGCCCTGGAGCAAAGCCCCTATAATCCGTTTACGGGAAAGGGGTGGCGCGAGGTGGGGTGGCGGCGCAGCAAGGAGAAAGCTAATAATCGTGCACTTTTCATCCGCTGCGACTCGCTGCGCTTGCAAAACGCGATCTTTCTTTTCTCCTTTTTGCCGCCTCTCTCCTCTCCTCTTTATATCCCTCCCCAGCTTTTCTTCCCCTTCGCCTTCCCCCTCGCTTCCCATCTTTGTTTCACCCTCGTTTCCCCTCTCTCTTCCTCTCTCGGTTTATATTCGAAACGTGACGCTCCTATATTCGACAGACCTTTCCTCGTCGGCCCCTCCCCCCTTTTGACGAGAAATTGACTTACACCCCCGGATAATAGGCAGAAATTACTGGGAATTATTAGATGTAAACTGATTCTCAGGGGAAGTCCCGAGCGGAGGGGAAAAAGGTTGGAGAGGAGGATCGAGGTTTGAACTTTATTACGCCGCGTTGGGGAGACAGGTAAGCCCGATCGTCAGGTTTTCAACCGAGCTAGGGTTAGAAAAGAGGGAGGGAAAGAGAGAGAGAGAGAGAGAGAGGGAGAGAGAAAACAAATTGAGAGTGTAGCGCGGTACTCGTCGACAACAACCTGGTTAGCATGATTCGTGTTCGTGCGAAAGGGTTTTGCTTATGGATCGAGAACCACGATAGGCGATTGCGTCGATAACAAATTTATGACATATCACGCTAGAAAACACACGTGTGTACACCGGCCGGTAAACATTCGATGTATTCCCGGTTATAACGGGGCTTGAATACGCAATAATATCATTAGTCGATGGCATTACACGTTTATTATTCCTGTAGCAAATGAAACCGACTCCCTTCTCTCTCTCTCTCTCTCTCTCTCTCTCTCTCTCTCCCTCTCTTTCTCTCTCTCTCTTTCTGTATCGACGAGCTTATCAACCATGTTTTACGGATTTATTCCATAACTGTTTCTTTTACGAGCGACCCGATCGTAAATTGCATAAATAAGTATCAGAGAGAGAGAGAGAGAGAAAGGGGTTGCATCGCATGCGCTCCAATTGGCAGGAAGGAAAAATAGTAGAAAAAAGAAGAAGTCTTTTTCTTTTTTTCTTTTTTTCTAACTCGAAATCGTAGGGGAAAAATGGATCTCGATTCCATCCCTCTTTGGGGAATAATCGGAATGGCCGGTTCCGATAATCGATCGGTCGCGAATCGCGGATAGGGAACGAGGATAGGGGTAATAAATAATCAGGTTGTGATAAATAATTGATGGTGGAAATGCGACCGATTCTTTCCTCTGGCCGATAGCATAATGGAAGCCCGGCCGGGAAGAGAGTCTCGGGATTCGGTTTGACCGGTTGAAAAGCAATTAACAGAGATTGTTCAGCTGCGTTTACCGTCGCTTTTCATCCGGAATTTGGAATACGGGCCGCAAGGTGGTGGCTGCACGAAAATGGCCAGAAAGTCAATATCGCCGCAACGAGCGGCCGCGTGAAAGATTAATGAAAGTCCCGGAAACTTCTCCGGGACATTTGTCCGATGGCGAGGTGCGTTCGCGTTTCTCGAAGCGTCCCCCTCGTCGAAGGGCGAGCGAAAGAGAGAGGGAGAGCAAAGGGGAAAAAAGAGAAGAAGAAAGGAAGGGGAAGGAGAGGAATGGAGGTTAGGTGGCGACCATCGAGGAAAGGAGGAATCGAGGAAAGGAGGATGATACCCGTTAGCGAAACTCTTTTCGAAGCGACAAATGAATGAACGTGCCTGCCACCGACGAGCGTTGTCTCCATTGTCTCGTGGTAGAACTTCTGGTCGGTTGCTCGCCGCCATTGATTTTTCTCGGCTTTTACACGGGCCGAGAGCTCACGTAAGACACGCGGCAAATCGACCAGCATCTTGTTCCCGTCTTTTGTTCGCCCTTTACCCGTCCGTCACATTCGAATCGAACGATAAATTGAGCTCGCTTCTTCTTTTATCCCTCCTCTCTATCGACTTATGATACGCGAAACGATGGGCCGCTTCGTCGTTGTTACGCTTAACGAATGGAATCTGGAATCGGGATTACTTTGAATTAAAGTACGGATTTGGAGGGGAAATGGCCGCGTGGGTCGCGTGTTTTCGTTATTTATCCACGGCGTCGCTCAACCCTGGGATTTATCGTTGTCGTTTTAAGAAGTATAAAATGCGCGAGGGAGTTGTAAATCCTCGAACGGTGTCGAGCCAAGTTAGGGAAATTCCTTCTTTCGATCTCCCTTCCCTCTACGTTCCATTTTTTTTCTTTCTCTCTCTGTTTTTTTTTTTTTTTTAGTAGCTTTAGTTTCTCGATCTCTCTACGTTATCAATGCAATTGCAAAAAAGGGCGCGAAGTTTGGTCGTTGCACAGTCGTTGTGCAAATACGAAGTTGGAACGGTTGAAACACTCCCTTTGTAAATTGCCAACAGGGAACTATGGTATTCATGGAAGGTAGAATATGACTATACCGCTATATGTATATATATATATATTACGTACGATCTTCAATGCTAATTTTAAATGGCCCTCTCGCTAGACGCTTTAAACATTGCAATTGCAAACATAGACTAATCTCACGGATACGCGTCGTCTCTCGATCGTCGTAAAGGTCGTGGTGCAGACGTTTCGGATACGTGGCACGCTTTAGCGATTAAAATTTTCTTCGCTCTTCGCTCGCTTATTCGAACGCGGGTTGTTGCTCTTCTACCCTCTCAATTCTCGGCGAACTTCGTTTCGCTCTTTGGCCTGCCGGCAGGAAAAAGGAAACGCGTGTCGTGTAGAAGAAAGAGAAATATCCGAAGCTAAATAGCTTCGGGTGATTGTAGTTATATTCTGTTTTACTTGTATTAGCAATTTTAACGTGGCAAGTTTTGACTTTCGACTAGGAAAGAACCTAGTCAACGGGATTATCTCCCCACTTCCTCTCTCTCTCTCTCTCTCTCTCTCTCTCTCGCCATTCTCTTCGTCCATTCACTTTTCTATTTTCCCTTCTCCCTTCCCCTCTCTCTTTTTTCTAATTTGAACGCCACTGTAATATTACGTTTCTCGCGCGCATACAGAGCGGGGTAAAATCGAGTTTCTCGTGGTGGAAAATCTTTGGACGGGAAGTCGGAGGCACGAGCGTTAAAATCAGCGAAGGAAAAAGCGTTAAATCAAAGATCCCGGGGCACTCGAGCCACCGCAATAGTCCGACTTAGTCGCAGTTTGCTCTTTCTAATAACAAAAATCCCCCTCTCTCTTTTTCCTCTCTCTCTCTCTCTTTCTCGCTCCTTTCTCGCCTCGATATTTTTCTTGCCCCGAATCCTTCGTGGCGTTTTCACGTTTTGAAAAGCGTTGAAAGCGAACAACGAACGAGAGAAACAACCTTGTCGCGGAACTCGTTTGAATCGTTGACAGTTTGACACCGTATACGCGTCGAATAAGACGTTCAGGATTCCCGAACCCGAAAAATACTCGAGAAGTCGACTCGTTTGAAATCCGAGTTCCTTTCGGTCGGGACACAATTTTCTCGAAAAATTTTTCTCTGATAGATTGAACCGAATCCGATACCCCCGTCTACCGTGGTCAATTAATCGATTAAAATTCATCGAGACGTTGAAATTCTTCCATCAGAGTTCGCATCACCATATTTATGAGACACAATAAATCTTTATGTATATCTTTCTCGCCCACCACCCTTTACCCACGCATCCACGTTAAATCATTATTGCGAAAGAAAAAGAGGATCTTCCCTCCCCCTTTTCTATCCCGTATATCCCGTCAAACGAGGAATCGCGTCCCGATCCGATTACCCTTTAAACGAGACGCAAACATTTCTCGTCGGTATTTCTTTATTTTTTTCTTTTTTTTTTTTTCCTAAGCCGCTCATTTCACCGCGAAAAATATTTCCAATGTTGCAACGCGGAAAATTAAATCGACCGAGAATAATTTTCGAATTCGGCCGAAAACGCGACGCGCAGACGGTGCGGTGGGATGATGGAGTCATCGAGGGCGATTGGAAAAGGGTATAAAAAAAGGGACAGAGAGAGAGAGAGAGAGAGAGAGAGAGAGAGAGAGAGAGAGAGATACATATTATATCGACGATAAGAACATTTTACTCGAGCCGTCGTTATTCCACCCCTTCACTTTTTTCCCCTTCCCTCCTCTCTTTCACTCGCTTTTATCTTTCTTTCTCTCTTTTTTTTCTTTTTCTTTATTTATCCTCGACCGTTCCAAAGAATAATTTCCTGCGCGGAACTACTCGTCCCCGGCGTCTTTTCCTTCCCCCCATCGCAGGCCGCCGATCGATATATTCAAAAGGAAGGCCGGTACAATGCGTGGATTCTCGTGTATCATCGTGGCTAGCAGCGAAATTTCATTTTTCCTGCTTACCAGTTTCTATAATTACGCTTTCCTCGGGATCGGGGAAAGGAGAAAAAAGAGAGAGAGAGAGAGAGAGGAGAAAGGAGGCAAAAAAAAAAAAAAATGAAAATCGCATCGACTCGTACGAAACGACATCCCGGCCGCTCGTGAATACGAGGAAACGAGCTACAGAATTAAATTGAGTTTTCTTTCCGTACGTATACAATTTCCAAGTTCCGTTCTTAAGGTTAATGCCTCGTCGCCGGAGCGGTTGGCGAGAAGCGAGGAAAGAATTTTCATTCGATATTACTACACTACGATTCTATGCCCGCTGTTATCGTACACGTCCTCGAGTACATTTCGCGGAATCGCGAATTATTTTATTCGGTTGCAAGCCGATGATCGTGCAAACTGGAAAACCGATAGTGGGCGATTCGTATCGTTCGCGGGAGTCGCAGATGGTGTCACTCGTCGTGCAAATAATACGATTTTTCCCCGGTGGGCGTTCGCACGCTAGACGTTTCGCTGCTACGATTAATGCTGGCACGTTGGTAGGCGTAGGCACCGAGGTCGTATCGGTACACGGTACCGATGCACGGTATATTCGGTGTGCAGGAAATTTCGTGCTCGAAAGCAGGGAGGGGAAGGAGGGGGGTGGAGGGATATAATGGAATATAAAAATTAACCGAGAGCGGTTTTCGTTGGAAGGTGTGGCGGCGGCAGCGGCGGTGGTTCATGATTAAACGCAACGACTCGATCTAACGTAACGATAATTGTTTGGCACGCTTCCAAACGGAGAGTGTGCGCCGGAGGTAAACGATACTTCGTTGCTACTTTCTTAAATTGTCCAACGAAACTCGATGCTCGGAGGATTGGTTATTAACGTTGTTAAATGAAAAAGGGAGGATCCGTTTAAAGGGACGGATAGTTAATCGACGTGGCAATGCCCCGAGGCTTGAGCTTGATTTTCGCTGATATAAAATACGCGATATTGGTAGTAGTAGGAGGATAGGAAGAGCAAACGTAGGAAACCGTGAGCGTCTTACACGATCGGAATCCCGTCGACACGTTTAATCCGTGTACGCTCTCTCGTCGTCGTTATCCTTCGAGGTCGACGTATACGCTTGGTCCAGACGCGTATATTTGCGATGCCGCCGCATAATCGTCTTACTATATATCAAAGGGGTAGGAGATGGAGCGGTCGATGGGTTCAAAGGGACTAGCCGATGCGTTTTCGCGAACGGTACTCAAAGCCACGACGCGGAGAGTGGTACGCTCGTGTACATGATCTCGACATTCCTGGCGCCGTACAGCTGGCTAAATGGAGTGGCGTTAGCGCTAGTACCGCCACGTGGTGCGCGTTACCGGTCTCGGGGATGGGAGGAGGAGGAGGAGGAGGAGGTGGAGGAGGTGGAGGAGGATCGCGCGATGATGGAGAGAGCGAAGACCGGGCCTAGGGTAAACGGGAGAAGACGAGGTTGAGAAGGAGACGAGGAGACGCGAGGCACCAGAATCGAGAGGGTGGAGAAAGAGAGAAATCGGTCGCAGAAACAGAGGGAGCGAGACGGAGATGGAGTTGAACTCGTTCGAGTGAACGTAGCAGCGAGTAGAGCGCTATAACACTCCCTAGAGGTGGTTCGTAGTGTGGGTGGATGATGTAGGCAGGGTGAGTCGGGCACAGAAGGGGCAAAAGGGGTACGGTAGGAGCGAAAGGTGGGGTTGCCGCTCGATACCACTGCGGCACAGCCAAAGTTGAAGCTATACCGCTACGTCTCTCCCTCTCTCTCGCGCTTCATCTTCCTCCCTCTCCCTCCACTGCTCTATCTCTCTCTCTCTCTCTCTCTCTCTCTCCTTCTCAACCTGTCGTTTCCTCTTTCTCACCTGCTTCCAGCCGCTCTTTCTCTCTTTTTCTCTCTCTACCTTCCTTCCTCTCTCTCTCTCCCTCTGTGTATATTTACCTTTCCGTTTCTCTTTCTCTTTCCTTCCACATCGCTCGTTTTCCTGCCTGTTTCTCTTTCTCTCCACTCCCTCGCCTTTCCTCGTACATATACGAGGCGCTATAGTAAACGGCCTACAGCCTTTGCCCGGTATCTACCCCCGAAATCTACCCTCCGCTTCCTTCGTCCCTTGCCTCGCGCCCACTCATCCCATCCCTTGGAATCCCTCGAGGGGATCTACCGACTGCGCTCTTTAAACAACGAGACACCTTTCCCTCGACTACGTCTCAATTCTCGCCCGGAAGAGGCCTGATCTGCCTCGTCTTCCGGGTAACTTGCACACACACACATCTCTCCTTCCTGGACCTCTCTCCTTTCCTTCCCGCCTCTTTCTTTCTTCCTCGATCGCGATCACGCTCCGCGTCTCGTCGCGTTCGCCTCTGTCCTTTTGTTCCTTTGCGATCTCCACCACCTGACCTTTCCACGTCCCTCTACCTACGGGATCGATTTCTGTAATTTCGAAAAAGAGCATCATCATCGCGAGCGTCTCTCGTCGCTCTTTCGTGAAACGATGAAACGACACACGTTTTCTTCCTCCCGTTGATCCCGTCCTTTGTTTCCCCAACGTCACCGATCGTATCTCACCGATAGCTTCCTCCTGTTCGGGAGGATTCAACGGATTCGGTAATTACCGAACCGAGAGGTATTATTCGGGAATGATGGCTCTTCCTATCCCTCCTATTCCATTGCCAGCTCGCGATCCTCGCAGGAGAACGAACCTCGTTGTCGGTTGTCGGGGAGCGCAACGTCACTCTCTCTCTCTCTCTCTCTCTCTCTCTCTCTCTCGTCACGACGTAGCGGGGGGTCGTTAACCGGCTAAACGCGGTTGTTTCACCCGGCAAACCGCCACGAAACGTTTGACGCGATATCCGCGCGAGCGTTGGGAAATCATGCGCGCGAGTTTAAATACGCAGCTGACCAACGCGGACAGGGAGCCGGTGTGTATTTAAACGCCGTTTGTTCGACTCGTGATGCGCTGTTTGTTCTGGCGACACGATCGATAATTTGATCGATCGCCGCATTTTCGTATAAATTAAACATATTTACGAAACGGGACGCCCCGGTTCTATCGAAATCGAACGTATTAATCATCGGCACGTGACCCCCATCGAGGATCCTTTTCACCCAACGCTTTTCCCCTATATCTCTTTCCTCCTTTTCCTTTCCTCCCAACCCCCGTTCTCCCCCGCCACTGGCCTACCAAATTTATCGGAAATTTATATTTGCGGAGCGTGAATTATACCCGGCGTCAGGTGCTCGATTTTTCTTCGCCACGAGGAGCTCGCCCTATTTTTCACGTACACGCGTTTCCTCTCTCCTCCTCGTAACGAAATTTTTCCCCTCCAACTACCCTCCTCTCGTCCTTCTCCTCTTCCTCGCGTAGACCATCAACGTGGACCGTCGCGCGAGTGCGAGTTCGAGTCGAAGTTCGAGAAGAAGATTTTGGCGGGGCTCTGGAAGACAAGACCAAGAGCGAAACGAGACTCCATCGATTAAATTCCCTCCATCCATTCCCTCGATATGATAAATTCCGATTTATCGTACGCGAGCCCGGTTTTAACGCTCGTATCGTCTCGATCGGAATTCGTCGTTACGATATTTACGATGTTACAAACGGCCATCCGCTTCCGGTGTCCTTCCACCCACCACACGCGCACATTTCCTCCTCCTCCCCTCTCTCTCCCTGTCTCGTTCGCTCTCGTTTCTGCTTACTCTCGCTCGAATTCCCCTTCGATCATCCCCGCCTCCATCTCTTTCCCCGCACATCCCCTTTATTCCCCGATATTCCCAGTGTAGAAGAGGTACAGAAGAGAACCCTCCCTCGTCTAGCGGGGGACGAGACTCTCCCTTGTTTTTCTTCGTTTTTCCATCGATTCCAGGGATTCTTTTTTCTTTTCTTTTCTTTTCTTTTTTGAGAAAGAAGCTACCCTAACCTAGGTTAGCACGGTCGGGGACGGTCGCGGGTCGGTACATCGAGTGGCGCTTAATTCGATTCGCAAGCGAGGCACAGAGAGCATGACGCGCGCAATGAAGCGAATACCGAGATCAAACAGCCACCGGCGTTTCCCCTCGGCGACCGCGTGATCCGATTCCAAGTTCGAGCAACGCGGATGCGACGTTGACGCGTCTCTCGAAGAGAGAGAAAGAGAGAGAGAGAGAGACTTCGACAGTAGATCAAAGAGGAATCGGATAATTGCTTCTTAGACGTTTCCTTCAGCTTTCGAAGACACTTTCGAGGCTAAGGCGAGAGAAGAAAAAACGAGTCCTACATATCGAAATATTTCCCCTTCCATGCGTTCTCTTCTCCCTCTTTGCTTCTATTCCCCGTTGCTTGGAACGAAGTGGCAAATATATAACAATCAAGGCCGACGAGACTTGATCCGTCCATCGAATTACAGGCCACGAATTCATCCCTACGGGGATGCGAATTCATCCAGATAAAATTCTTCCTATTCGGGATCGAAATCACCGTTAATCCATTGCGCGGAATCAAGCCGCGTTTCGAAAATCGAGCGAGTGGATTGGCGAGAACGATCGAGGCTCGATAGATGAGAGCGAATAGGGGCCGATTCGAGGCTCGCGGGTATGGGTATCGCACGATTTATTTTCGCGCCGCGTCAGAATCGTCGGACACGCCGCTGCCAACGGCGTGGTCGCTGATTGTTTTTTTTTTCCTCTCTCTCTCTCTCTCTCTCTTTCCCCTCTTCCTCCTCCTCCTCCTCCTCCTCCTGATCCTTCTCTACCACCCCTCTTTTTTTTTTTTTTGTTGCACCAGCACGGCTGTTTCACTCGCGCGGGACAAAGCGGTGGAAACAAAAGCGACTAGCAGTTTGCCGGCAAAGGTAAAGGGGTGAAACGATGGTAGCGGCCAGCGTTGTGTTTTCTTGCTCGTTATATATTTCCAACATGGCTTTATGTGTCGACTCGCTCCGCTATCTGGATATCCTCTTCTCTTCGCGCGCGAATCCGCATAGCCTCTAATAGATCCCATAGGCAAGGGGAGGGGAGGAAAGGCTGTAACGATAATGATTAACACGTTGACTGCCACGCGTGTTTCTAACGAAATCCCCTTCAGGCCATGCGCGTCGCTGTGTCAAGTGTACTTGTATCGATATTTTAGTAATCTGATAGTCACAAGAATCATGCATCATTTGTTTCTATCATTACTGTTCGCAATAAAAGTATTGATAATAGTAATTGGATTGACAATAGTATTGATTTACTATATTTTGGATATTTTAATTTGGATAATTTGGATTATAATTTGGATAATATGACTGTCGAATGTCCTTCGATTAGTCGTAACAAATGTACTTCTTAGTTTGTGAATTGTATATAAATTATTCGTGCGACTTGCGTATTAGAGACAAGGGTCTCTCGCATTGTCACA
This sequence comes from Apis laboriosa, assembly GCF_014066325.1. Taxonomy (NCBI): domain Eukaryota; kingdom Metazoa; phylum Arthropoda; class Insecta; order Hymenoptera; family Apidae; genus Apis; species Apis laboriosa. The sequence goes on along the minus strand of NW_025221020.1, from coordinate 4,112,345 downwards.
GCAGCAGGTAATCGTGTCCGATGGTCAGAGCACGATATGTTCTAATTGTATCACCATGAGACTCGTGATACCCCAAAATTAGAAGATTTAGAGAATTATTAGTTGCAAAATTGTTAGGATTATGTGAAAATACAACAAAACCTTGTCAAAACGGAGTCAACATAATATCAGAAAAATAGTATAAGTATTAGACTATATGCAAATTATGTTATTCAGATAAAAGACAAACGAACCAATCAAACGCACGAAGGAATTTAAAAAAAGATAACAACTTTTTGTCTAAATTGTCCGGATCAACCTCAGCTTTGTATAGAATGTTTTATAAAATTTTACGTTCAAAATAATTTTTTTAATAAATTATTTTTTTATTACTTTTATAACAATTTAATAGTTTTATTACGGAATATCTTTCCAAATACCTACGAAAATCGTTCATAAGTCATAGTCAAATAAGCGAATATGGGTGACGCGGCCGATGAGAACTTTTGCTATCACCCGAATATGGCAGTCAACGTGTTAATAATATTTTCATATTCCCCATCGATTTTTCACCCCATCGATGGATCTCAAAGGGAGATAGGTAACCCCACGAGGAGCCACGGGGAAAGCAGTGAAGCAAGGAGATGTTTCAGCGCCGGTCTGCGGAAAATCTTGCAGCGCGTTTTCTCGCCGGCTACCTCTCGTTAGTTCCGAGGTTAAAATGCTTTTCTTTTTTCTTTTTTTTTTTTCTTTCCACTCGATAGACGCGGCATCCGCGTTGCGAAGTCGGGGATCTCGCGCACGGGGGAATGATTGTTTCGACAGTCTGGGCCGCGTTCAGTGCGTTTAAAGAGTCTGCGAGGAATCGTTTTTTGTTAAGAGGTTGGAATGAATAGGGAGAAGCGAGCATACGTGTGCGAGATTCCACGTTTATTTAGGGCTACGTAATTGGGAGTAGGAAGCAGCGATGCGGGTTCACTTTTAACAAATATTTTTTCATCCATTCCGCGCGAACTCGTAGTATCCCCTTAGCTGCGTCATTCTATAATTTATCCCAATTTATCCCCCCAATTTTTTTTTTCTTTTTTTCTAGCGTTTGAATTACCCGTTTCAACAACGAACGATTTTTCGATGAAAAGACAGATTCTTTCGTGTAAAATTATTCGCGCGACTAATGTTATATCGCAAATAGAGACGAGACTGTTTGACTACGCGTGTAACAACACGCGAAAGTCTCCGAGACGAAATTACAGCATCGATTAATTAATCGTCGCGGATATCTTTGCCTCGAAGGGAAAATACGGTTGCAACGATATTCGATGTATCCGACACTTGGCGAAAAAACGTTGGACGATCAAACTCTCTCGAAATTATTCAGATCATCGATCTTCCAGGCGAAATTTTGCCCGAGGCGGGCCCCGGCCGAGATATTTCCGTGAAATTTCTATCGTCGATTTCTTTCCTCGATTCGTTCACGCGAAAGATGATGGAGCGATCGTGTCGCGAAGTAAATCACGGCGGGAGAAGTTGGTCGATGATCGATCACGGGTCCAGTCGAACCAACGCTTCTCAAATATGCGATCAGAAAGACAAATACGCGACCAGGCTTAAAACCGTCACGCGCGTTTATGGGAATCCAGGCCAATGTTGGGGGTGCGTTCAGATTCGAGTATTGGATTCGATTATTATATAAGACGATTATATTATAAGACGGTCATCTTTGATTCGTGCTAGAGCGTTTCGAAGTGAACGTATCTCGCCGCGAACGTGTCTCTGGAGCAACGCTCTTCAGTCAACGTAAACAAAGGTTGGCGGTGCGTTTCGTGCGAGAACCGAGTTGGGGGAGGTGAAGTATCGGCAAATATTTAAATAAGCCGACGAAGACGGATACTATTTTACTCTCTGTCACGTCGTCTGCGCGATCGTACGTAGTCAAGGAGGCGCGACACGTGTTTATAAAACGGGAGCATCCCGAAAATAGTTAAACACTAAGCTACGAATAGATCCAAAACACGTTTGAAACTTTCATAGATGTAAACTATTCTCTCTTTCTCTCTCTCTCTCTCTCTCGCTCATTTCGTGGCAGATGTGTATCTCGCGAATCCGCGGGCCACGTTTTCGGATATGATTTCGAGATTCGATTGATAGTTCTCGATTTTTAATAAAAGAAAAAAGGATCGAAAGAATCATTCGGGCGAAACGTTCGTTTCCGATAACGATATAGTTTATAAAAAAAAAAAAAGGAGAAATAAAAAAAAAATGACAGCTCGTTCCTCGCCCCAGATTTCGCTCGAGCGAAGAAGATCGATCGGAAACGTCTCCGAGATTCAGGCCGTTTTTCAAACATTTTGCAATTTCATCTCTCGCGAATCGACGATTCGACGAGAGCCATCCTTTTTCCACTCACGGTGTCACGAAGATCGAGATGCTTTAATAAAATGCGAAATTAACAGCTGTTCCAATCCCGTCTTTCATCCGAATCGATCTCGAAGGCGCGGATTTTCGATCGACCAGAAGGGGAAAATTATTTCTGCCAATTAGCATCGTTCGCTTTCTTCCGAGTTTTCATCCGGATAAACTCAAAAAAAAAAAAAAAAAAAAGAGAGAGAAAAAGGAAGATTTTCCTATTGCTATTTTGATAATAACGTTGATCCTTCGTGGAGGGGACTTCACGGATACGAGAGGGGGAGGAGGGGGCCAGGAAACACGGGAAAAAAAGGAAGGAAAGGAGGAGATAGAACGAAATAGCGAATTCTTCGATTTCCGGGATGAAAGGATAGATTTCTCCTTGGCCTCTATTCCAGTTTTTACACACCCCTATCCACCCCCTTTGAAAGTTTCGACGCATTGTTCGCCAAGTTTGCCGAGGCCCGTCTCGATCCAAGTTTCCACGGCTTATTGGATTCGCGGCTCGTGCAACGCGTATCCGCCTTGCCATCCGATAGCCCGAAGGAATAAAATTCTCCCAATGTCCGACCTGCTCACTGCCGCCCCCCTCCCCCCTCCGTCGTTTGTTAACTCGTCGCTTGATAACTCGGCGACGAGTGGAGATAAAACTCGTTCGATTTTTTTAATTAACCTTAACGATTCGCCGCCGCTCGAAAACTCGTCGATCGCAGGGATGGATAACTTGGATAACTTGTCGAGAGTTTGTGGGGGAGGAAAAAGAAAAGAAAAGAAAAAAAAGGAAAAGAAAACGAAAAAAGGTAGAAGAAGAGAAGAGAAGAGAAGGATCTGCAAATATATCAAAAAATAGTATCGTACGGAAACGTGAATAACATCGCGGAACGTGGACCGCTTCGAACCGTTCAATTTATCCGAAATATTTTTCGCCAACGGCGAGAAATAGAGAGATAAATCAGAGTGGTAATACCAGGTGAGACATCGTCTCCACTTTATCTTCGCATTCGGCGGATCCGAAGGATCGGTGGATGATATTAAGTGCGGCGTTATTATTTCACGCCGGTTAATAAATGGCGATCGCACGTGTAAGAGGAACGAACGAAAAAAAATGTTAAATAAAATTCAATATAAAATTGAAACCCGGAGGAAAAAAGAAAAAAAAAAAAAACCTGTCCTCTCCCGATATATTTCAAGGTCGTTAAATATCGCGTCGACGGACTGCGTTCTATCATTCCCCTCGATCGATCATTTTTCCATTTGCTTTCGTTTTCGTCATCCCTCCCCCTTGCCCCCTTTCGAGAACGCGACACCGTTTCGAACGCGATATAACCGCGTAGAATCACGTTTCTTCCAGCGGTAACTAGGAGCGAACATTTCCACTGGGATCCGGCCGGGTTATATTCACGCTACGGGGAAATCTTTCGGGGCGAGGGATCGTCGATAATTCAGAGGCGCATAATTAATAGCCGCGGGCGGCGCGGTCGGTCGCCAGGTTGGACGCCCGGTTGAACACAGGCCAAGCCGAGAATCCGTCCACGGAGCGTTGGAAGCGCGCGCGCGCCGCCCTGGGGAGGAGGAGGAGGAGGAGGAGAAGGAGGGGGAGGTGGAGGAGGAGGGCAAAGATTGCCGCGATTTGCATAATTTATCGAGTACCGCCGTTCGGATTACTCGCGGCTATATATTCCGCGAGAAAAAGTAGCGAGACGATGCATCGTTGCAGAGAGAGAGAGAGAGAGAGAGAGAGAGAGAGGAAAGCTTGGTGAGAACAATACTTTCTCTTCCTGCTTTCCGAGGACAAGGGTACAAAAGAAAATGGACCGTGCCCTGCCACCGTCGTTTCCTCCTTCGCCCGCGTTCAAATATTACGAAGTCCGTAACTTGTGAAAAATTCAAAATCCAACCGAGTTTTCTGCCATTGTCCCCTCCCCCCTCCCTCGCCTTTTCCAACGCTCGCCTCCTCCTTTATTTTTCTCCCCGACTTGTTCGCGTGCACGCGCGAAAAGAGAGAATAGAGAAAGGGGGAAAAGTGTATAGAGAACATATCTTTGCTCTCGTCGATGATGAAAACGATACCGAATTTTCGAATTCTTCTCTGACACACACACACACACACACGCGACGAGCTTTCAAAGTTTCGTATCACGATGTACGAGCGTGGTCGACTAAGGTATATACGTGTGGCGTGTGACACGGCATCTTGTAACGCGAATCCTGAATCCGGGTTAAAAGCTGTGTATACACATCTCGCGTGCGCGAGTTTCCACAGTCGGAGAAAGAGAAGAAGTACCGAGGAGAGGGGGGAGGGGTGAGCGAGGAGAAAGAAACTTCTAGACAAAGAAGAGCCTGACGACGGGAAAAAACGAAATGATGAGGAGGAGGAGAAGGGAGGGGAGGGGGAGGTATATCTAAGAAAGGCGGAAAATCTTTGAAAAGGAACACCGGGGGATCTCGGTACGATACATCGAGAAAGGGGGGACAAAGATTTTTGAGAGAAGGAAGAAAATTCGCCGGGATTCTGGTCGACGCAGGATCGAAGAAGACTCGACGACGAGCAGAGAGAAGATGGGGAAAGGAAACGACGACGGGGATAGAGATTAAAAGCGCGACATGGTGGAGAAACGCGTGAGGAGTGTAGGAACGAAAAGCGGAGGATTAACGGAGGGGTAGGGGGAGGAAGGCGGAGAGTTCGCGTGGAACACACGGCATCTGTGCCGGCGAGCACACTCGACCACTTTTCCTCGGCTTGGCTGGCAAACGTTTCGGGGCTCGCGTGGAAAATGTTTACCGGCGAAAGACGGCTTCGTGCGAATGCCTATGCCTTCCTTCCCTCCTCTCTCTCTTTCTCTCTCTCTTTCTCCGTTTCATCCTCCGTCGGATGGTTTAATAGGGAGACGCGAAACGAGAAAAGTGCGGGAACGAAAAGTGCAAAACTGCGACCGATCCTCGTGGTCGACTCGACTCCTCCTCCTCCTCCTCCGCAAGTGTGTTGATATTCCGACCGTAATGAGCTACGTCAAACTTTCGCCGACGTTCTCGGTTCTCCTCGTATTCCCGACGTACCTTCATACGTGGTTTGAAGGATGTGGATACGGGAGAAGGAGAAGGGGGCGACGTACACGCTTCTATCGTTCGTGCGTAGAATCCACGGGATAAGACAGCGCGACGACCGAACGAGCCTTGCTTGCCAAATTATCCCGTCGCTGTGAAATTAACGGAATTTCGCTATAGATACACCTTTCCTTCATTAATCCGTGAAGCCACTGTGCTTCTCTAATTCGTTTTACATAGGGTAAAAATGAAAGATTGAAATTCGAGACGTCGTCGAAAACGAAGCCTCTCTCGATCCGAACTATTAGTAAGCATTTTGTTTCGTTTCGTTTCGTCTTTGTGGGCGCAAGAATAGCCAACTATGGCGCATAGAGCGGCTCTTTTATCTCCTTTTATCGGTCATCCCTTCCGGCTCGCCGGGTTCTTCGAGGTGTCGAGATCGCGAGCTGCTCAATCTACCGTGCGCCGATGCTATCGAACGAGGAGATATTACTCCTCGTTCCTCGGTGGTTTGAAGCAAGGTTTGTGGAAACGCGTGCTTTATGGAAATATTTAGACCGAAAGTGTTTGCGCGGTTAGTTTTGACTAAGGGAAGTTTGTTTGGTCGGTGGCCTAGTGGTAGGCACCGTGAGATTCTTGGGGCTAACATTCGAGGTTTATTTTCGTTAACCGTCTCGACCGTTTACGCATTTCAAACTTTCACGTTCATTAATTATCCGCCAGCCGTTCCACATCCAAGGGAACCGAATCGGACTTTCCTTCCCTCTCTTCGCCTCGCCTCGCCCTCGTGAAAACGTTCCCGTGTCCGCCTGTTGAAATTCCTGCCGTAGACTAGACTTTTACGCGCTACGAGATCCAAGAAGCCTGAGAATTCGCCGATGTTCGCCCCCTCCCCCTCCTCTTCGTTTCCTCGACTCGTCTCGCACGCCCGCCACCCAATTCCCTTCTTTTGTGGTGCAAATGAAATCGCTAGGCGTGACATTCAGCCCAACTCGGTCGACGTTGGATCTCATCTCGTCTCCCTCTGTTTTCGGAATACGGCGCGCTTCTTTCGACCGCGTTGGAATTTTTACGAGTTAAATTCCAAACTCCGGCTGCCGATGCCGTCCATCGTCCACAGTCCTTTTGTCTCCTCGTTAATTATAGTCCGACCACGTACTCGACCAACGTTCCACTGCGGTCGAGAGACGCGGGAATCGAAATAGAAGAAGAGAAAGAAGAAGAAGAAGAAGAAGAAGAAGAAGAAGAAGAAGAGGAAAAACGAAAGTCGCTACAGCAACGAGCTAGCTCTGTAGCTCTATTTTTAACTTTAAATCATTTTCTCGATTATTATTATTATCTCGTATTCGCGCGCACAACTCGTTGCCGAACCACTCGACCACCAAAAACTTTTCGAGTTTCCACGCTTCGAATTCCCAATCGTTGGAATTTTCGCGAGGGAAAGGGATATAGATGTATACATATACATATACACACCCGTGAGCGATACAGGGCGGCTTATTATTCAGAACTCGTCACACGATGTCACGGAGAACACGTCGATTTATACGGATTATAGGAACAAACCGACAGTTAAGCGAACAAACATTGAAATCGGAGGGAATATCTTCGCCGCCACTCGCCTCGTTCCAATTCGGCTGGGCGAACGTTCGATTCGGAAACGTTCGATCCGGGCGACCGGCTCAACGTGTCGATATCGGTCGACACCTTTTCAATTAAATCGACACTGGCACCAGGTACAAAAGCACACCTATCATCGATATCGAGGCGCCTCTAAATCCGTGAAAAGAGACGGGAGGGAAAAAACGGAGAAGGGGGGGGGAAAAAAAGAAAAATAACTCTCTGCGTATCCATCTGCTGTGTTACATACTTCGTTGGACAGATATAGCGGAATAGAGCGGTCCAAGTGGAGGAAATAAATCGTTCGCCGGCGAAGAACAGCGAATCTTCACGGTTCGGGGAGATTTCGTTTCCTTTTTTTCCCTTCGATAAAACATACTTAAAACCGGGCGACCATTTCGTATCTCCTGTTATCGCGAACGCATCGATTCGTTTTTATATATATATATAAATCGGGACGACAGACGTGAAGGAACGAAGGAAAAGAGAGGAAAAGAGCGTGCAAAGCCGATTCCGTGTGTCCGTTCGGAATTTCTTGGACTCGGTTGGAAATCGAGGGTGTGTCGACGCGTTGTCGAGGCGGGGTGGCGCAATAAATATCCATCGGACGGGCCAGGTGTTAAGAAAATGGATCAACTCGGTGTGGCGGATAAAATTGAGCGCAGACGGCGAGTGCGTTTGATTTATAGCCCGATCCACGGGATATTACTCATTCGAAGCTGACGCGAGTCGTTTGCCTGACCTTTCGACGACGACGACGACCACGCGTCTTCCCATTTTCTTTCCTCCTCCTCCTCCTCCTCCTCCTCCTCCTCCTGCTCGTTCTCTCCTCGCTCGCGACGACTCGCGTTATTATTATTATTATTATTATTATTATTATTATTATTATTATTATTATTATTATTATTACTGCCATCGTCGTCAGCCCCTCGCCAAGGAAATAACGCGGTTTTCTTTCGGTTTTCGTTCCGCTCGAACGCGTCCAGCCGACGATGATAATTTATCGAGACGAATTTTATCGCGTTACACAGGGCGTGAAACCGCGACGACGACAACTCGGATCGATCGGCGGGTATAACGAATAATTCCCTCTTTCCGGGGCTGGATTTCCCGTAATCGTCCCGAGACGACTAATCGCGGGATGGGGAAACGCGGTCGAGAAATTAGCGAAAAAATGGCGGGTAATTACGGATGGAGCTTGATGGGTTGGAAAAAAAAAAGAAAGTGTACGAGCCACTCCCCGCTCCCCTCGTTATTATTCCACGCCTGAATCGCGCAACGTGATTAAATCCGAACCGAGTGGCGCGCTGCATTCCCAAAAAAAAAAAAAAAAAAAAAAAAATAACAACGAGATCCGACGTTCGGTTCCCTTTCCTTTGAATCGTATCTCCACGTGTCTGGGGATACTCTCCGTTCCGACGAGATTGACCAACGCCGAAAGAAGTAAGGAAAGGAAACGACAATCCGATCTTCGTATCTCGCGGAATCGAAATTCCTCGACGAATTGTACAACGGATCTTTTCCCTCTCTTAAATTTGAAACGATCCTATGCTTGTCTCATGCTTGAGAACGAAAGAAGATAATTAAAGACACGAATCCAATTATAAACGTAATTAAATCATTCGTTTCTTCGATAAGATAACGAATAGGATATACATTTTTTTCAATTTATTCAATCTTTAATCGAATATAAAATTGTTGGAATTAAAAAAGAAAAAGTATATTCCGGTCTGTGTATCCGTGATGCGATCGCTAATTTTTCGCAAAATTTATACCCAACTATTTGTCATCCGATATATCGTTTTCATTACAATAATATATTTTGTTTCGCGCAAATAAATCCGTGTTTATCCGTTAAATAAAAACGGGCGCCAACAGATCAAATTAGCCGAGCGATTAATCCCGTCCCGACCAATCGATATTCTTGCCTCTCACCTTGCTTTGGCACACGGTGGAAACGACGACGAGGACGATGCCGCCGCGAACTCCCCGTTATTAGCAAAAGCTGTGAACGTCGTTAAACGCGTTCGAACAATTTGTCGCGGGATTCCTCGGGTGCAGATCTCGTCGAGGCGAGATCCACCTGGAGGATTCGGTATCAAAGACGGTCCCGTGCACATCCCGGAGAGGAACGAATGAGCAGCGTTTATGAGCGAACGAGAAGCGTGGCAAAGCTCGTGGAGATCGTGGCGCGAACGGATTACAAATTAAGAAGAAGCGTAATCCACGCCAGGCGCGAACGATCCAAAGTGGACAAGACGAGGAGAGAGAGAGCAGCACCGGCGTTGTAAATTCTCATCCCCTGTTAGGGAACGCTTTTTCGTGAGTTTTGATGGCTCGTTTGCTTAATGATTCGAACGTATTTTCTCGTTGGAGAAATTAGTTGTACTTTATCTTCCTTCGTTCGAGTTTTTCCAACGGAGGAAAGTTATCCTAGGTTTTTATCCTAGGAATTATATATTTGAGAAATTCGTCTTTCTTGGTTTTTTTCTTTTTTTATTAATTAACTGTTTCGCGATGAGATTTGTAAAACGAAATTTCGTTGAAATTTGATTTTACGATATTCAGCGTGGACTTTCGCTCCTTTTATCTTGGCATACTCGAGATACGATTAGAATAAAGTAAAAAATGATTTCAATATTTTTATCTAGAAGGTTTTGATGTCCTCTCGTATTTTTTAAAAGATCAAAATTTCATTTCACGTGATTTTGCTTGAATGCGGCGATACAAAATAATATATAGACGTTATTGAATAAAAAATTCGCAGGGCGAAGAAATAAAAAAAAAAAAAACAAAACAAGATCGATGTTTGTACGCGAGAACGATATTTCTCGAGATACGAGGGGCGAAAGAAAATTTCTATCGATCGAATTTTCGCGTAGTTGCTCGAGTTGCCCTCTTACCAAGGGGGGGGAGTGTCAAGTCGCCCGGGGTCGTTTCTAGGCGGCTTGTAAAAGCATCCCTGCGAGCAAACACGTGTGTTTTTACTCCGTCTGACGTATCCCAACGTCTATGGACTCCGTCACGTGGTTCACAAGACTGTAACAATTGAAATAATCACCCTTTAATTCCCCGTCTACCACCGTTCCTCGATAGGGAAACGAAAAGCACCCCCCAGAGCGGGAACGTTATCGTTCACTCCCCTCCTTCCATCTTCTCTCATTCTTTCTTTTAAGCGCGTCTCGTCGAGTGTTGACCTCCCCTCGCCCCTGCCATTCATTTCGCCGCTTTCACGATATACGCGTCTGGAATCTCGCGACAAATTCCAGTGTGCGCGATTCGACGCTTTCTCCACTTTCCTTCTCGTTCCTTTGCGGATTCCTCAAGATAAAAAAGATAATAGAAGGAATCCTAAAGAAAGAAATCCTAAAGACAGAGGAATCGTTTCAAACGTGCAATCGAATCCACGAATTCGTTCGATGCAGGCTCTATTCCTTCTTGGGAAAAATACGCCACACTTATTTTTGCGTATTTTCGAATGAGACGTAGAATTCACTGCTAGAATTTTGAACAAAGCCTGTTCACCGATCGATGAAATACCGAAGAAGAAATGCTAACGTCCTCTCTTCCCCCTAATCGCCATCCATAATGGCCGAGCGGCGTCCCATTATCGTTTCAACGAGATAAGCGTTAAATCGATCACCGATCTCCTCTACGACGGATTAACAATCGAGGGATTAACATCGATATCCACCTTCGAAAAGCGCAAAGAAGATACTCCTCGCGAATCGTCAGAAGAAAAGAAAAAAAAAAAAGGAAAAGAAAAAGAAAAAGAAAAAAGAAACAGTCACCTTTGCAAATGTTAAGAGGGAGGGGAACTCGGCCGCATTTTCGGCTCAAAGAATACTCTCTGACCGTTAGATGGTCGTTCCGCGAAACGTGACGTTCTAACAATCACCGTGGTGTGTAGTATCCCCCGTATCTCCATCCCCCGTTCCACCGACCGGCCGTCCTTTCTCGAAGAGGAAAATTGCGACGTGTCCCGGCGAGGACGTGACACGCCAACAACCCACCTTTCTTCCCTCTTTCGAAAACCTTTGCCTCCTCTTACGGGTGCCGGGCACGATCCTCGCTGCGTAACTATATCCCTCCTCCCCCTCTCTCTCTCTCTCTCTCTCTTTTCTTTATTCCGGCTACGTTGTGTCTCGAGAGGGCAGGTTACAACTAAATGTTTCCTTCGATATCGACTATCTCGATAACGGACCACTGTTGTCGTTCGTTTCTCGCGCCATTCCCGCGCGCGAAATTCACTTAGCTTGGCCCTAGCGGACGACCCAACCCCCCTTCCCTTGGTCCAGAAGGGTGGAACGAAGAGGAAGAGAGGACGAGAGGATGCTAATAACGCCTGCCTACCAACAGAGTCCAATCAGAGAAAGATGGCGGATGGAGGAGCGGTGGACGTTTTTCGAGCGTGCCAACCCCGATAACCTCCGAGCATATTTTATCCATTAAGAGTAGCTGGCACGTTTTAACGTAACGCCGGTAAAACTGGCTTCGCTTCCGGAGAAAGAGAAAATTACGCCCCCGGACGAACGTGACGCGTCCAACATATTTCTGGCGCCCGTTTCCCCGAGTTTTTCTTCCTCTTCCTCTCGTATGGAGAGGAGGGTGAGAATGAAAATTTGTAATGGAGGGGGAAATGTACGTTTTGATTGGGAGATGCGAGAAAAATTATTCAAGATTTCGAGGCACGATCTAATACACCGGCTGAATTTGAGTAATTAAACGCGAGTCGGGCCCGGGGTTGTGTTACACGGGTAGGAACTCGGGCTTATCCAAACGGCGGAACATTCCACGGCGAACGGGTATCCTCCTTGTCGCTGCCACCTCCTTCGCTGCCACGAATCTCGTAAATCTTCGCCGGTTGGGTTATTAAATATAACCCGGTCTGTCTTGGGACGAGCGTTATTTCGACCTTGAACCGCCGTCAACGCCGCCCCGTTGAATAATTTCAGAGAGACGTTCACCGAGGATCCGGGTAAATTAATGTAACATCCTTTTGCGGAACGTTTTTATGAACGCAATTAAGCTTTAATCGCGGCCACGTTAGTTTAATTATACATCTTAATTTTAATATGTCAAAAAGAAGAGGGTCAAAAAGAAAAGAGAAGAAAAGGAAAGAAAAAGAAAAGAAATATCCGAAGACGCGTCTCATTTCCAAACTTTCGAATAATCTCGAAACGAAATTTTTATCCTCGATTTTATCCTTTATTTCTTTAATCATTATTCGAACGGAAGAAGTGAGATCGAAAGGAAAATCCGTTTCGATTCGGGGTGTATTTACACCTTTGGCCCCTTCCACCCTTATTGACACTGTTCTCGACCGTTATGCGCGTACTTCCGGCAATCCCTGAATCAAGACCCCGAGGAATTTCTGTAGATCTTGCCCCGTCGCGTGCAGGCCGTCCTCAATCAAACTCGCAACCAGAGAAGCAGCGTTGCAGCTCGACTGTTGCAGCTCTGTGCCTTAACTCGCTTCTTCCCTTAACCAAAGCGAGTCCCGCAAGAGTCAGCGGGGACAGTTAATTGCGCGTTTTCTACCTCCACTTTGTAACGCAAGCGTATAAGCTCGCGCCGCAATTGCGTCCGCTTTGTTACGCGTTTCGGAAACAGGAGCCGCGAGTTACTCGAGACGAAAGCAGCTTTGGAACACGGCCGTGCCTCCTCTTAACCGCAACTCCTAATTAATCGTAATCTTACAAATATTTTGCGAAACAACCAACCATCTCTTTATCAATCCGTTCGAAAAACTGCTCCAACCCCTTCCATCCCCCACCCGTCTCGCATCGCGAGAAATACATCGCGAAGATATCTCGTATCTGAAATGGAATCGAAATCGGAGCGCAAACTTGCTCGCGCGAGCTGTATCTTGCTCTCTCTCTCTCTCTCTCTCTCTCTTTCTTTCTTTCTCCCGCTTGTGTCTTCTTTTGCATGAATTTGCAATTTTTCCCAACCAGAAACCGTTCCGATTTCTCTGAAGCGGGGGTAGAGAGCAAACAAGCTTACTCCTCGCAGTTTCATCCCGATGCCCCCGAGACCACGGTGATTCCTCGGAAAACGTTATTTCCTGGCGCAAAAGTGGAGCGCGACTACCGGCGATAAATCGACGCTCAAAGAGGCCGTGCGCTAACTCGGCCTCTTGCTGGAAACGTTTCCACTCGTGTGTACCGCGGCAGGGCGTCGATTTCAACGAGTTAGGTAGGTGGAGGGCTCGAAAAAACGATTAAAATTCACTGTGCCCGTGAATCGAAATTCAACCGCGGTCCAACGTACGGGGGTTCGATCCGTATAATTAAATGCTCGTCGCGTCGAGCGCGCTTTTTTATTTTTTTCTTTCTTTTTTTTTCCCCCCCGAGGCGCGTGAAAGTCGAGCGTGCGTAATCCATTGCGTACACGTTCCAACTAAATCTCTCTTCGCTCGCGAGAAATTTGCCCGATTCGCTCGTCTTAACTCTTGATAGAGAGAGAGAGAGACTCGAGGGATCATAATTTTCGTTCGAAACTATTGGAATTTCTCTAGAAAAAGATACAAGTCAATCGCAAATACGCAATCTCTCTCAATTTCTCGTTGACAGTTACTCTTGGCTGAAGAAAATATTCCACCAGGGAATCATTTGTGAGGAACTAGAGAAGAACTGTTCCTACGTATAGAATATCGTCTCGAAGAGACTATTACATCTTAAAGGTTTACAAATGTACAACTCGACAGTGTTTCAGCAACGAAGCGGGAAACGATTCCTCGTCCAATGAAAAGAAGAAAGAAAGAAGCGAAACCGCGAATGCGCGGCGCGTAGTAACGGCGACACCGCGACCAGCAAAAATCACATATCGTCGCCGGATATCTTTACAGCCTCCATCTGGCTTTCGCGTGCGTCTTTACGACCGCCGTGAACGACCGCTATCCGTCTCGATACCAACCAAAGCAAACACGATCACATAGGAAGCGCGATCCAACCGCGAGGCTGGAAAGGAAAGCTCGCCCAGCCATCTTCGTTTTAAAGCGTACGAACGAAGAAACTCCTCTTCGTGCGCGTGCAGTTTTAGACGCGGATCATCGCATCGTAAACGACGCGGCAATGGGATTTCGTTAGTGGAGGGAACACGGAGCCGACGGAACTGTCGTTTTCTCGGTGATAAACTCGATGGCTTTAGGGTTCACATACGTGTTCGCTCGGTTTATTAAAGTCGCTTAAACGACGTGTTCGAAGTCGATTCGATCCGTATATATATATATTTTTTTTTTGAAATTCAACTTTGAAAATTGTTGATCGTTTCCTGCTCGACGAAAAATTGAAGATATCGATTCGGAAAATCGAGGATGTGTTAAGTTAAGGAGAAACAAAAGGAGGAGGAGGAAACTTGCCTTGTAAAACTTTCGCATACAGCACGAGATACTCGCACTACATAACAAACCCCGTGGAATTCTAATCTGGTTATCGTTCCTTACGTATCGCGTGGAGGGAACAGTGGCAATCTCGAAACCGTCGGCGTTCCACAATCTCGGTTCAAGGTGGTTATTAAACACGGGGAATAGAATCGCGCTGTTTGCATTTCACCTCGGGATTCCATGAAGCTTTCAACATGGGACGCGTATAACGCGAAGCTTTTAATAACGGCGATCATCGAGCACGGGAGTGTATATATACCTGTTTTGTTGTTGTTGTTGTTGTTGTTGTTTGCAAGAATTTTTAACGAGCCGCGAAACGAGGGCTCTCTCTCTCTCTTTCTCTCTCTCTCCATTCTCTGGAAATTTATAGCTTGTTCGTTTATTAACACCGTGGAAGATTTCCCCAGGCTGTGATCATTGTTTATGCAAAAGACGGCCGCAGAACGGGCGTGTCTCGTCGGTGCACGGCTGCAGGCGTTTTCGAGGCCCAATTAACGGCGTGTCGTGCGGTCGGCAAACGAGTTTTCGTCGGTGGAGAGGCGTCAAAAGGTGGCCGGTTTGTCCGTTCAACCTTAATAACGTAGTTACGCGTTAATTGCGAGAACCGCTTGGAACGGGTTAAGAATTAGCCGCCATCCCATCTTCTCGATTCGCGACATTCGGATCGACGTTTCGATCTTTCGAGATTTTCCACCCTTTCTTAATTCTACGATTCGTTCTACGATTCGATCGTTAATTTAATTATAATTTCGTTTCGAATAATTCGCGACGATTTGAATTTTATACAGATACAAAGAGGATCGATTTGTTTCCTTCCCGTCTCCCCCCTTCTCCGAATTCTCTCGAATCGTCGATGCAAAGTAATAGCAAACGTCAAATTCATTCGCGAGAGCGACGAATTTGATAGATGAAATAATCGTTTAGCGATAATGGAAAAATCTGGCAAGCTTTTTGATAAAAAAAAAAAAAAAAAAAAAGATAAAAAAAATCAATTTGTTTCTGTTCTGAAGCGAGAAATCCTTCCGCGTACTCCTCCGACCAAGTTTTATTCGATCGTGATGCGTTTAAATCGTTTGATCGACACATTTAAATATTGCAAAAAAAAAAATAATAATAATAATAATAATATGAACTCCCATACATAAATCAAATCTTTTTCCTCTTCAAAACGTTTGAAATAATTCTCTCGAAAAATAGGAAAAATGCGTGGGATGATTCTTTTTCAAATGAATGTTCAAAATGTTTGTTTTAAAAAGATGGTCAATTAATTCGTAGATCTAATATTTGAAAGAGTTAATTCTCTTCCTTCAAAGCGGTATAAAGCGTAAGAATGAAAGGTAAATATGGTACATTCTCCCAGGCGGAATCCTTGATTTATGAAGTAGTTGGTGCATCGCCCCGGATTGGCTTTTCTCCACGCCCACGGTTTTACAAATCGTATCTGGTTTTCAGTTGCGCGCGCTTCTATTGGAAAGAAATCGCTCCTCTCGAGCGATTCAATTCATATCGCGTTACAACAGGAACAGCCGGTAATAGACGTATTGTCGATCGTCGGAAGAAAATCGACGATACGCCGCTTTATGCCCCCGACGTCGACGGGGGGATGAATTAACTGCGATCCGAGCGCGAGAACCGTGGGATATTCAACGTGTTCCGTAAACCGTTCGAATGTGAATAGCCGGCGGAGAAGCGAGCCAACTTCGGCCTTTTCCTCTGCTCCGGTATAAAAAAAAAGAAAAAAAAAAGAAAAAGAGAAAGAAAGAAAGGGAAAGAAGAAAAAGAAAAAAAATTAATAACTCGTTCCCCGTCAATCTATAGCCTATAAAACGGTCTCTCGGATTCGGAAGATAGACGTTTGGATGGAATCGGAAGAGGGGGATGGACAGACTCGACTGGATATTTCGAAATTGGTGGATATTTCACGGGCGTTGAATTTATTCGACGCCGTTTTTGACCTTAAAACGAGTAATTGCCATTGCCGAAATAGACACTCGTCATCCGATTGCCAATTATTATCTTTCCCCGTACGACGTATATTCGAGGATTTGTGAATGACATGCCCCTAAACGGTATCTACCGTGTGGTTAACGGCGGTATATTGGCAGCGAAACAATTTCTCGCCCCGAGGTCGTTAACCATCTCCCGCCACAGTTTTCGCGAGGGCCAATGAGGCGGACGATGATAGCGGAATGAAGAGGAGGAGGGGGGGGAAGGGTCGAGATCCGAAAGTATGCGCGGCCGCTGAAAGATTCATCGTGGGGAGGGAAATGGCGCGAAAAGAGAGGCGAGACGAGAAGTCGGACGAGAGAGAAGGGTGGCTCCACCGACCGTGGTGGAGTCAGCCTTTCAGTGCTTTCAATCCGCACAGTGTCACCGGATACCCGTCCGTCCGACCGGCATCCCTTCTCGATCGAGCTTAATCCCCGTTCCTCTTGATATTTACCTCGGCCATCGGCCCGAGATATTTGCGAATTCCTGGAAAGAATCGATCTCTTGGCCACCCGAAGGTCGAATGGTGCCTCTCGAAGGTGCTGCGATCGATTGGCTTTATTCATTCCGATCTTTCGGCCGCGTTTAACGTTGCATCGATATTCTCCGACGTCGACTCGAGAATCTTGAAGCTTGGCCGAGCAACGTCTGTTGGAGCAAGAGTCGAGTTAAGTTGATTCTCTTAAGTGCAACGATTATTAATTATCCGAGAACGATCCAAATCGAGACGATGATAACGAATGTAAAACGAAGGAACAGGTCCATCGTGTCACCCGGTATAATAATTCAACGCGGCCTCGGTTGGAGGAGGCCACGTTATGGCTCCTTAACCCTGGAAAACTTTCTCGTTTCTCCAACGTTTTGCCGACGTATCTATTTTTTTTTCCTTTTTCTTTTTTTTTTTTCTTTGCTACGAGGGGGTGGGGGGCGTATCCGGCTCGATCATGGAAGGGCGCGGTATTTGCTCGTCGTCCTCGAATGGGTTAATGGGGTTCGAGACGGCGCAGCGGCACGGAGTGACAATCCGGAATTCTCTTTCCCAACCCTTTAGCCAACCCCACCGGGATTCTCCGAAAGCAGACAGCGTTACCCTGCTTTCCAAGTTGGTTAGTTTACTCGCGATAGATTGCGAAAAAGGAGAGGTCTCGACATGTGTCTCGTCGGCCGAGGGATTACCGGTGGATCGTGTCTGAACAGGGTAGTTTGCTGGGCTCTGCGGTTGTTCGGTGATTTATCGATCGCCACGAGAAACTTCTTTCGAGCGCGATGCATTTAACAAACGTTACGTTTGATATCTCAAATATCAACGTGATAAATATTTTAATAATTTCGTATTTCATATTTATTTTTACACTTTTTTTTAAAAAAAAATTCGTATAAATGTTCAAACGGTAGACCGATCGTTCTAAATTTTTCGAATCCATCGAATCATACGATTTTATCTCGTGTATTGTGCCTCGGCTATCCTCGGCTAACCACGTCCATTCCATAATGCGCATTCCATCCAAGTAATCGACCGAGTTTCGAAGCCAGTCCGCTTACGTTCGGATCGGGCGCTTTGGGATCATTGTTGACGGAGATGCGACTTTGACGTAATCGTCGCCAGTTTGCACGGTGCTTGCAGTCGTGATGACCGGTCTCTCTCTCCGAATCGTCTCGAAGCTGGGATTTCGGTGCATTTACCGGTAGAGCGCATGTCTAAGCGCGCAAATCGAGTAATTCCTCGATAGCTCGCGCGACGACGTTCGCCCCTTCGACCGATTGCCACTAATTCGATCGTGGAAGGGCGGAGAAAGAATGGAGATAAAAAAATGGAGAGGAATGTGGGGCCGAGTGGGGATCGAGGCGAGGGAAATGGAGAACGATGGTTGCGCTTCATCCCGCTTCGGGAAAAAAAGGGATGCGGATAGGCAGCCGCAATGCGTCGAATAATGCACCGACGAGGGGGAGAGAGAGGAAAAAAAAGGAAGAAAGAAAGAAAGAAAGAAAGAAAGAAAGAAAGAAAAGAGAGAGAGAAAAAATACGCGGAGAAAGGGGAAGAAGAGCGAATGTCACGCTCCACGAACTGCCAACTCTTTTTACTCTCGTTGCACGCGAATGCATTTCTGTCAAGCATACCGCACGCGTGTGTATTATGTGTTCGAATAAATTTGAATACGAATGAGCGTGTGTGATGAAAAAGGGCGAGGGAGGGAGAGAGAGAGAGAGAGAGAGAGAGCAGAGCGCGGGAGGATGGGAGAACGGGAGAAAGGGATGAGAAATGATGGGAGATGGGCGGGCGAGAGAAAAAGTACGAGACGTCGAGTGGTTGTTTCCCTCCAGACCCCAATTCACTATCACCGTCGAGGGGAAAATTAAAATAAATCGCGGTTCGTTTGGAAATCGACAGTCGAAATCGACAGCTGCCAATTAATCGAATGACTGTATCCTTTCGTTCTCGGCGCTGTTGCCCGGATTTTATCTTTTAATTGGTGGTAGGGGGACATTGGCCGGATTAGCCGTTACTCTCCAGACTTTGAGAGATCGATAAAGCTTGGCGGGGTGGAGGTATATATTCATTCGAAAACCTCTCGCTATCTTCCACAACCACGGGAATTCTCGTCGACTTCGTGCAAGATTGCGTCCAGTGTATACGTCAATATTTTTCTGTGCCACTGGTAAACGCCGTGTGGTAGGGAGGAAGGAGGAGGGGGGGGAAGGAAGCACAGGAGAGGGGAAAATGGGAAGGAGGACGCATCGTGGAATTGTATCCTGGAACCAACCAGTCGTCCCTCCGCCGTCCCTCCCACTCCCGTTTCTACGCCACATCGTTTTTTTCACGGCACGCGAGCTTGTCTCTCAACGTGAACGCGCGAGAACGCGAAATTCCGATTCATCCTGAATGTACTACTCCCGTTTCCCCCCCTCCCCATGGCTGACAGATGCGTTTAATCACGACTCTTTTAATCACGTTGGATCTCCATCGAGCCGTGTTTTCGCTCTGAAATATTTTATCCTTTGACACGTGCGTGTTTTCCATAAACAGAGAGTATACAATGGATTCAAAGTCCGTGGACGCGATAACGCGCGAAACGAAAACGGCCGCGCGCCGCTTGGCCGTCGGTGGTGAACGAGGCTGGTGAACTGTCAAAAAAGGATAATTGCTCGCGGTGGGAAAGGACGAAAAATGGGCGCATTTAAATGCCAAAGCGAGGAGTGATAAATTAATCGGGGGCCGGACAGCGGAGTTAATTGTTCCCTTCGGCGGTAACAAATGGGGATGCGGAGGGTATTATCGTTAGGCCGGGGGAGAAAAAAGAAAGAAAAAAAAAAAATATCATCGGGATAAAAGTGTGCGCAGTCGGCTTATAAAGATATATATTTAATTAGCGGCCGCCGTGTTGCCTCGATCCGACCATAAGGGAGGAGGGGGGGGGGGGGGGAGAGGAAGGGATTCGTTTTTCTTTTCTATGCCGAGAACGCCCTTTTGTTTCACGCTGCTCCATATGACGCGCGTGATACGAGATATTACCAGGGGCTGGAGGGTGAAACTACCGTATTGCGAATATGCGTGAAGGGGGAAAAACATATATCTCGACACATTGTTTCCACATTTCGTTCGACGAAACAGACTGACCCTTCTCGCTAACGCAACCAATTCCACACTTTTATTATTCTTATTCTTCCGCATAAATGCGCGGCCAGAGACTACCCAGTGGTCGTACAGGTATATGGAATACGGCGAGAGTAATCCGAAACTTCAATTTTAGTTTCTTTGTTTTCTTGTTTTTTTTTTTTTTTTTTTTTTTTTTTTGTTTCGTGAAAAAACGAATGGTCGAATCGCTTCGTCGGTCCGAAAAACTTTTCATACGAATTCTATATAATATCCCCCGAAATTTGAGTGAAATTTGTCAAAAATTGTTGTCCTATTGAAAGCTGACTGTATTTCAATTTAAATATTTATTTACCAGCTTTTCGTTTTTGATCGATGGACTTTGCGTCACGCGTATTCGAGATCGAATTTTAATTTTCGATGAAGGGGAGGGTAATTAGTCGTCCAAAGTTTTAGTCGGCTCTCTCTCTCTCTCTCTCTCTCTCTCTCTCTCGATTTCGCGTCGAAGATCAGACACGATTGATAACTGATTTTGGGACGAGTGTGCGTTCCGCTGTCTCTTAATTAAGCCGCGGGCGTTAGCCGCGATTTGCATACATGCATAAGCACGTGCGTGCGCACGCGTTGCATAATTCCCAACTTTGGAAGATTCTCGACGTGCCTTCGTCGAAGAAACTCGTCTCTCTGAAGATATTACGCGTGTCGTAACAATCTGCCGGCAATCACGATGCTGCTGCTGCTGCTGCTGTTGCTGCTGGATTTATTAAGGTGGCTTTAAGATAGCTTAACCCTTTCTCCGCCAAGATATTCAACGCGTTTATTACAACGCGAATAATTTTGTTGTTGAATATTTTTCCATTTTTTTTTCTCTTTCGCGTAAAATTGAGCGGCGAAAACAGTTTATCGCTTCTACCTTTTCATTTCTTTTTTTTTTTTTTTTTTTTTTTTTTTATCTCTCGAACGAATATAATAATAGACGTATGCGCGAACTACTACTGGAATGGCGCATTGAACGATTGTAAGCGGATATATCCAAAAAGGTGAACGTACCGTTGAAAGGATTGTAATGAAATTTAATTTATCCCGAAGCACTTCCTCTGCCATTTCACGATCGTGCAATCGTGAAATTTTTCGTTTTTAGACGGCAAATATTTAATATGGTTTTTTGCCCCTTTCAACTTTCACTATCTATTTTTCCCCCGCGCCGACGAGCGCTCGTCGCGCTCGACTAATGCTCATTTCGCGCGAAGATCCGCAATCAAAATTTCGATTAAAAAATTAATTCCCCGAATTGAAGCCCCGAAAAAAAGCGTATGAAGCATAAAGGAAACGAAATGGAATATCAACCTCGTTTCGTGCCCCGATATATAGCTCCTATCGCGGGAAACTGGTCGGAGAAGAACTCGTATCGGCGCTCCGCGTACGAGTTGGCCGAGGGGTGGAGGGGAGGGGGGGCTCGTTCGAGCCGAAAACATGGATTCCTGGGGGGAGGATCGATGGAAGGAATGCATAGGAGGAGTCGCTGGCACGGGTCACCAACCGGCGTAGGAAAACCGGGTGAACGATCGCGTCGAACGAAATCGCGATTCGTGCAGCGATGCGGAAAACTCCGGACTCGTCCGTACCGTGCCGAGACGCATTGTGGCCGTGGAAAGATCCGCTTCTCCGCGCAGCTCGTGCGTTATAACTTTTCGGGCAACGAGAATCCTAAAACGAGATCCTAGAACGAAATCCTCCTCCTATTTTCTCGATTCTATACTAATATACTACGGCGAATTAATATCGAGTAGCCCTCCCCCCCCCCTCGATCTATTTCTCCAGAAGATAAATTGCGCGACAGGTTTAACGAATCGTCGAAATTTTTCGTCCCTTCGCTCGTAATTCCATCCTTGGAATTACGGTGGTGGAAGATCGAGATTTTCGAACGGTGTAATATCGCGGAACAAGGAAGGTCTCAGGGAAAGGAGGAGATCGATCCGCGTTTTACCGTCGAGAACGAAACGCGGATCGAATTTCCCTTCCTCTTCTCTTTCCTTTCCATGACAGAATCGAATGGACGAATTATTATTATATCTACGTTTTCGTTCCGTGGATTTGAAATATCGGGACGTATTGGAATTCAGCGTTCTAGGTTATATAGGGATGGTTAAGGAGAGGATACGAAAGATACCGATACCGGTGAAATACGCGCGGTCAAGTGTAGCTAAAGTCGAAGATCGGTGGAGCGGAATCGGTATGCGGTCCGCGTTGTCTCGCAACAAGGGGATGTTGAAGCGCGCGCACGGGAATCGGGGATGAAAATAAAAATGCATTAGAGATATATACATGTAGCTGTATGTGCGGAAGGAAACGTATTCGTTTCGAGGATAGAAGACAAAGAAAAGGAGAACGCGGTGGATTTCTCAAAAGGATCCGTGTGTATATATATATATATATAGGGTTTATTTCGCGAAAGTCGCGATGAGCTCACGTCCTATCGGTTTCCACGGTACACGATACAACAAAAGACTGGTTGTCTCGTTTGTACGAGTCCTCCCTGGGCGGAGGACCCATTTTCTCCCGTTTGGAATCTGTTCCGTTTCCGGCCAGGGACGGAACGCTTCGCCCGTCCTTCGCGAGCGACCACGTAGAGAAGATCGGGTGGACCGATTTCGACCGACCGATAGATAGCTACTCCGAAATTAGAAAATGCCTGCACGCCTCGAGCGGCTACAATTATTTCGCGCCGAAGTCTCATGAAGTACGTGCGATGACTTCGAACCGTGGCCACCGTTCCATCGCCTTTCGATCGTCCATCGAATAGCGTTCTTATTGTTTTTCGACTCGCGACTCGCCACCCACTCTCTTCTTTTTCCCTCCTTCGTATCTCGGCTGCGTCTCAAAGGGGCGCAGATACGTTGAAATATTTACAAATTCCTCGGTCGAAACTTTTCAAAGTTGGAACGAATAGAGGAGAAAGGGACGGTGTATAAGATGGTATATAGGTGAAACTACTTTTGTACGTATTCTACCTTTGTATCGAGTATCCTCTCATAGCGGTTGACAGGATAACGGAGACAAAGAGGTTGCGAATTTCTTGCAACGTCGTCGACGACGACGTAGAATTCACCGAGTCGAAGCGACTGGTTGCGAACGAGTTTAACTTGTTTCCCGAGTCGCGTTCTTTGCCCCGCGTTCACTCCCTTCCATTTGCGGATAAATATTGAACCGTCGTCTCCGGTATCGAGTGACCGGTTGCCAGCTCGAATCGCGTGGCTTTTTGTCGCGAAAACAAGAAGCTCGTAGGATTTCCATGCAACAAAGGACAAGGTTGCCCGAGGAGAGGTTTCGCCGAGGAGAATGGACGCCAAACGCTCCGTTGCGTCCTTTCTCGTGAAATATATCCAACGCTCTTTCCTTCCCCTCTCCCCCTCTCTTTCTCCCCCACTGCTTTTTTTCCACGCCAACTTTAAATATACGATCTTCACGCGAACTTTTCCCTTTTTCGTAACCGTGCTTGCTTCTGTAATGGAGACCACGCGGGACTAATCCAACCCGGTTGGATTTATTTAAATAGGAGCACCGCAAAGTTGAAACTTTCATCGATAACATTGCCCGTTCCAACGGACGGTTATAAAGTAGTTAAGTCCCGCCCCGCGTGATTTATGAACGACACAGCAAATCTCATTTCGTTCCCTCTCCTTTTTTTTTCCCCCCTCCCTTCCCTTTTGTTCCCAATTTATCCTTTCCTTTCCTCTCGGGTCCACCGTTCGTTGTTTCACACGGATGCACGGATGCCAATAATTCCCCGCGTGCAACTTTGAAGCAACGCTTCAGAAGGGAGTTTAATCCGGTATCGAGGATAGATTATCAATCATTAAACAATTTTCTCCTCCTCCCTCCGAATCATAGACGAATACCTCCGCCATTGGAGCCCATTAATCTTCGACCGTTCTCCTGCGGCCGGTTCTTTTCCCGCCGCATCGGGACACGCGAGCACATTTCCACATTTCTGGCGGTGTTTATCGACTTCTCCCCGAACGAATCCCCGAATTCCGCAACAACGAATTCCTTTTTCGTTGTCCTCGGCGTCCTCCAGAATCTTCTCTTCTCTTCTATCATCCGAAACGTTTCCTTCGATGATTCTTTCCTCGATTTCGGTATCGAGATCGAACTCCACCACTTCGAGCTGGTTTACTGATCCATAAATGCCGTCAAGTCCGTTTTCAGTGAACCAAGATTGTGAACAATCGTCTGTTTATTTCTAATCTCGAGTAAAGCTCGTGTTTTAGCGAATTAGAGGCGAGCGTTAGACGACTCTGGAGCCCGCAGTGGAATTGGTCGGCACGTTGTCAGACCAGACCAGTGGTGAGATCAGGCACGAGTCGTCGGAATATTCTTGGAGGGGAGTCGCGTTTTACGCGTCGTGCGATCGTACACGTCCGTTCCTTTGTCCAATTATATAATCGACGTAATTAAGAACATTGCCGAGAGTGAAAGATCGCTTTCTCTCTCTCTCTCGCTTTCTAATTCGCGTAGAGAAGGAAGGAGGAAGGGGCGCAGCTATTTAATAATTTGTTTGCCTCTCGAGTCGCGTAACAAGATCTCATTAAAACAGTGTACAACTGCTTTTATCTGGATCGGGTTGGAAACGTTTCACGCTCCGTTTCACCCATCCGTTTCTTCGTCATCTTTTGCTCGTTCGTTCGCAGCAGAGATTGTGCTCGTCCAAGTCAATGAGACCATTATTTCACGGGATTAATCGAACGATTTTCTCCTTTTTTCCCTTTCTTTTTTTTCACCCTCCTCCCCTTCGCTCGAGAACAATACCTATCGACGATGTATGCGAGATTTCATGGGAATCGCGATATAAAGGCACACCGGGATATATTTTATCGGCGGGGTCGTTCCTCCTTCGTCCTCCTTTCCTTTCTCTTCTTTTTTTTCCGTTCGTTAAAGGAACGTTTCCCCCCCCCCCCTTTGGAGGTTTCGCAGGTCGTTTTCCGGTAACCTTTCGATTCTCAATGTCTACCTCATGATTTATTCATAACCGGCGGCAACCATCTCGGCAAGTTACGCGATACGTTAAATATTTGTAAATATTCATCGTAACCGGGCAGGGATTTTTGCATGCTCCCTCTGTGGGTGTAACCCCCGTATCTCGTTTGTTAGTCGGCCATTGAGAAAACCGAGTTATCGCCGAACATCAAAGCCGCCGCGAGACACACGACCACGAGGATCAATTAAATATTCAACGGCGTCGTGCTTCAGTCTCGTGACCCAGAAACGTGATATTGATATCACCGCCATCGCGATGCAATTGTGCGCAACGTTACACCGTGTCGCGTGCTTCTGTTTTTTCCTCCTTTCCCCTTTCCTTTCTTCCTTTTTTCGATTCGAGATCGAATCAAATGCTCATCCAAGTATCCAAGTATCCTCGCTCACGCCACACCGTGAATCACCGTTTTTATTTTTTAATTACCTACGAAAAGACGGAGGAGGAGAGGAGAGAAAAAGAAAGGAAAAATTGCGCGAAGGGAGAGAAAAAATTAACGGGAGGAGTAAAAAGGCCACGGAGAGTAGCGTAATCTTCCGAAAGTCCACGAATTACGTTTTTTAATTCCCCCGATTATGCTCGTAGATACCACAACGCTTGAATTTTTACCACCCCCTTACCTTTCCCCGTACGCCACGCTTCTTTGCAACAACAACAACAACAACAACAACAACACGTTCGTACGATTCCACCCGGTAATCGTACACCTAGTATTATTCACGACTCGTCTTCCCCCGGCTATTTTCTCTTCTCTTTTCTCCTACCTGGGAACCGCCTTTCACGGGTTCCCTCGTATCCTCCGCCGTAGCGCGGAGGAAACAAAGGGGAGACAATGGGGGGGGAAGTAGGCGAAAATTGGAGCGGAGCTCCATCGAAATCGCCGAAATTGTCGTGTCGCTTGCCCGACGCTCTTCGAATTTTCCCCGAGAACAATTTTCGGCATTCTGGTTGGAGAAGGTTGGAGAAGGGAAGGACCGCGCCCGGTCCTCGAGAAATTCGAAGGGAGAATTCCCGGTTGGTTAGAGATCTTAAATCGGGGACGAACGTACGCCCCGATCCACCCCCTCACTCTCGAGATTGTAAACAGTACGATAATGACCATTCTTATTACCATCCGAAAAGGGAGGAATTTTGCACGCGAGAAGAGGAGAGAGGAGTTGATTCGTTGTTCGAGAGCGAGACCGGTCTAATTAACGAACGAACGCTCCGTATCGAATTAAGGGGATGCGCGCCACGTTTTAAATGCGTCGTCTAACGTTTTTTCTTTTCGCGCAATCTGACTTCGCTCGACGAGATTTGAGGAGAAGAAGAAAAAGAAGAAGAAGAAGAAGAAGAGGAAAAAGGAAAAGGAGAAAGAAAAGAAATGATGGAAACGAGACGCCGAGAATGACGACCCATCCTAATTTTTTTTTTTTTTTTTTTTTTTTCTTCCCCTTTCTCTTTCACCTTCTCTCCCTCTACGACCGAGTGTCAGTCGCCGGAAGGAACAAGAAATTAATAGCGGTGCGGCCGCTAAGCAAAATTGCGCGCGGTATTACCTTCTTTAAAAGGTGCGCTGATTAAGAGCACCCTCGACCTACTTAACTCTTTTCCCCGGAATAAAATAATCGTGAAATTAAACTCGCGATGACTGGGCTATTTGAAAGTTAAATCCGCGCCGTGACGAGCCAGAAGGGGCAATCGTGTAACGTAACTAAATGTTCCTCCCCCTTTCCCCTCGATCCCTTACCTTCCTTTTGCCACCTTTCGAAGCCAGCTTCCCGTCGAGCTTCCCATTGAGAACGTTTTTTCCCTTTCCTTTTCTTTTCCTTTCTTTTTTTTTTTTTTTTTTTTTTTTAACATCAATCCCGCTTACAGGCCGTAAGATTCTTCTTACCGGCCAAAGTTTAGCAGGCGACGCCACAAAAAGGTGCTCGTGCCATCTTTATTGTTCGCGTGAATAAATACTGTATATAATAGAAGTGCCTAGCAATCTTCGGATAATGGAACTGTATTTACATCGAGTTTTCTTCTTCGCGACCATCCCGTTGTCCTCCACCTCCCTCCCTTTCTTCCTTCCTCGGTTCAAAGTAATACGTGTTAATCCATCACCTCTCTGGGGCGGGATTAATTATACACGCCGCTTCTAAGTGTTACCCTCTTTTCTTTTTCCCCCGCTCGATCGAGGCGAGAAGAGGAAGAAGAGAAAGAAAAAGAAAAGAAAGAAAGAAAGAAAGAAAAGGTTGATTCGTAATCCGTGCAATTTCACTCGCGCGTATTCGGCACACGGTGTTGATAATCGATTCGAGGGGTGGAGAAGCCCTGGAGGAGAACGAGCTATCGCGATTAATTAGCCGGCGGCAAATCCTTAACGAGGTTTAACCGAGAAATCCTTTTTAATCGGCGCGTCGAATGTCGTTACTCGAGACGGATTAGCGGCCACTCCCCAGTCCAGACATTACCGCGGATTTCCTCGCCGTGGCAAATCGAGAAGCCGTTAAAGCGTGTTCCCGCGGTCCACTCGGCCGTGCCAATGGGATTATCGATACTCCGATTATTTCACTTACCGTTGTAACGATGTTATTGTTTGATCAGTCGGTGTTTGAACAGCGCCTACATTCATTCGAGCCTCCAAATCCTTCGTCTCTCCCCACTCTCTTCCCCCACGCTGGTTCATCGCCGCACTGCTCGCTTCGTTATCGAGCTCGTTAAATATCTTGAAAACCGCTGAACTCGCGGATCGATCGGGTTCGGCGACACTCCAACCGGCAGAGCGAGCGAGAGAGAGAGAGAGAGAGAGAGAGAACGCGTGTACGAAAGTGGAGAATGGTCGATTCGTTCGTTCCAGGGAGTGGAAATGAAACGGAATGGAGGGAACGATGCGTTAATTCGGAAACACCTGTGCGATCGATCAAGCGTCGCCTCGAGTCGATTTCGTTTCCTTCGGCGGGAAATTCTCGAAATTGATCATCTCGCCTGCGAGACGGTTAGCGATGCGCCTTTTAATGCGAAATCTGCTTGAAAGTAGTCCGCAATCACCTTCTCGGAAACTCGGACGTTATTCACCCTCCGGAGACACTCGAGTCATCCGCGATAAAGAATTTCCCAAGGTATACGCCCACGTAGTTTGTTTCAATCTTTCGTCTTAGGGATCCGGCGTAAGAAGCCTTTCCTTAGTGGAAAGGACGCGATGGTGACGAGATATCGCCGCGTGCTCCTCCGTTTCATTGGCGGGTCGTAAAATTGCCGGTTAACCGGTTAACCGGAGAGGAGAGGAGGGGGCGGGGCGTCGAGGCGGGGCGATTAACTTCGATCCACGCGGCCGCGTAATTAATCGAGGATTAATCGAATTAGCCGGTATTGGGTCGGCCACGGTGGCCTCGAGTCCGACGATCAGTCAGAAAGGACATCGAGGATCGTTGGAGTTAATCGGGTGGAGTTGTGCGTCGATACCCGTCGATTACGAGGCGGTCAGAGGCGGGAGAGGGAGGAGAGGGGGGGGGGGGGGGAAGGATAGAACGCTCTTGGAACGCGGACGATACACACCTCGAGCTCGAAAGCTTAGGGGATAACCGATTCATCCCGGCGCCCGTCGTTTTCGAAGATAAAATAATTTATGCGAGGAGAAGGGGAGGGGTAAATGGAAGCGGCCGGCAGAAGCAGAAGGATCGCGTAATGGAATAACGAACCACCGTGTATGATAATGGAGTGTGGAGGAATGGGGGGAGTTTGGTAGGTAGGCGTTGTAACGTAGAATCGTTTAAGCACGGGGGCAAAATAACGGTGGACGCGCAATAACTTTATTCCACGCGCACAAGTATTTCATATTTCCGGGGGTGGATAAGGAAGATAGGGAGAGGAGAGAAGAGACCACCACCACCACCACCACCACCGTTTCTTCTATCTCGTTTCACAGCGTTAAATTTTCATCCCGCTAAAAGAATTACTCGCGACGAGACGTTGCTCTGTTTCTATTCATCCTCGCGTTTATTAAAATCACGGAAAGACGGTGTAATTACCCCGAGACAGCTTCCTCCGGCTCCTACAAAAACCGGGGAACCGTGTCTTTCGTTTTTTCGACTTTATCCCACGTTTTCTACGTTTCCTCCTCTTCTCTATCTCTCTCTCTCTCTCTCTCTCTCTCTTTTCTTTTCTTTCCTTTCTGTCTTAGCACGTAAATGCACGCGCACGTATTATACCGGTAACATATATATATATATATATATATATATATATATATATATATATATATAACGTAAGCGTATACGTATACGTATCTTAAAAAAGGTCTTAATTTCCTACGAATGATTTTCCAGAAGGACGGCGAGGAAAAACGGTGACAGACGATCCCTAATTCCCCTATGTATAATGCTATGTATTCTATTTTCAAACTCGTGACGGGAAGATCATGCATATCTCATAAACGAGGACGAGTCTGTTTTTTTTTCTTTTCGGCGAGGAATAAATTTATACACGTGCGTGAGCCACGGTGGCAGCGCGCGGCCGTAATGAGGAAATATCGTTTCACGATATCGATCCACGCGGCGAAAGGTCAACCCTAGAAGGGGTTGCCGGCTGACAAACCCTCCGTCACAGAGGCGCACACGTACACGGGCCGGCGAGCATACGAGCGGCTATGCGCCCCTCTCGCCTATCTACACGCGCCTACGATACGAACGCCGCCAAGTCTTTCACGGATATTTTGATTCTTGTAATGAGACCGCCTCCTGAGGTGATTAACGTGAAAGCTCGGTGACAAGTGCTCGATCGAAGGTCTCCCCGTCGCTTTCTTTTTTCGTTCTCTCTCTCTTTCTCTTTCCCTCCCCTCTTTCTCTTCCCCCTCTCGTGTGCTTTCGCGCCAGACGACGCCGCCATTTAAGTATGAATCAACCCGATCGATCGAGGAGGGGTTTAGAGAGGATCGGAGAATTTGATCGGCGAGTTCGTGGCGCGAATAAAAATAAGGATAGCGGGGCGAACGATTTTTGAAAATGATTATTTGGTTGGAGGAAATAAAATATGCGTGTGGAAAAGTTATATTTTTCTCGACGAGACACAATCGTCCACCGTGAGTTTAAACTGCAAACCGCTCACCATCACGAGCACCATCGTCTTTCTTATACTATACCAGGCTTGCACTTAAGTGTCCGTCTATCGTTCCCTCCGCGGAATGATCATTCCATCACGGCGCAAATATTGAATTTACATGGTCGTCTCGTTTCTGCATTGCAGATGTATACGCTCGAGGGATGTGAACCGCGGCCTCGTACATATGTACCATCGGGTGTATGTATGTGCCCGCCGGCACACATAGGGAGAGAGAGAGAGAGAGAGAGAGAGAGAGAGAGAGAGAGAGAGAGAAGGCAGGACAGACCGTAGGGGGTACTGTGACCGGCGTTTACTGCCTCTTTGCGACGAGGTCTCGTGGTCTCGTTGTATCAACTCGCGTCTAATGAAATCTGATTCGCGAAACGAATTCCACACCGTCCTACCACCATTTAATCCCGTTCGTCTCGAGTACCATCGACGGTGCCCGCTTCCAGCGCTCCGTTCTTTGAACAGCCCCCGACAGTAATATTCGCGAAAACCAACATTTTGCGCCGACCCTTCCATAACGATCCCCAGCATCGGTTTACCCCCCTCCGCTTCTATATCCATCCGTTCGTGTTACGCGGGATCGAACGGGATCCTCAAATCATATTTCGAAACGTTTCGTTTCACGAGTTTCATACGCGCAACGCGTGCCCAACGCTTTGGAAATATCTGTTCTACTACCATCCCCCCTCCTTTCTCCTTTCCGCGCGTTTCGAATTAATACCCCCTAATTAATTAGCAGCGCGGGGAACGAGAGGGAAATTAATCAATTGGATTAATAGATTGTAGCTGAGCCGTGGGGAGGGGAAAGGGAGGGGAAAGGGAGGGGGGCCTGTTTCGTTCGGTTAACGACCAAGCTGGAGGAATCGAGCAGTAGATAGCAATCTGGGTCACCGACAGCTTCCTTTCCTCTCCGCTGAATATTCGAAAATTGCGCCCGCCTCCCTATAATTTGGAATATTAAACTCGGAAAAGGAGAAGTCTAACGACGGTGCTTGAATAACCTCCATTAGTCATCCATTCTCCCGTACCACCACGGCCCCATCACGAAAAATCTCCTCGATCCCGCCCCGCCTCTGTATTTTTCCTCCTCTGCGCCTATCTCACGTCTCTATTTATTATCTCGGTAACAGAGAGCGAAAACAATTTGGAACCGTTCGCGAGCTGTTCGGACGAAGAGAGAGAAAGAGAGAGAGAGAGAGAGAGAGAACGATCGATATCCGCTTCGCGAGTTCACGATCTTAAATCACCGGGCGCAGCTTGAGCCCGGACAAGCAAGGATTCCCTCATTGTGAGGCAGGGAGCGTACTGTCACGGCGCATAACTTCGATATTATATGCGTCCTGGTTGCGTTCACGGGTTTCACTCGCTTTTCCTGTAACGCCGTTCAACCCCTGCGTTCGAGCGCCAAGGAAAGGATACGACGCGACGGTGGAGGAGCCGGTTTGCTGGTCGGAGGATGTTTTCTGATGCATAAAAGGGACGCGTAACTCGCTTAAACCCCCCTCCTCTTCCCAGCATTGTCCCCGCGAAACGTCTTGTCGAGCGTTTCCAAGCGGGGGGAGGAAGAAAGTTGAAAACGGGGATGAAATAGGGATCGCGGTTTCCCTATAGTGGTTGGATTTAATCCGGTTGGAATCGGCTACGAAGCTGGAGCGAGGTGTTTTTATTTTTGTCTTCCCTCCTCGAGAAAAAACACGGGGGTGGAAAGTTTTTCAAACGGAAAGACGGTCTCGTCCTTTTTATTTTTTTTTTTTCAAACTCTTGAAGTTTGTAACGGGAGTACGTCTTCTACGTTTCACGCGTATGCATGGATGCCGTGTATTTCCCGTGTCAGCCGTGTTAGAGAGTTTTCTAACCGAGTTAACGGCGGTAACAACCGTGAATGGCGTACGTGACATTTACTCGAACCTCGACCACCTTCTTTCCGCACGGCACCTCTGCGTTTCCAAGGGTCACAGGGTAATTGTTGAAAGGGCAAGTTAAAGCTGTCGATCGGCGTACAAAGAGGCGTCGTGTACGCGACACACCCATCTCACGTATCCTCCAATGAACCGTATCCGTAATCTATATCGCCGGGCTATATTAAAATCTATCGTTAAAAGGGGAATCCGAGCGAGATTCGGTTCGCGGTGCGATCCGAAACGCTTGAAACAAAGTTCATAAGAAGAATCCTACTCGAGTTTAATACTAATTTCAATTTCTTTCTTCTTTCCTATTCCTTTATCTCACTGCGACGATAGACAACAGAAACGAAGTTATCGAAGCTGAACCTTTCGTTTCTTTTTCTTTTTAATAGATTCCCGTAGAAATAATTATTCGTAGCCGATTCAGTCTCGTGTTGGATCTCATCCGTTCGAATAAACAACGAAACCTATTTTATTATCGGTGGTTGTGAACGATGCAATGGCCGGCGGCGTTAAGGTCTTTACTCTACTCTACTCTACTTTTTGAGATCGAAGGGCGTTTCGCAACGTTAATTAAAACGAACGAAAATCGAACGAATTCCTCCTTCGAGGAATAATTCCAATTGCAAATATGGTGCGTTCTTTTTTTTTTTTTTACGACCGAAAGCAATCGGAAACCGCAACAGCCGTCCTCAGCCGTTCTGCGACTTTGTCGGTCATTCGAGATTGCGCCTCGAGTTTTCGCGCACGAAACCCCCGCTGCTTGTTTCGGCGTGTGTTACGTCGGTACACACGCATGTGTGTACGCGCGCGCGTCAATTTGGCATTGCGGGGTCCGTGTGCAACGACTACGCGGGGGCGCGCACACAGCCAATGTTGATTGTTGTGTGAGCACACAATGCGTCCCCGTTGCAACAGCCAGCCGCATCTAGCCCGGCCAGACTGCGTAGTACGGGCAGGCCTGACAGTTTTCGTTGCGCCATGAATACTGATACGAGCAAACACGGTCCGGGGGAAAACGGTTACGCGATAATAAATCAATTTTCCGGTGACACGTGCGCCTTGGGAACAGGATTGAAAAAAACAATCCGTGGACGGATCCACGTTCGAAAAAACGTGTAGGGAAGGGGATTCGTAAGGAAAAAAATCTCGTTCGAGATTTTCCTGTCTGTCGAATTTTCCACCCTCTTCGATCCTTCCTTCCTTCCTTCCTTCCTTCCAGTTTTTTTTTTTTTGTTTTTTCGCCACCTCCGTGAAAAAGATGGCCGGTTAATAGATATTTAATCGAAATCCGTCGAAGCGATTATGGATTATCGGTGGAAGGTGGAGCCCCAGCCTCGATAAAAATGATATATATATATATATATATATATATATTAGGGATGGTTCTCGAAACCGGTTTTTCGCGCGTCAGCTGGCCTCCCCGTGACGAGGAGCGGGCCGACGAATCACGGATGGAACAGCCGGGACTGGGGGAAGTTAAGAAAGTACTAATGGCTTCGTTAATTCCGGGCAATCGGTCTGGGGAATGGAGCACGAATTTTCACCTTTTCGCCGCCCCGTCTCCCGTGTGTCTTGATTCTCTGGACGCGCGTAACCACCGTTCTTTCGAGGGATCAATCAAAAATTAGGGAGAGCAGAGGTATGTATATATATATATAGAGAGAGAGAGAGAGAATGCGTCCCGTGGGAATGCGCGAAAGGCGAGAGGATAGGAAACGGCGCGTTGCGATTGCAACGAGGTGTACGGTCGGGCAAATTTATTCATCGGATTATTCAAATTGAAAGGCGTACTCGGAGGCAGAGATATTACGGTTTCGGCTAGTTATCGGCTTGCCAAGCCTCCCAAGTAAAATAGAAGAGAGAAACGAACGGTTGCACCTCCCTCCTCGCCTCTTTCAGAGAAAATGCGACGATTGGAGAAAATTAAGGGAGTCCGAGCAAGTTGAAAGTTTGTTCTCCGCTCGGGTTAATTGTACATCGACGTCCAGGTGACAAATTACCAAGTGGAGGAGGGGATGTTAAAGTTTTCAGAATTCTCCTCTTCCTTTTTTTTCTCTCTCTCACGACGCGATTTGGTTAAGAACAGATTGACCCAGTTTAGGGGAAGGGGTGAGAAAATTATCGGATATTCCATGATGCAGTTTACCAGTAACAACTGCCGCGATCACTAACCGGCGGAGCCATAGTTTCAGATGAACTCTCCGAACCACTAATGCCAATAGCGCGCAAAGTTCCCGGATGATGAACCATTTTGGCCGTAACCGGTGGCCAAACGTGCCTTCAACTTCGGTCATCGAACGACAATCGAAGTCGTTAGCCGAACGCGATTCGATTTAAAAAAAAGAGAGGCCGCACCAGGGCCCTTGCGATACACCGATTGACCGATTCCATTTCGGATCGCTACGGTTACGATAAAAACGAACCGGTTGTTACGATCGATCGTTCGATCGGTTCGTATCGTTACCGAGAAGGAAGAAGGTAGGTGGTGGAATCGAGCGACGCAGAGAATCTCCTCGCTCGCGTGCATGATCGCGAGGCGCGTGGTATCTTCGATTCTGGGTCGCTCGATGACAAATTGATCGATTGAATGCGGTGTCTCTGCTCGACGACTCGAAGGATGGTCGATCGTACGTTTCCAGTGACCCGATCAACCGCTTCCCGCGCCATTTCGATTTTCACCTGTCAAACGCAGTCGTCGCGACCATTCCCTCCCCTCCTTCCACTCGCGAATCCGATTTTTCCAAGCGGAAAAACGCGTCGCCGATTATCGGGACGCGGCAGGATTACATAATTTCGATACACGTGGAGGATACGTGTCGCTCGATTACGCTAGCCGCTCGATGCACCCTTTTCACGCGGGGTATACAGGGTATATAGATGGGGGGGGGGAAGTGGAGGGGAGGAGACGGCTCGTCAAAATTTGCCGATGACGACCGGCCGTAATAAGCCAGCCACGCGACAAACGAGTGCGTTTGTTTGCGCCGCGTCGTCCCTGCGCCGCGCTGATAATTGCCGCGGCATTCAGGTGTAATTGTTCGGATGAGCAACGGCCAATTAATTATCGGCCAAGCACCGACGAGCCGCTTCGTTTTATCGGCGAGCCGTGATCTACGAATACATACCATGCGCCATTCGCTCGAGAGCGCGCGTCCACGGGTCGTAATACACGCGTGATCACCGAGGCGTGACGCCGAGGAGAGGCGCAAGAGGCGGGGACGGACAACACGTGGCTCGAAGCCGCGCGAAATTTTCACGCGATATAAAGCGTTAAAGGGGGCGTGCGAGCGAATCTCGTCGATAAGTTGGGTGGAAACGGTGTACTCTCGTCGAGCTACTCGTTTCGAGTCGACAGAGGGAAGATCGTGGATGGATCGTGTTTCGGTAGTATTGAAATCCGCGCTTCGCGTGGACCTCCACGCCGCGGACGCATTATCCTCGTTACGCGCCATATCGAAACTTTTAATTACCTTTCGGACAAGCGGATCGCGTCAAGGGGTAACGAGTGACGCGTTTGTACGTTCCATTTTATTTGTATCCTCGTTTTTTCCTCCCTTTTTTCTTCCTTTCGCGCGCCTCCACGAAGCCTGCAGTAGTCCTCTCGCGAAATTTCACTAACGACTCGACGAGCACGATTATATCGCGAAATTCGCGGCGAATCGGAATCGGAATCGAAATTCGTGAAGGTTCGAGGCGTGGTGGTTGAAAATCGTTGATTTGCGGCGAGTTTGGCGGAGAGTGGATGGAACACGGATGGGACGCGAGGAACGAAAAATATTGGCCGGTTGACGATAAATATCCCCCAAAATTTTTCACCGCATCGGTGATTATTTATCGCGGCGCGGAAATATAACGTAATCCGAGTAATTATAACCTCTGGCCGGTTCCCGATGCGTGGATTCGATTGAAATTAATTTAAAAATATTAATCGCGATTATTCGACCGATAATCCGTGATCGAGGAGACCGCTTTGAACATCCTCGAAACGTAAAAATTCCAAAGTATAGAAGGGCGCATTGATTAATTAGAATCTAAAATTTTCTCGTTTCACATTTGCACGGGTAATGAAATCGAAAATTTTATCCTCCATGAGAACGAATATGTATGATAAACGACAAACCGTCGAATATTTTTAATTCCGAAAATCAGGTCGAACCCGTGCTTCGCCAAAATTCAATTTCAAATTTTATCAATGAAGTATCATCTCTCACACGCTGATCGATCGAGGTAAAAAAATAGAAAAAAATAGAAGAACGCGAGAAATAGGCAAATGCAAATATCCCCTCTTTTCCTCCTCCTCCTCCTCCTCGTCTCGAATTCGAAAAGAAACGACGCGATACGTTCGGTCAGGGAGTGAATTAAATAGTCCTTATTAGCACTATTTGGGTATTTTCATTTTCCGCGTTTGGACGGGTTGGTAAAACGAGAAACCTCGGCGTACGCGTTAAAGTGGCGCTTATCGATTGGAGCCGCAAAAGCCGCAGCCGATCCAGGCATTTGTCAACGACGACAGGAAACGTGGCCCACATAGGCCGCGTCGCGGACACGTTTCACAGTTCCTAGGTGAGCACGGGACGAGGGGGGTTGTCATACGCCGTTATACGGCGTAAGCGGGCACAAGCGCAATTATTATTACGTCCATTAGTCTCGTATTCCATTGAAACGGTTCGGACCGGTTACCGTACGACCGAGCTTATTATCCTATTCAGCTCGTAAGCGGGCGGCCGCGCGATGTCGTACGACCGTCTTACGACATCCTCCCTCTGCGGAACATGGCGCGACAAGAGCCGTGCCCGCCCCCTCCTCCCCTGCGCCGTCGTTCAACTTCAACGAGAAACACGAGAGCGCGACGCGTTACGAGCGGAACCGCTCTTCTCGAAGCAGGGTGTCGCGACGCGCGGACGGAGGCTTAGCAGGAAGTTGGGCGAAAGTTGGTTAGCGGCGGTTAAGGGTAAATTTCGAGAAATATCGCGGTCCAAGAGGAGGAGACGACGAGGCAAGGGAGGAGGGGGAGAAATCTTCTGCGAAGTCTCTTGCGGTCAAAAGAAGGCGGACGGCGATGCAGACGACTCGACCATGGTCCGATCCAAGCGCAAGAATCGGACGAATGAAAGTTAATTGAGAGGTCGATGAAACGATTAAGCCGAACGGCCGGCCGATGACGTGACCGCGCGTGGAACGTGTTCGCGTCTCTCGATCGGGAGGAGGAGTGGGGGACGTGTTGGAGAAGGAGAGGGAGAAATTGCCTCGCGTAGATCGCAACGCGGTGGAGGAATTGAACGCGTACGTTGTCAGACACCGCGATGGGAGGACCGAAACGATATGTATATTTGGTTTCGACGAAGAAGGGTTTCGCCGATCGGTAACCGCTTAGGTCGGCGGCGAAGAATATTTCGATATCGATCACGCTCTCCCCTCCGGGGTCACGAATGTAATTGTCGCGGCAACGATACCAGTGGAGGAGAGCGAGTTGATCGAGTTTTATTAAAGTGTTTCTCGATCGTTTAGCGTCCCCCGCCCTCACCCTCCTCTCCTTCCTTTTCCTCGACGAGATCGTCGCCCTTTGTCGTCGTCGTCGCCGTCGTCGTCGAACGAGTGGCGCAATAATTGCCAGCAGCGGAGTGTATTTTTTTCGTCGCAACGACAAAACGGTATTACCGTCGTAAACGAAGTAAAAAGGGGGGAGGGTGAACGAGATGGTAAATGGATCCCTCCTCTCTTTCTCGTCGTAATGGTGGCATCACGTGCGCTGCCGTCCACACGGGCAGGGGAAGGGAACGTCTAGGAACGCAATAATAAATTGCTGCACGGGGCTATAGTTTTATCGTCTCATTTACGGCGACGACTTCTTGGTCTCCGCTCTCGTTTTCCAATCCGATGGGACCATAAAGATAAACAAGGACGGCTCGAAGGTAAACGGGGCGAAGGCGGTCGTCTGCAAGGTCGTTAAACAAGCTTCGGCTCGCGAGGAAGGAGGACGAGGAGAAAACGAGAGGGAGGGAGGGGAAACTTGAGTAACGACGCCTTTACGTTTTTAACGATAACCACCCTTTTCGAATATCGTTGCGCCGACGTAAATACGCTCGATGTATAATTCGATTATCGATCGTTTTCGCTCTCTCGTTTGCCTACTTCCCCTCTCTCCCCTGAGACCAAAGTCCAAGTCGTAATTGGCCGCGTAGATATCGTTTTCGAGCGATCAAGCGTAACGAGATGACGAAGGGTTGAATTGTAATAACAGTGTAGTGTAGATAGTATGTACACGCTCGAATCGAATTTCTTCATTTTTTCTTCTTCTTCTTCTTCTTCTTCTTCTTCTTTTTCTCGCGGTATCGCGTGACTACCGATTATATTATCCTCTCCACAACAGCAACCCCAGTTCTAACCCCATTTTCCGTTGTTTCAGCGCGAGGACGAGAGGCGTGGCAAGATCAACGCCGTCTATAATCTGGCTGTCGTTGCTACTGACACTGGGAACAAGGACAACGGCGTCAGCGACGAACATGACAAACGTGTCACCGCTCGCCTCGACGGTGAGGCCGATCACGACCACGGAAGTAGTTTATCAGAGATTCGCGATCGAGCCGATGGATCAGACGGCGGTGATTGGCAGCCGGGTGACGCTTCCTTGCCGGGTCCTCGATCAGAAGGGACCTATTCAATGGACAAAGGACGACTTCGGGCTTGGCGCAGTTAGAAACCTCACGGGATACGAGCGTTACGCCATGATCGGCAGCGACGAGGAGGGTAAGCGAAGAAATTTGCACACAATAACGCCACCAGAACGATCATATTGGATAGACTTCGTTAAAGTCATCTTTTATCCCTCCTCTTTCTCCTTTCTCCCCCTTTTTTTCTCTCTCTCTCTCTCTCCTTTGTACCTTTGGCTCGGTACCGGTTTTAATCCGAGTTCGAACTGGAGAATTCATTTTTTCCCTTCCTCGACTTGTCCGTGTAAAAGGGAAGGAAACTACACGGAGTGCTCCAATTTTCCGACGTGTTTGTTGCGTTTAAATTACACGGTGTCCTTAAGGAGAGGCGGTATCTCCGCAGGCATTCGCGAAATTGCTTTCCCCTTTGTTTCACGTAGGAAGGAACAACGATATTGGAAAATGCTTATGTGCGCGAACAAATTGAAACTCTTGTATTTGCAAACAACCGGGATAAGAAAACGATCCGGTTCCCTTGT
This sequence comes from Apis laboriosa, assembly GCF_014066325.1. NCBI lineage: Eukaryota > Metazoa > Arthropoda > Insecta > Hymenoptera > Apidae > Apis > Apis laboriosa. The sequence continues at coordinate 4,073,123 of NW_025221020.1, read as the reverse complement.
CTCGCTCCCCTATCCCCCTCCTGATGATGTACGTACACGAGGGAAGAGGGGATGATGGAAGATATCCCGTCTTCGGTCTTTAACCCCAACTTACTCGCGTGTTTAAATTTTCCCGTCTTCCGTCTCGATCGCATCTCGCCTAATTCGAAATTTCACGGTGATAAATCTCGTTCGAGGGTTTTAAAAGGGGACTATAACTATCCACCTCCTCGATTCGAATTGTCCAGTTTGGAATGAACCGCGGATTTCAAAAGAAAGAGTGAGGGGTGGAGTGGAGCGTCGATATGATCGTACGCGAAGGAAGAATGGAAAGAAAGGAGAGAGAAAGATATGGTGTCTCTTTTCGTCCATCGACTGTGCGCGTGTTCGAGGAATAGATGGTCGAATGATCGGCAACGGAGAACCGTGCGACGATTGCAAAGGGATAGAACATATTTTTTCAGAGCCAGGTACAAAATCGAACGAAAGCCTGGATGGAGGCTCGGTCGCGTCCGATCGACAACGCCATTTCCTTCGCGTTCCTCGTTTTCCGTTTTTCCCCGTAGCGGCGGCGTTCGCCAGAGGCGGCACGCAGCTGCGATACACGATGGGTCAGTTTGCACGGACCAAATTCAATTTCCTGCGGCCTATTGATTTTTTTTTTCCCTTCTTTCCTCCCTTTCTTCCTTTTTTCTCTTCCTTCTTTTTTTTCTGTTATGGAATTGCGAGAGAGAGGAGGAGGAGGAGGAGAAGAGGGGAACTTCTGCGAAGGAAAAAGGAGGAATTACGCAAAAAGGGGAGAGGGGAGAGCAAAGTAGGTAATTGGTAGGAAGGGAAAAGAAGGTTGGTTGCGATGGAATATTTTATGGCGTGTGCGTGCACGGATGCAGGAATCGGAGAATCGAACTCGATGCCGCCACTCGTCGTTTCTCGCGGAATAATAGGTTCGTCCATCTTCGTTTGTTCGTTGTTCGCGAAACATTTTAACTCGATTGCGTTTTGACGTGTACACGCGTGAATACATAGGGTGAATCGATCGGTAGGGGGGGAAAAAAAAAGAAAGAAACGAACGGGGAAGAGACAGAAAGATGGACAAAGTGTCGAGGGAAAAATTCGAACGGACTCCCTTTGGGCATTATTCGGGGGTATAACGATGCATTTTCGAGAGCAGAAGTTGGAAAGTCGCGGTTAGTCGATAACGCGATCGTATTAATGGGCCGCGAGCGGCAAGTTAAATTGCCTTTTTAACGAGTTCCGAAAAATGTGCGCGCTCAGCCTCGCCAACATTTGTGCTCGTCCACGTTCGACCGCTCGCTTCGCTGGATTCCGCCTGGAGGGAAACACGTTGGCTTCGATGGACGCGGACCGGACATGCGGTGGACGCGGAGAGTCGGGTCGACTGGGGAAAAAGGGCGGAATTAACGGCGATTCACCGGCGATTCGCCAAAGTTTTCCTTGGATCTTTCGAAATCGATGAATCCGTAAAATTGAAACGGCCCCCCGGGAGATTTTCCCTCTCCCTTTTTTCTTTTTTTCAAACCGTGTTTCCAGATACGCGGAAATTGGCCGGTTACGCCGAGCAAGGATGGAGCTGCCGTTTATTCGATTACCTGCCAATTAACCACCGGTGCACTCCCACAAAGAATTCCTTTGGCGGAACGCGGAACGGCCGATCTAATCGATTCGTAGCCGCAGGCTATTTTGCGCGGCGTCGCTCGTGCCGGGCGGCGGATTTACCAATTTCTCCGTGACCGATGCGCGGCCGCGAATCTGTGTCATCTCGGCCGGCCATCGCTCCGATACACCGTAATATCGTAATACACGGCAACCACCACCACCAACCACCACCATCGTCACCACCAATACCATCACCGCACAGCTCGGTCGCGATTTAACGAGCGAACACGCCACCGTACACGTTTCGTTTCCCGTTTCGTGTCGTGGACGGTCGAATTCGCGCCACGCTTTTTCTCCTCCTCTCGTCCGTGTCTAATGCCGCAAAAAGCGAGGCTGCAAAAAGCTGCAGCGTTTCGAGGTTTATCCAGTGAAAAATTTCCACGTTCCGCCGCGATAAAACATCGCCAGCCACGTACGGTACACGCGTATCGGCCAGAGCTTTGCCATCTCCCCCTCCCTCCCTCTCCCCGCACCGGATGCGCCATACGCTCTTCTTTACCTTCTATTTGCACGCCGTTGCGCGTTTCGCGCGACGAGGATTAGCCCGACAACCGATTCTACGATACACCGCCCGCTCTGCACGGTATCCGTATAGATATTATATAGGCCGATATCCGCGCGTGTACACCTCACCGGTTCTACCCACGCCTCGGTACACGTACACACGCGGGCGAAATGTACGTATACGCGGAACGCGAGCGAAACTCGGAACACGCCATGCAGCTTCGAGCCACTACATGACTCTCGTAACAATCACGCCGGCTCGAAACGATAAGATTGGTGGCAGGCGAGAGGCAATTTAAGCCAACGGGTGCTTCGTCTATACTGTGGGGTGTGTTAGTTCTGACTCTATCGGCTACTTATTTTTAGATGCTTTGCTTGCCGAAAGTTGCGTGGATTTATATCGTTTTTCGAGAATGACGTTTTTAATTCATCGTATAGCGAATTAATTTTTCTCGCTTTCGTGGCATGCGAGAGGCAATTTAAGTCAACGGGTGCTTCGTCTATACTATGGAGTGTGTTAGTTCTGACTCTATCGGCTACTTATTTTTAGAATTTCGGGATGGGATGCTTTGCTTGCCGAAAGTTGCGTGGTTTTTCGAGAATAACGTTTTTAATTCATCGTATAGCGAATTAATTTTTCTCGCTTTCGTGGCGGGCGAGAGGCAATTTAAGTCAACGGGTGCTCTGTACTATGGGGTGTGTTAGTTCTGATTCTATCGGGCCGCGGCTACTTCCTTCTTTAGAATTTCGGGAATGTTTTGCTTGTCGAAAGTTGCGTGGATTTATATATCGTTTCGAAAATAATATTTAATTCATATATATGCGAATTAATTTTTCTCGCTTTCGTGGCAGGCGAGAGGCAATTTAAATCAACGGGTGCTCCGTCTATAGCATGGAGCGTACCAGCTCTGATTCTTGCCGATTCTTTTGCTTGTCGAAAATTGCGTGGATTTATATATCGTTTCGAGATTGTTTAATTCATTTCACAGCGAATTAATCGATCGATCCGAGTTCTTATTTTTCCATTTTTTTTTTCGCTGATTATAGATAGTTTTCGTAGGAAATGGTAGATCTGATTACCCGAGAAGCCTTATCGCCAAGTTTCTTCTACGTTGGCTGTATCGTGCGAGAAAAAAAATATGTAAGCACGCGTTCGCTTGGAAGCCACCTGGAATCGCAGGCCGTTCAACCCCGTTCTTAAAAATTCCATCGCGCACTCTTACGCGTTTCGTCGAGATATCCGTTCGAAACCTCCAGGGCGAAAAGCGCTTTGGACGATAAGCTCGGCCTAAGGGACACCCTGTACCCTTCCCCTTTACCGGGTTTCGAGGGTCGTTCCTCCTGTGTTATTTCCATAATATCGTTGCAACGTTATACGAAGCGTACACAAAACATCGGCTTCTCTTTAAACTCCCCCTAATTCCCATTGTTCGTCCAAGCCAACGTCCTCGCGCGCAGTGGCCCCAGAGTCGATCAGAGGTCCAAGTTTCCACCGTTTAACTCCCTTTAATTCCGCCGGGATTAATTAATTTAGAAGCGTTTCGTTTCAAACGGGGGAAGAATCGTCGAGTTTTCGAATTCCCGATAGAAATACCGCGGCCTCGAATCGAGCGTAAATTGCACGATGTTTGCCCCCGTTCTTCCTCCTCGTTAGACTCGATTTTGTTTCCCGAAGATAGGATTGCGCGCGGATAGATAGAATCGTTGGATAAAGACCGTTAAATAAGTTCCTTTAAACGTCTCCCTTTTCTTTTCTCCCTTCCCATTTCTCCCCCTTCTCTTTCTGGATATACATCGAATGACCTATATATATATATATATATATATAGCGCGTCTTGGTATCCCCTCGGCTCGTGACTTTCTATCAAACTCGAAACTCCCCGTTCGAACAAATATTTTCTCCGCGTCTCAGCGCATTGCCGATTTACCCGCGGCAAACAAATCTTGCACGGCAAGTATCGAAGGTTGGAATACCGTCGAATGCACGATAGTAAGCGGGTGGAGGTTTTAAAGGGAAGTCGATATTGGAAAGGTCGATGCGACATTGGTCGATCGTTGGTCGGTCTCGACTTCCAACCCAAGTAATCGCAATCAGCCGCGCTTAAAGATGCAAACATCTTGGTGGGTGGCTGGAGAACCGTCGTAACCTTCGTGTTGCGCCCCCGACACTAGTTTCGAACGCGAACAATGGGGTTGGAGGCAATGCTCGAACCAACCGTTCCAGTCCTCACGCCCGAGTTGCTCTCAATTCGCGCGGTCCCGGATACAGATTGGTAAACAGGTGCGGTGGTGGTCGTGGCGGAGAGAGAAGCGACAGGAGAGGGGCAGGAAAGCGTAGGAGTAAGTTGTGTCGAGCTGAAGTTGGAACCACGAGCTGTCGACAGAGTCGGAGGAGGGGAGAGGGTCTCCGCGTATCGATGCATCGACGCGGATCTGGGATCTGGTCTGGAGTCCGGGTGACTAGTGGTGGTGGTGGAGCAGTTTCATCCGGTCGGATGCGCAGCCGGTGTCATGTACGTGTCTCAGTTTTTAATCGACGGATTCGCACCATATCCGGCGCGATGCGCGCGGCAAAGTCCTTAAAAGGAGCGGGTCCCCGCCGCGGATAACTTTAAATTAGTTCCGAAACATTTGTCGTTGCGGCTAATGCGTCCGGCCGGAGATCGATAGGGAGGATATATCGAGGATATATCGAGAGATGCGTTGGAAATGGCCGTGTCAGGGCCTCGAGAGACGCGTTAATCGCTCGGTATCGGGATCAAGGAGCCGCGACCGGATGCTCCTTGATATCTCTAAGCGCGGATCAGGGAGGGATTGTGGGACAGGATCGAGGAGAGGCTGCCAGGTAAGATGATTTCCTACTACTAGAAACGAACGGGGCATTACTTCTCGAGTAATCGAGAATATGGTTCGTTTCCTATAACGCGGGAATCGTGTAACGCGTAATTAAATTTCTGGTAACTCGCTCGTCGTCTCATTTGCTCGTTAATATGGACAGCCTCCTCCTCCATGGTGGACGATCGCATCTGGTTTCGCGTAGAGACGGATTTCTCCTGGACGGGTTCGCAAACAGGATGCGAAACCTGTACGACCGGATTCGTACGGTTGGACCGGGAGAGATTGACGAGGAATAATGAAGGGAAGGCCGTGCGTTTCGTTCGAGGAAAGAAAACTTATCGAGAAGTAAAGGCCCTCTCCTCTCTCCTACGTTGTATCCACGCAATTTTCCGCGGCTGTTCAACTCGGTTGTTTATTTGTTTATTAAGGGCGAGGTCCTGGAAGAAAGCATCGCGTGGAGATAGTAGTAAAAGGAGAACTCTCGGAAACGGTAATTTCTCTATAAATAAAACGGTTATTGCTCGTTAATATCGCGAAACGCGATGCCTCTCACGCGCGCTCAACCACCTCGTTATCGATCAGATATTCTCCCCTCCCTCCTTAATAAATACGTTTAATTAACATCGATATCTTTGCGCTGGCCCCTGTAAAACGGTCGATGTTTGCGGTCGAAATAGGCCGTCGATGTACGAACACGTTTCCGCGCGGGCATAAATTCACTCGACTGACACGCATATTAATTGGCCGGCCTCGATGGCCTTAGCCCGGTAATCCGAGGAGGATTTTTCGATCGGTCGATCATCGAGGAGTATCAATTATCGGCGTCCACCAGGCTTAGACGGTGGCAGAGATGCGCTAGCGGCAGCAGAAACAGCAGCAACGTGGTCGGTAAGCTCGGTAGGAGCTCGGTGGTTGTTGCTGGTCGAGCAACCTGCACGACCGGCTCTGCTCCCGCTTCTGCTCCCGCAACCGACTCGATTAATCGGTCTTACCGGTTTTCACCGAGCGTCTCTCTCCCTCTCTCCCCTCGTTGCCAACGGCGCTCTCGACAGGTTGGAGCATCTGCGCTCTCTCTCTCTCTCTCTCTCTTTCCTCCTCCATCTCTTCTTTTTCTTCCCTCTCCTCGTCTGTTCTTCGTTCGTTACCGCTACGCGAGACGAACGAGAAAAAAAGAAGAGATATGGAAAAGGTTAGGTACGAAAGGCGAGCATCGTAAAAAGTGGCATCGAGGGCGCAAAACTATTACGAAGGCGAAGAGAAAAAAGAAGCGAGACAATGAGAGCTCCGATGGAAATCCTCGTCGGCTCGCCATTTATTTATTTCGCCGCGCTCCCAGATTTCCTTTTATGACCACCGTGAAATTTACGCCTCGTATGAATAACGAATTAAACCCTTTTTTTTTCTCTTCTTTTCAACCGGCCACCGTTGTATATCCGTGTATATATATGTTTAAACGAATTTTTGATGCCGCGTTATGCCCAGCTTTTTCCCGTCAACGGTGGACATAATGGCCGATTGAATGGCCGAGAAGAAACATCAACCGAGGTTAATGGGAAAAAAGACGCATACGGTCCTTTGACGGTTAACGAATCATTGTTCGATGACGTTTAATTTAAACGGGGGAAAATAGAGCGCGGTATATGGGAAGAAATTACGAATTAATACGAACAAATTGTCCATCCGTGTTCTCTCGATAACGATGCGATTAATCGAAAATGAGGAACGATATATGGAACGTATCAACCCGATTCTCCGACTCGCCTAATATCCTCAAATATTGAAACTCGATCGATGAATAACTCGTTGCTAATTTTGAAGCTTCTTTCGAGCGGAGGGGAAACGCGATTAAACGAGGGCAGACGTGTTTGCGTTTCGCGCGCGGTCCGTCAATCTTTCACCGAATCACCGCTGAGTTCTCGAATTTTTTTTTTCCTTTTTTTTTTCTATTATTATTTTTTTACCATGCATCGTATCCCCGCTGGTTAACACCCGCGTTGTTTATTCTTGGAAAATCCAACGCTCGGGATTATATACGTTACACCACGATTTCACGGTTAACTCGGTTTTAAATTCGTGCCACCCGTGGCCGAGGGAAAAAAAAAAAATTTCGCCACTCGAGCGGTCGACGAAGGGAGGGGGGAGGATGGAGGAGGGGTGGGTCGGTCTGGGCGAAACAAAAGCTCCATTTAAGCGTTTCAACGCAATTTTATGAATAGACCGAGCAATAAAACGTAAGAGGGAGAGGGAGGAGGGGGTGGATAAGTGTGTCTCTCGTTTTCGAGATTTGAAAAAAAGGAGAGAGGAGGAGGAGGAGGAGGAAGAGGAGGAGAGGAAGAAAGAGGGAGGTGGATTCAGCGCGCGGACGCCGCTCGATTAATCGCGAGATCTCCCGTGGAAAAATGGTCGAGGTTGGGTGACGAGGAACGAGGCGGGAAACAAGGAATCCGCCAACCGCGACAATTGGCCCCGCGAATAATAGGGTTTCAGAGGTTGCAGATTTGCCGTGATAAAGCGAATGTCGACGCTTTCCATTTACCGAGATCGTTTCGCACCTCGTCGCCGATTTCTCGTCTAACCTAACCCCCTTTCGAAATCGTGAATCCATCCCGCGTCAATGCCCTCGCCCTTGGCAAACATTATTTCTATGCGTGAATCTCAATCTTTCTCGATCTCGAAATCGAAGGGAAAGAGACAGGGCGAGCGGTATCGATCGTTTCGATCCACCGCGCGTTCTAATTATCCGTTATCACGCGCGCTATAAATCTGCGGACAATGTCCAACGGCAGCCGACGAGCAGCCCCGATCTTCAGAAGGCATCCGTTATTAGATACACCGTGGCCCGGCGATATTCCGGCAGCGTAGCGCGCGCCCGTGCGATATCTGATTAATATCGCACGCTCCCGAATACGTACGGCACGTGTTTGCTGGTGGCAACAATATTTGGACACCCGATAGGTATCTGCTACAAGCTGCTCGGTATAATTGCCCCAAAGCCAACACGTGTCGCAACGTTTCGCGCCGATCGTCCCGTTGAACGAAGAATTCGTTGCGCTCGCGTGTAGATAATACGAGTGAATAGAGAGGATAGAAGGGAAGTGAATAGAGAGGATAGAAGGGAGAGATATACATTTCGTCGACCGATTCATTCGTAACGTTATAGCTTTGTTGTATCGAGAAGATAATCGTTCGTTTCTCGTTCCTCCTCCATTTTCATTTCGTAACGAGTATTTGGCAAAAAGCGACGCGTTTCGTTCGAGGGAACCATTTGGAAATCGATCTTACCCGAATTTCCATTATCCTCGAGCGAGTTATCCCATTGGCGTGGAACGGGATTAAAAAAAAAAAGAAAAACGATCTCTGCGGATCGAGGGAGAAGGTTGAAGAGAGGGAGAGGAGGAACGAGTGTCTTTATCCAAGGTTCACCGCGAGAAGCTCGCCGGAAGAAATGGGGCGAAGCCAGGGGGAAGGCCTTAATCGGTTGGCTCCCGTTGCACCGTTTCCAATTCCCGATTTTCAGGGTTCGATGCTCGCCGATGGCCGGTCGGGATAGGTCGGGAACGATTGGAACAGGCCAGCCTCGCGCGGCTTCTCGTGTCGGCGACCTGCTTTCATCCTCGTTGCGTTCCAAGCGCGAACCTATGTCGACCGTGCTTTCCTGAAATTTACAGACGCGATTAATGTCACGACTGGCTCGTCCGCCACAGTCCCTCTAGTTCGCCTAACTACCGTTTGTACCCCTTAACCATTACTAATTTCAATCCCAAATTATCGCTTTACGCCAGAGCTGCGCTTGTACACCACAGATATCTGATCGATACGTGCAATTTGTTTGGTTGCCTATCCTCTTCGCCTATCCTCTTTGCGAGAAGAGAGAATTTATCGACGGTCCACATATATATGTATATATAGGTAAATAGGGAAACTCGAATTGGAATTTGATTTTTCTCCTTCTATCAGGTATTTCGAAGCGTATACACGTATATTCGCGTCTATTTTTTTTCCCCCCATTTTCCTCTCTCTCTCTCCTCGGTACTTTGAATTTAAAATTTCGAAAATTTGAATTCAGATATTCCAACTTTGGAAACTCGAGGAATTCGAGTTGCTACGTGGTAGAAACATCTTGCGGGGCGTTGAGGGAAAGTCGAGGAGAGAAAGGAGAGATGGAATAAACCGGGGAGGTTTTTGCATCTTTTCGCGAAGGTTTAAGCTTCGATCCGAATAAGGGGAAATAATGCATGCATGGAAAGTTGAACAGGAGGAAATAACGCGATCGACGGTCGGGGAGTCAGAACGGGAGGTGGAGGTAAAGACGGATCGTCCATTGTCAGACGCGCATTTTCCTCTCCCCGGATCCGAGCTAAGGAGAGGTATATATCCGGCTGATTCTAATGCATGCATTATTTAAAAAGCGTTTCTAGTAACGCTTGTAACGCGCAGGAGCGCGATACGTCGGCATGAATATTTCCAGGAGTGTATACAGGAGTGTGAGTACGGAATTTTGTACTGTATGCAAAAATGAAAAACTTCGAACGAAGTTGTTTGGAAATTTATGCGCCTCGTTCAACATGTATCAATCTGCGTAATATACACGCGAAATTGTTTTTTTCAAAAGGGAAACACGCCACGCCACGCCACGCCACGAAAAAAAAAAACGTTTTTCATGAAAGTGTAAACGAATACGCGATCCGCATTGTCCGCAGTTTAATCGGGGGGGGGATAACACCCCGATTTCGGAAGTTCGAGGTCATTTTTAATTTTAGATTAATAATTGATACCTTGGTGACGGAAAATATATTACACTTCCTTCGTTCAATTTTTCTGCTTCGAAACTTTAAATCGTTTAATCCCCCTCTCGACAACAACTGTCTCTGTTGAAGAAGCGTTATTAATCAACGTTCGTGTAAAACACGCTGCATACGGTGTCCACGATTTCGATAAAAGAAAAACGTGAGATATGGAATTGCTAAAGAAGAGGAAGAGAAAAAAAAAAAAAGAGAAAAGCAGCGGACAAACGGAAACGAGGATGAGGGAAGAGGGGGATAAAGATAAAAAGAAGAAGATTCTAGCGAAAAGACCGTCTCGAATTCTCATGTGGCAAACGCCACATGTGTGCTTTCGTGCCTGAACAAGGAGCCTTTGAACGTGATAAAGCAACAGGACAGGAAACTACTGTGGAAAGTTAAAACAGCACGGAAAGTAAATATTTGAAAGAGAGAAAGAGAGAGAAAAAGAGAGAGGGGAGGAAGAGAAAAAGCGTTGTAGGGGACATACTAACAAGCATACGTACCTCTCCCCCTCCCCTCCCTTCGTTGTCGGTTCGATAGACAATAGCTGCGAAATACAGTGTTTCTCGGTTGTTTGCTCGCTTGCGTGCCACCGATCAAATGTGCCGTTTTCTTATCGCACGCTCTGTAACAAGGGGAGCCGGAGTAAAAACAGCCCAGAGTTTAATCGAGACAAATCAATACTAATGCAAACACACTGCGCCCCGCGTTCCGAAAGACGACCGATCTAAAGATACGAGTGACGAGTTTCGTTTCGTTTCGAAGAAGAAGAAGAAGAAGAAGATCGACTCGATTTCATTGGCAGAGATTTAACGAGAGCGACGCAGTCAGAAAGAAGAAACTCGCGTTTATAGATCGTATATATAGGGTGTGTTATAGTCGGAAGCACTTTCCACTCAAAATGAAGATTATAAGGGTTATATCTTGGAAAGTTTTCGCGCGAGTTCAACTTGCTTGGATTAATAATTCATTAATTTTAAATTCCATCAAAAGTTCACTGGTAACTCCCGCTCGTTTTTTGCCCCCCCTCACTTCGAACAACTTCGACGTACGTTCCACGTACGTGTAACACGTAATACTATATAAAAAGAGAAATCTCGTTCATCAAACGCGACCCGTGAAAGGAATAATCGTAAACGCAAACGGAGCGAATTCTGTGCATACGTCGATCCGCTCGAAATTTATACCCGTTGTACGTTTAATCGTAAAACGAAGGGTAACGATAAACTTTTAAACGTCCGCGCGCAAATGGTGGAGAAGTAATTTTGGCAAATCTCATCTGTGGAGACCTATAACAGTTGGAATGGCGTTTGGTTTTGCCTTTTAATCAGTCGGTTAAATCTCGATACGATCGTAAACCGAAGCGAATTAACGGCGACCCATTTCACTCACGGTTCGTTCTCACAATTTCCAAACCGCGACGACCGAAAACGACGGCGGCGCGCCACGATTCCGTGGCACTTCCTTTTTGGGGAAGGAAGGAAACCGAGGCGAAAATCGAGGTATCGATTACCCCCGTGAGGAAGGAGGGAGGGAGTAGAAGGTAAGAAAATTAGCGGTGGCGGTCGTTACGGAATTTACGGCGCAAACCTGCCCCTTATAGGTAAGGGGTCAACTGTGCATTATCGAGATCCGTTTGATTTACCGTAGCAATAAATGCTATGCGTAGTCCAGCCACGCCGTTGGTATTAGACGTTGTTTGCCCAGTTGCGGCGCCAAACGGCCGACGATTGTGCCAACCCGGCCGGAACTACGTTCCTGATTAAAGGATTAGTGGGTTTGCGCCAAGAGATTCGTGATTACACACCGTGATATCGGTGATTCGGCCGGATACGACCGATCGAAGGGAGTGTGCGACACGCGCCGTGCACCGCCGTGTTGGGAGGGGAGGAAAGGTGATGATGACGTTCTTACTCCGCCGTTCGATAAAAAGAAAGAAAGAAAGAAAGAAAGAAAGAAAGAAAAAGAAAAGCAAGCATCATCGCGGATTAAAAGGAAACGACTTAATATAAGCCTCGAGGGGATGAAAACTCGGGGGGTGAAAAAGTCAACACGTTTTAATAGGTATCGCCGAGTCCGTCGATCGATTTGGCTGCCTGGTGGCTCGCCAACGCCAGGTAACGCGATATCGCGATACAGCCGCGAAAATATTAGCATTTCATAACGGTTAATTGTCCATCAAGAAAGGAGCCGCGAAGAAACGGGCCACTTAACCGAGGTGCTAAGTAAACACGCGATGTTACAGTTTCGTTTAATGACGCTCCCAGTTCCATCGTGCCCCCATTCGCCGCTAACAAGCGTAAATTCTCGCCGTTTCGTTTTTTCATCGCGGAATGAAAAGATCATCGAAACGATCGCTTTCAACGGCCGCTTTCGTTTACCTTCAGTTCGGAATATGATTCGTCTGCTGACATTTTTCCTTCTCTCTCTCTCTCTTCAATCGCGCCCCCATTTGTTCCGTCTCTTTTTAATGGAACACTCGCGATTCCGCTGACGGTGTAATTATAGCGGGCGAAAAGAAAAAAGAAGAAAAAAGAAAATCGAAAAAAGCGAAAATAGAAAAAAAAAAGCGCGAAGAGGGAAGAAACGAGAGACGGATCAGAATGAAGAATGGGCGACGATCGAATGACAGTACGGTTTCTCTCCGGCGCGGCGAGATTCGAGACGATAATGCCATATAATTCTCGATATAGGCGCGGATGTAACGGAAAATCGCGATCCAATTAACCGAAATAATAATGACGGTAATAGCCAGGCTGATTGACATGCCGCCGCTGCAAATCTGGATTATTCGTTTTCGTATGTATAAAATGGTGCGAGCACACACGGTAACCCGCCCAATAATAATCCACATACGTATATCGCCGTTTCCGAGAACGGAGAAAATGCGAGGTATGCGGCTCGTCCATTTTCAACGTTTATTTAAATTTTTCGTTCCCCCCTCTCCTCATCCCTCTCCGATTATTGGACCGCACCATTGAAATCTGGCTGGAATAGTCTCCGATTTCGAATCCAAAATCTCCGGATATTGCGTGCCGCCTTGCGCGCGCGTTCCTCGTTTCCGTTCCCCGTCGGATAAAAGGGCTTCACTTTCGCAACTCCGCGCCAGTATTCCGCCTCGGATTCCTTCTATCGACGCGAATCGAAAACTCTTTCGTGAAAAGATATGGAAACGTGACCCGAGGAGACGATGGAACCGTGTCCGATCCGATCGTCTTTCCGTTTCTCTTTTAAAGCGCACTCTCTCTCCTTCTCTCTCTCTCTCTTTTTCTCTCTCGCTCGCTCGCTCGCTCTCTTTCTCTCCTGTTCCTTTTTCAAACGAACTCGTAATCGGAACGGTTCCTCGTCGAAAATCGAAGGAGGATGAAGAGGATCCGATCCGTGATTGGTTTCTCGGAATCGGAAGAGTGCTCGAACCAATCGAGCGATCGCGGATAGATCTGTGAATCGTTCCGATTCGTGTTAATTTTCACGAATTTTGTCGTTGATAAATCGAACGATAATTGGCGCTCCAAACAGATGTCATCAAGATGAAAGGGAGAGTACTGGTGGCTAGTTGAACGTGTAGAAAATTCTTGTTTGTATATACCATCTCGTAATGGGGTAAATAAAAGCGATACCTAAGGACGGAAAGCGGTGGAAAAGAGGGATGACAGCAAGACGAGTGAGCTATTAAGATACGCGGGTTAACCTAAACGCGTAACATCGGAACGTTTCCCCGGATCCGGAGAAACGATCTATGCCTTCCAGCCTGACTACGCGCAATTAATCATAGCTGCCTGTAGTGGAGTGCTCGTTACCTGTTCCGTATAATTAAAATTAATTATGGCCGTTTGTAATATCACCGACTGCGTCCGCACTAACTAATTGTTCGTGATGCATTGTTTCGCAGCATCCAGTTAGTCGTTAAAGCTCTTCTAGTGCCTTCTCCTGCGGTAAAGGGTATGCATCCCTCGCTCTCTCCACTTCCCACCGATCCCACCTCCCTCCCCATCGCTTTGTGCGCCCTTTGTCCGAACACGTGGTCGGAAATTTCCCGAATTGTATCTCGAAAACCAGGATTTCTCACCTCGATGTGTTGCCTATTATATGCCTTTACGAGCCTTACGAATGCTCTTTCTTCTCTGCTGCGATTCTCTGCGATTCACCGTCATTTTCGCATTTTCGTGTTCAACAACGTTCGAGTAATTTTATTATCAACGGTGAAAATATACTCGTTGGAATCACTCGAAAATATTCGTTTCGTTCCCTCTCGTTCGATCTCGCATGTTGAAAGATTCGATCGAGATTTTCGCACGCGAGACAATTCCGTTGACCGTTTCCTGTTTATTTACCCAAGTTTTCTCGAGTCGAAACGTAAAGCTCGATCATCGAGCTTCGTCTCTCGAGGAATTGTCAGCGTCCTCGTAAGCGAGCGTAATTACCGATGCGGCGGAGAGACGCGCGAGAGTCTAGTTGGCTCCAGCAGAGTTGCCGAAAGTTGGCTGAATGAGCTTCAGAGAAGCGCTAATTATTGTCCTCCATAATAGAACGGAATTCCTTCGAGTTGTACTCGCGAACCGAGACCGCCAGTTATTTTTGCGTTCCGCCAGGGAGAAACGAGGTAGAAAGAGGGGAACGGGAGTGCAGAGAGGGGGAAAGGGTGGCGCGCGGCGGCGGTGAATCTCTCCAAGGAAGAGATGCACCGAGTTTCCCGCAAAACGAAATCGATACCGTCGTTTCCCGCTCGTAATCGAGGAACGACGCCGGAATAAATGCGGTATCCAATAACGGGAATGAAAATTCTACTTGTTCTTCTTCTTCCTCGCCACGATATTTAACGTCTAATGTCCCCCGCCACTGCGATACCGCGCCTTTATCGCCGCAGCGAAACGTTTCACGTCCAATTTTCCGCGTGATATCGCCGCTCCTCCCGGCGGTACGTTAATACGCGGCTTGGGGGGCTTGGGGGGTTGCGAGTGAAAGAAGAGCAGAACGATTTTGTTTACCGCCTCTTTGGCCCCGTGAAACGTACGGTTATGAATATATTTGCGGAAGAAAGCGTGGGCGACGGTTAATTCGCTTTCCGCGAACTCTTGGCGGGCCGTTTGAAAGGGGAGTCCTGTGTGAACAGATATATTCGTTTGACGGATTAACAAGTTCTCGCAAGTGGTTAGATAAATAATGGAACTCGGCCTTCCCCATTGGAAATGTACGTTGGAACGTGATTGAATGATCTCTATCGTGGCTCTATCTCGTTTGAACCAAGATAACGAATCGCGCTCTATCTCTCGTGAATCTCTTTGACCACGCGCACCAACTCTTTGTATCGCTGTTACGAAAGAGAAAGCGCGAAATCTATTTAATCTTTTCGCGACTCTTTTCGCGTCAAATGCCGTCCTAATATTATAACGTTCGTTCGCCCCGAATTTTTCGTTCGAAATCCCGTTCGTTAAAAATACGCCCCTTGATTAACGCGTCGAACGAATCGATATGATAGCGAAACGCGATCCATTTGGAAACGAGACGCCGACGTCGAGAGACGATCGACGGTTGACAAAAGCCGAGAAACGAGAGGGAAAGTTTTAGGACAAGTAGCAAGGGCGCTATTTGTTTCGTTGAAACGATCGAACCGTACTACGGCCCATTTTTCCATTCGTCATCCCGGCCATACTTCTCCGTGGCTCTATCCCAAACCCCCATCCTCCGATCCGACGTCCGTCGTACGGATCGTTCGGTCGTACGTCGCCTCGTTTCGGTTTCATCCGTCCGTTTCGAAGCGCAATTGGTTGACCGGCTCGTGAAACTTGCATGAATGGAATGAAAGAAGAAACTCGAGCGGGAATCGAGAGGGAATCGAGGGGGCGTTGGTGGGAAAGGCAGAATGATAGATGTTTGGATGGATGGACGGACGGAAGAGGGTAAGGAAGAAGGAACGGCGGTGCAAATAAATCGGACGAATTCACTCGGTTGTTGGTGGTTGTTGGTGATAATCGACGTACTCGGCGGTGGAGGGGAGTGGGAGCGCAGGTGTATCCCTCTCGATTCGAGGATCGCGAACGAACGAACCTGGAGTCGAGGAACGAGATGGGGTGGAGGATGGTGGAGAGGAGATCCAGGGGGCTAGGTGGGACGAGTGGAGGAGGCGGAAGAGGGAGGGAGAAAAAGAGAGAAAAAAAAGGAGTTTGTTGTTGACGGGGCCGGGAACGGGCCGTTCTAATTCGCGCCGATTCGCGCGGTGCGCGAGCGCCGCGTTGTTTCTGACAGCTTACACGTATATGTGGAGATTTCAAAATAAAAGCGTCAGTCGGAGAAATTTCGTACGTACGAGCCGACACGATACTATCGAGCAGACGCTCGTAAACCGTTAGTTTCAATCAACCGGGAGGGGGAGGGGGGAGTAAATGGTTTTCTATCCGAGCACACCCCTCCGCCCCATTCTCCGCCCCCTCGCCGCTTCTCTCTCTCTCTCTCTCTCTCTCTCTCTCTCTCTCTCTCTCTCTCTCTCTCTCGCTACTATCCAACGTTCGCGATACGCGATATAAAGTGAAAATCTCCTGGCTGCCGGTTCAATTTCGACGCGGACCACCTCCGAAATTTTCGAAAGCCGAGCGTACGTTTGACACCTGGCCTGGCTAAAAATTCATCCCCCTCTCGAACGTATTCTCCCCGGACGGCTCGGTTGCTAACCAATCGAACGGAGAAGTTGGAATTTCGATCGGCGAACATTGGTGGATTTCGACGAGACCAACTCGTTTCGCGTCGTTCGTTTATATTACATTCGGACGGATCACGAGAGATTTCTACGATGTTTATTAACTTAACTCTCTCTTTTTTTCTAGTCAAAAATATCGACGAATTCATTTTGTCGCGTTAACTCTTTTCCAGAAAGAGAAATAGACGTGAAATGCAATGTTATTTATGAGGACACGAACGAAAAAGATTCATCCCCCTCTCGAAATAAATGCAACGACAATAACGTCGTTCTGCGTCATAATTGAGCCTGTATTCACGGCCTAGAATGTTCGAGCGAGAAACAAACCCGATTTACTCGAAACGAACGGACGTAACAGAATACATCGAAATAGGGCATAGGGAATAATACGAAGGGAATAATGTCGATGGCGTGTTCCAGGTGACTTCTCGTTGCATATTTACCCGGTCGAATTGGAGGACGACGGCACTTACCAGTGTCAAGCCTCGCCGACGAACGACGGGCAGCCGGCGTTGCGCTCGAGATTCGCCAAGCTGAGCGTGCTGGTTCCGCCTCAGAAACCAAAGATCCTTCAGGGTGACTTTCTTATCACGACCGAGGACCGGGAATTGGTGATCGAGTGCGTCAGCGTGGCTGGCAAACCGCCTGCGGAGGTAAGTCTCTCTCTCTC
The DNA here is from genome assembly GCF_014066325.1 of Apis laboriosa. Classification (NCBI taxonomy): domain Eukaryota; kingdom Metazoa; phylum Arthropoda; class Insecta; order Hymenoptera; family Apidae; genus Apis; species Apis laboriosa. The sequence goes on along the minus strand of NW_025221020.1, from coordinate 4,055,977 downwards.
TCTCACTCTCCCTTTTTCTAGTTCGTCTTTTATCTACGAATATCGATCGCGACGGGTGGTAAGAAGTGGAAGATTGTACGAGGATTTACGAACATCGTCGGGAGTGATCTGTTTCGCCGGGAAAGATAAAAGGGAAACTGGTACGAGTTCAAACGTTTCTATCTCGGCGAGCATCGTAAATCGTAACGATCCAGCATTTCGACCAGTGTTTTCCAATCTCCTTTCGAGTCTCCCCAATCCCTTTTGCGATATTTCGATAACTTGGCACTCCTTTTCCCTACAAATGAATATCAATGAATACCAGCAACGTCGCTTTCATTGATTCAAACCACGGCTTTGCAGAAACGACCACAATGCAAGAATTATTGATCGAAAATTGAAAACACAATTTTTCAACAACGTCGTCGTCTCGACTCGCGCAAATCTCGCTTTCGAGAATAACTGTTGATCTGGAAAAATTAAGAACCAATTTAAAAGGGAAAAACTTGGGAAGGAAAATAACGCGCTTACCCAGGAGTAATGCGCAATAACGCATTACGTCAGACGTATAATTACGTATAATTACGGGGCAAAGGCTTTGTTCCTTTACTCGAGCGTATCATAAAGGGTTCCTCCCTCCTCCCTCCTCCCTTCGAGCACGAAAAGTCTTCTCGAAGCCAGCCCAGGATGAAGGCGTTGGCGTTCGTTGCGCAACCAGAGACCGCGATATCTCGTGATGGATGTGTTAGCATTCGTCTCGCGGCGATGACGGTGCCGCCGAAATGCTTTTAAACCGGCTTGCAACCAGAGAAGTGACTCGACTATATGGCGGCTTGACCGACTTCGAATCCGCTTCGAGGCTCGAACCTGCCTCGGTTGCGCTGGATCGCGTTGTGGAAAAAAAAAGAGAAGAGAAGAGAAAAAAGGAAGAAGAGAGGGGAAAAAAGGGGGCGAAGAGGGAGAACGCGAAAGAGATGTTCGAGGGAGAGGCCACGTGCATCGCGAGGAGGGAGGGAAAAATGGCGCGAGGTAAAAAAGCGCGGGGGAGGAGGAGAGAAAAAAAAAAAAAAAAGGCGGCCACAAGCTTCGATCCGCTCGTCTTTGTCTATTTACTCTAACGGCGGTGTTTTTGAGCGCGTACGTGTGAGCGGTGAAGCGGCGCCGCGCTAGAAACACCCTTTCGATTCCACGTAGACGCGATGACGCTCGAATAATGGTATCATTAATCCCTCGGCGAGCTAGCGGTGCACGTACGCGATACGCTTACGCGACGGAGGCTGGTGTGCCTCGATCGAATTATCGAGCACGCAGCTCGAGAACCGAGTGCTTGCGCCGATACGAGACTCGTTTGGTGATTAAAAATTGGACGTCCGTTGAAAATCTTTTCCCAATTTTTTCGTATCTTCGAATCCTTCCCCTCCCCTTCCTCGCGCGATAGTTGTGATAGCAGCGCGACGAATAAATTCTCAAAGGTGAGAAATGATATCGATTCACGTTACCGTAACAACCCTACGATTCGAATGCCACCCCGTTGTCTTCCATCCCCGTATAACGAGAGGAAAATATGGATTCGCTGATAATAAATATAAAAAAAAAAAAAATGTATAAAAAGAAAACGAATACAAAGACGTATTCGTAACGAAAGCTCGTCAAGCCTTTTTGCTTACGGTAGCTTATCGAAGCCTGGTCGTAATAAAAAAATGAGAGGGATAGGAATATCGATGATGCGGCGATAATGCGCCGACCGATTTCGCGGTGGGCCGGCCCCGCCGCTAATTCACTCGCTCCCGATTGTACTCACGCGTTAATACAGAAATCCGGTTTCGATCGTGGCCCGAAACTCCGCCACCTTTCCGCCTAGATAAATAACGAGCGCCAGGGATTGTCGTCGACGCGGCGGGCGGGGCGGGAGATCGAGCCGCGAGGCGGTGAAAATCGGTGAAAAATTAATTAAATTTGTTTCACGGCCCGTTCCCGGCCCGGGTGCGGTTTTTAATTAAAATTACGCGAATCCCTTGATTAATGTCGTTACACGTTATAGGCGTACATTTCCCGCGCCGAATCCAACCATTTATCCATTTCCCGTCTTTCGGAAAAATGTCCCTTTCGGATCGAAAGCGTCGAAAAGTTGGACGCTGCGCGTCCTCTGCTCCTCGATCGAAAACTCGATCGGTCGGTGGAGGGGAGATTCGATTATAGCGTTATCGTTTTCCCTCACCATTCGATGGGCGTATCACCGATTTCGTACGCGTTATCTATCGACCAACGAGCGCAACATAAAGGAAACTTGCGCGGATACGTGACCCTTTCGACGTGTTCGAAATTTCATCCTCGTTCGCGAACGAAAGGTGAAATTTCGAAAGTTTCGCGATCGGCGTAGAGAGCGATTACACTTGCGGTTCGAGGATCCGTTACGTTACGAGTTAACGGTCGGGACGGTTTCTGGAACAAAAGGGAGAAGCGCGAGTGTGATTTTCTTGTTGTAACGCATAAAGATGCGAGAAGATTGAACACACGAGTTGGTAACTGTTGTGCTTGATTCGTAGAGTCGGAAATTCGCGATCGATCCAATATTCGGTCGATTACTTTCTTCTCCCAGTGGTATGTATGTATCCGACACGATTACGCGATTGGAAGTTATTTAGCGTGGCCTGGGAAACAAGGAAAACACGTGGCAAAATGGAGGGCGGATCGTGGAATCGAATGATCCATTGCCAGTCGAACGCCCAACTTCCTGGAAATCCGTGACCAGCGATTTTATTCATCCTCCTTTCTCCCTCCCTCTCTCTCTCTCCCCCCACTCCCGCGAAATCCCGGGTTTCGCGCCGCGAGGTGAAAAAAAATCATTGGCATACGGTACATGGAAAGATAGTTATTCTCTGGTTTATGTTTTACAGAAAAATAAAAAAAAAGAAAAAATAGGAAAAAAGAAAAAGTTGAAAAAGAAAAATACCTCTAGTCCTGAGCTCTCGATTCCATCCGATCTCTCGTATATAACGACAACAGGAGGAAAGTAAAAGAGACAAAAAAAAGAAAAAAGTAAAAAACAAAGGAAGAAATGGGGAGAAGAGCAAAGCTACGAACGGAATTTAATCGACGGTGGAGCGATGCGTTCCGATCCTGTTGTAATTCGTCGATGACGCGCGATCCTAGGCACAGTATGGCGTAGGAAGTAATCGTGAAAAATGTCCGCAAAAATTCCAACCATTGTCCGACCGCTGAAAAGCTTCGCGATGATACACAAACGCGGCTGGATTGATCCCTTAGATAATCCGACTCTGCTGCTGCTGCTGCTGTACTTTTATCTTTTTTTTTTCTTTTTTCTTTTTTTTTTTGCCTCTCGAAAAAAAAATATACTCTCCGCTGACGCGAGTACGTCACGGGATGAATTGTTTCAAACTGTGAGGCATCGCGGACAACCGCGTTGAAAACCGCGGCACCAAGATGGCGGCTCGTTCGTTGGTAACGGCGACGGAAACCTTGGTGAACCGAGGACGATAATTGTCGCGGTTGTCGGTCCAATGGCGTGCGATGGAATCGCGCGGTCTAATCAAAAATTGAAGAAAAAACCGGAAGAGGGAGGGGGAGGGAGGGAAATATGAGGAGAGAAACGAGAAATAGTATTCGTTCTCCAACGGTTCGCGATTACGAATAACGCATGCACGATTAACAACGGTTTGCCGATCGATTGTACCGAGCAGCCAGATACAGTTGATATCCTCGAATGATTTGCGTGCTGCCCCTCTCCGACAAACTCGTAAATTATTTTAAACTCGTCGGCGATAACGTGGTAACGTTAATGTAATGACGAAGGAATTCGCGAGTAGGCAAAAAAAACGAAGGGAAAGGGAGAATGGTAGGGGGGCTGGCTCTTCTAGAGGAACTGACGATTAAAAATAACCGCTCCCTAATGAGTCTGAAACGATAATTATTCACTCGAATCGTTTTTTTCTTTTTTTTAAATCTCGTTAAACCACGATATTATACACGGTGTAACGGTCTGATGTGAATAAAATTTAATCTTTACATAAGAAATGATGGTTGAACGACCCTTTGAACTTAAATATCCGGGATATACGCATAGAATATGTCTCGTCAATGAACCGTCACCCGATCGAAGATACTTTACCGCGATACAAAGTTTCGTTTTCAATTTGAAGTTTTTCGAGCTTCCTCTCTGCAACACCGCTGTTCCGGATCAAGTAACTCGTTTACGAGGGATTCCAGCGAATCTGATCACGATTTACGTTTCAACGTAACGAGCATCCTCGTGTTTTTCAGACTGGACGCGGATTTTCTTCGATAAACGTTTCATTACGCGAACGTGCCTTCACAGGGACGTGCTATACGAATCTTTTTTTCCCCCCCGACAATTTTTTCCTATTTTTCATTTCATCGTTCGTTTGTCAATTCTGTGTCCGTGTCTGAGAGACGATATATATATATATATATAAATCCATTCTCGCGATAAATGCGGTCCTAATCTGTTCTGAAAGTGCAACCTTTGCACGCTTGTCAATTACATTTCGTAGTAGAACACGCGATCACATTCATTGGTTTCAACTTTCGCAACTCTCGAAATATATATATAATAATAAATAAATTTTCAACAAACGAATGAACCCCGGACTTTCCGGCTCGAAAGTATAGAAAATTGGCTTAATTTCGAAAATTAATATTAATTAATTAAGCAGCTTGTATTTTAGTCGTATTACATCGACCACGACTCGCAATTTTCAATTATCGTATTTGTGGCATCAGTGACTTTTTTTTTTTTTCCATCTCCGCGCTCGAACGGCGAATCAACAATCCCTCTTCGTCCCACCCCTTTCTTCCGTGAGTTCTCCTCCGTTCACTCCCTCGTAACTTCTTAGTGAATTTCTTTCATATTGTTGCGGGAACTTGGGAGGAGGCATTGCCAAGTTTCTCTCTCGAAACAAAATTTTAATATCGCTGTCGCGCTCTTAATTCTATTACGGGGATTGGAGAGGAGGAGGAGGGGGCGAGATCAAAGGAAACCGTTTTCCACCGGTACTTTGGCCTCCTCTCCCGTTCCATGCAAATAGAACGAATTTAAGGAAAGAAAAACAGCGGGGAAGCTTCTGCATTCGCAAGAGAGAGGACGGAGGCGGGAGGGGAGGAGAAGGGAGAAGAGGGGTTTCATTAGAAGGAATCTCGAGGAAGAGAGGTTCGATAAAAATTAGCCACCCCTGCTCGGGGTTAAACGAACGCGATTTGTTCGATCCCTGGACACGAGCCAATTGCGACCGTCCAAATGAACGAGATATTCCGCCACTGTTCGAACTGTAGTATTATGCGTGCCACCACTTCCACGACAGAAATATTAATTTAAAAGGATTTTCTAGAAACGAACGGGATAATCTGGAAGGATATTATGGAATATTTATAGGCACACAGGCGTTGTAAATAATTACTCGATTTCGAGAGTAATTATTCGGTGTTCGAAGCTTCTCTTCGATTCAAAAAAAAAGTGCCACAAGCATCGTCGTACTCTATGAAATAATTTACCACCATTGTCCGCTATTTTTCTCGGGAAAGCGATCCTTTTCTAATAAATAATCAATTCACCTCTTAAAAGAAATATTTTCGTTCGTCTCTCAAACACAGATTTTAAACGGATAAAATTATTTCTAATCAACCGCGATCTTTTTGGATCATAGACGAAGATAGAAATAAAACCAAAAAAAAAAAAAAAAAAAAAAAACGAAACGAAGAACGGACTGACGTTGGCGATTTCGCGAGAAACGTCGCGATTTTTTTTTTTTTTTTTCTTTTTTATTACGCTCCTTCTGCTAATGCATTTTTTACTATAACCTGGAGCATCGTAGCGGTTGGAGCACGAGTTGTTGACGTTCGACAAACTGTCGGCCAAGTTCATAACACGCGTCGCGCGGCGTTGATTCGTATTCGTGGGGCGATATATAGCATATACGTGTGTGTATATCGTCGGGAAAGAAGTTCTTGCCGCACCGCATTTACCGCGAGAAGGGAAGAATCTGTGAATTTATGACAGGGAGGGAACGGTTTCCATTCCAACGGCTGGCCGTCGCGTCGCCTGGCAATGTCAAACGCACGCCCACGCGTCCCTCCTCCCGCAGCTGGGAACAGTTATCCAAGCCGCATCGCACGAGTCCCGACGAGGCGAGCATAACGCCTCGTGCAATTATAACGGTGTAACGCGCTCGATCACGCCAACGTTGGATAATTAATTTCATTAGGAGGGCGAAACAGCCGGTTTTTTTGCCGGCCAGCTGGCTTCTTCTTCGTCGCTCGATCCCTATCTAATGAAACCCTAATGGAATTCATTCGTTCGTACGCCTCGACTAGTAATGAGCGGAGTCTCGGCTGTCGCGGTGAGAAAAAGGGGACATTGATCCCCGTTCGGTTGGGGATTCGCGAGAACGATTCGCGAAAGGCGCGACAGAGAGAGGAGGGAGGAGGGTGAAGGCGCGCGCATTTCCATAAAATTCGCAACGTTCCGACAGAGGTGGGAGAGGGGGGTCGAGCTGTCGGATTCCTAAAAACAAGCTCGCTAACCGAAAAGTTCTAATTCGCCAACTGTTGAAGTAGAAAGCTGCTCGTTAGGAAGCGACGCGAAGCCAATTTATTCGATCGAATTACTCGGCGGGGCGCAATTAAACGCAAAGCCGGCCGAGGGCAGGTCGGGCGGTGGGGATGGAGAGGAATCGTCGTTGGTGTTCCCCGAGCTATTCGATCTTCCCTCTCGTAATTCGAACGGGCGGCGAATATTTTCGCTATTTCCTCCTCCCCGAACCAGACGATTCATCGATTCCGTTTATTAATAGAGGCAACTTTCGGATTATTCATTAACGCCGATGCACAGAGGCGCGAATTATTTCGCGCCGTAAATTACAGCGGGGCTCTGGGTCAACTTTGCCCGACTATTCAACCACCGGCTAATAATTTCCCGCGAGTATTTTGCGAGTAAACAACGTCACGAATGGACGAGGCTCGAAAGAGAGGCAAGAATAGAGTACCACTACCGCTTCCCGATTAGCTTCTCCTTCCGTTGTTCACCTTCTTTGATCACCGAGCGAGTCGGCTGGAACGAAACGAAGGGAAGGAAAAAATCTTGTAGAATTTGAGGCTGAATCGGGGAAGAATCGCGCCATCTTTATCCGCTTTGATTTCCTAATTAATTTGATCGATAAAGATTTAGATCGTTGCGAACTCTCTCTCTCTCTCTCTCTCTCTCTCTCTCTCTCTCGATAAATAGTCTAAACGGAGGATAAATTTCGTGAAATTGGTGAGAAATGGTTCATAAGTTTGAAAGCTACGGTACGAAAGATACTTTCGAATTGCACGAAGCAACAGCTTTAATTACGAAACACGTCACGTGTAGCTTTTCCTTTTGAAATACAAGTATATTCGAGAGCAAAGTGAAACGTAGGCCGATATCGTCGAGCTCAGTTTTCTCTTGATAATCGTTGGTTATGCTATCAAGAGTGTAAAATATCGTTGAACGAATCTGGGCGGAAATATCGGTCAGAGGGGTGAGCGGGGATTAATCGCTTGCGTGGAATGATAAAAATATAAGAACGTTAGGGGAAGCTGAGGTTGGAAATAAACGGAGCCAAGGTTACGAAGGCACGGTTTTGCGAAAAGGCCGATTGATCGGTTGATCGCGCCACGATATTTGGGTCGTGAAAAATCGTCGATCGTTGAAAGGATGGAATGAATGGAAGGGTATGCGACTGTTTTGAACTGCGATGAATTTATCCGTGAGGGTGAGATTATCGATCGATTAGAATCGCAGTTATATATCTGGTGATCACGTACGAGATCTCGGATAAAACACGGCCAGCAATAAGAATCGCGCTTTCGCACCGTTAGACGCAGTGACAATTGGTGGAGTTCCAGTTCTCGAATGCGTGGAATTCGTAATTGGAGCGAAATCGATTCGCCCCGACGCAAGCGCGTTACCATCCTCATCGCCCTTACGGATTTAGCACGGTCTAATAATAATTCATTCCCGCGAAAATCATTATTGTTCACCGCAAGATTTTCGAAGCGACCGGTCGCAATCGCCGACGTAGCTGGAATTAAGTCGCTGACTTCGGTTCTCCGGTCGCGAGTCGCGAGAGTAAAGACGTAGAAGAGAGTACGTATATTTTTCGAGGTGAAGATGCAAGAAAAAGTTGGTCGTAGGCAAGAGGGATGAAGCTTGCTCATCGAATATTCATCGAGCGAAGAAAGAAAATTTCAAAGACCGACCATCCAGTTCTGAAGATCTTGCATCATTATTTCTTCTTCTTCTTCTTCTTTTTCTTTCCCCCTTCCCTCTCCCCTGTTCTCCCCTTCCTCGCGTCGCGTCGATCCTTTGGAGATAATTGCGCCGCGTTTATTAAAATTACAACAGTCGCCTTAACGCGACTGGTCATGATCGCGGTAAGCAAGTATCGTAAATAAGAGTTGGAGCAAAGCGAATCGTAACTCGCGGTGATACGAGAGTGCACGAGCATCGATGCCAGCGTGCCTAATTATAGACGATACGATCGATTCGCGTCGGTGCGAGAGCTACAACCGCGCTCGTACGTGCGGCCGCATACACGCGAAATCATATCAGCTGGACGAGCGATGGACAAGCGATAGAAAACTGCGCGTGGTGCATTTTTATTCGCGGTGCATTCCGCGACAGAGAGATTTTTTTTTTTCGACGGTTCCGCCCGTACTCTGGCAAACACACTTTGATTATATGGGGATTGGCGAACCAGCTTCGATGGCTTCGGCTTCGCGCCAGTTTGCCGCACTTCCAATCCTCGCGTTCAATATCCGCATCTAATAAATTTCCTTCGCGATTTTATCTTGCTCTAATTTTTTAACTCATTCCGTTGCGGACAACGATTACAAGTTGCCTTCGAAATGACTTTTAAATAACGATCTTCGAGGTGAACTCCAAAAGTTCAACGATGACTTGGTGTTTGTGTAAGTGTGTATGTGTCGCGCTTAGTTCTACGATATAACGTTTCTTCGAACGAGCGATAGATAATCGAATTGACTTCTGAATAAGTAAACTTGAAACCTTATCGATACAAAACCATAATGTATCTATGTACACATATATATGTACATCGTATACATAGTATAATTTCAAGAATAGTAGCCAGCAGGTACACATCCAGTCACGAAATCTGAGATTAGCATCGATTACGGGAAACTAGCGTTTCCGGTCGGAAGCGTCGGTGTAGATCTCTCTCTTTCTCTCTCTCTTTCTCTCTCTCTCTTCGGTCCAGATCAGATTTCTAATTATAACCGATTAGATCGATCTTCGCGCTTCGTGATCGTCGAGCAACCGAGTCGATCACGTGATATCACGAGCCGCAAATAAATTCAGCGGATCCGCGGAAGAAGATCTACCTACGTGTTCCTACGAGAGAAGAAGAAAAAGAAGAAAAAAAAAAGAAGGGAAGAGGGGGCGAGACGATAGTGTCTATATCGATTCGAGACGAGATCGCGGAAGGGATTTTCAATCAAGTCGCCTGGAGGCTGAATTAATTCCGGAGAAATTCAAAAGTTTGGAAAGCGAGAACCCCTCCACGGGCGGATGAAGACCGCGGTTGCCGGAAGCTACTCGGAGGCCGAGGGGATCCAGCTACTTGATATCAGGGTCCCGTTAGAAATCAGGATCACGCAGGATCGATCGCAGCCGAATTATTGAATAAAATATATGGCCGAGTCCGTTATAATGAAATAACTTCCGATATAGAGGTGGCCCTCCCACCTCTCTTTTCGTCCTCCCGAAATGCATTCTTCTCCGTTTGCCTCGCTCGATAATCTCCACTCGGAAAATCCGATCTCTCTCTCTCTCTCTCTCTCTGTCTTTCTCTTTCTCTCTCGTTGCAACGAGACGGCTGGTTTAAATTAATGATCGAGAACGGTAAAGTAGGTGGTAACTGTTCGTTGGAGAAGAGGGACGGGGGTGAACAGTTCGTGGCAGTTTAAAACAACGAACTATCGTTTTACGGAAGCTACCATTGCGGTTGACACAGGGGTGGTTGAGGCGAGGGATGTTTGTCAGCGTTAAATTAGGTGAATAATGTACGTAGTTCGACGAGATCTTCGTCGTCAAGTTCTGGTATTGAATTACCGGTCAAGTGAAAGTAAATAGGGATGATTACGGTTGTAAAGTGTAAAGTTTATGTATATCGATGAATAATTAAAAAAATGTGCTTCAATGGTATGAACGAATTTCGTACAATCTCACGTATTTTTTTTTCTTCTTTTTTTAACCGCTTTGCGTCACATCGTATTTTTTTACGACCCGGTATCCCGCGGGAGAGAACGGAGAAATTTTTGGAACCGCCGGTTTCGAGATTCGAACCAGCAATTTTTTTTAGCTTCGCGATATCACTGACACGTCATATTTTTTCCCCGTTCGTTCATCCCCGTCATTACATTCCCCGCGATCGATCCGATCTAGGATTCCGTTAAAATATATTACGGATCGATTCGATCTCGTTGCCAAATTACATTAATCATCGCATGATTGCAGATCACGTGGATCGACGGGCTGGGGAACGTGCTGCACAGAGGCATAAAAACGACCAAGGAATTGTTCGACGACGGCCCCTTGTACACCGTGAAATCCGTGCTGAGGGTGATGCCGCGCAAGGACCACGACAACACGACGTTCACGTGCCAAAGTCAGAACGCGGCCGACCGCACGCCGCAGAACGCGAAACTGCGCGTCGAGGTGAGTGGTGGAAGGAACGTGAGGAGGAGGGGAGAGGTCCGGTGAAATCTGGGTCATCGGGGCCACCCCATCGGGAAACCCGGGACGGAGATATATTCGGAGCTTCGGGGGAGGTTTTTGCGCATTTCTTTCGCGAGGTCCGTTTTCGCGAGCGAGGGAAAGCAGATTAACAGCGGAGCCGGTCAGAAACGAGCGGTAACGAGCTGGGGAATAATTAATGTCGCTTCCCTCCCCCCGAAAACTGGTCGCGTAATCGCCAATCCGCCGCTGGAGGGTAGGCTCCCGCGCCGTCTGTCGTCCCACCCCTGCCGCCTCTGCTTTCTCCCGCGGACAATGGCAGCTCTGCGGTTTCCGTCTCGTCGACCGAGGGAGGGAACAGGGAGGGATCGGGAGGGTTTGGGAAAGGGTGGATCCTCGCTTTCGATCCATGCTTCTTTCGTCAATGATTCACGATGACGGGGTCGTGATGACTCGTGCAACTTGTCACGAGGGGGGACGAAAGGGGGTTCCAAGTTGTCGAGGGACGAGGACAAGTACCATGTCCCCTGCTATGTCGTTTAATTATCGGTTACTCGAGTCGTTATTATTAATCGTCGAGAAATTAGCAAGGTGCAAGATAAGGTCGAGGATAAAGTAGAATTGCGACCGGTATTATCGGAGAGTCGACGATCGATGCTCATGAAAGTTCGAGCATCGAGGATCGCGTGACATTTTCACCGCTCAATTTCAACTCTCCCCTCCCCTCTACCAATTTTCATCGAAAATTGTCTCGTGTTTCAGGTCCGCTACGCGCCAAAAGTGTCTCTGAGGATCCGGTCGGGGCTGGGCAAGAATGGGCGCATCGTGGAGGGCAGCGAGCTCCGCTTCAAGTGTCGCGCGGAAGCGAACCCGCCGAACGTCGAGTACAGGTGAGTAACGCGACCGCCACCACCTCGCTCTATAACCCCCTCGCAGTGCATCCCTCTCGATCGGAGAGAGAGAGAGAGAGAGGAGCGAACGATAGCTCTGCGATGATCGATAGCCCGGTACAAGAGCGGTCGACGAATTTGGAGCGTTGTTCCAGGAGCATGTGGCCAGGTGTCGATGTCGGTGGTTGTTTCATGGTTGCGTGCCGACGAACACGGTGATACGGGATGAGAGACGGAGCAGAGAGAGAGAGAGATGCGATAGAAATGGAAGAGTTCTTTCGTCTAGTAGGGATATATTCCAATTCTGGTACGTTCGATTTAAAAAAAAAGGATATTCCCGTTTTCGGCCAAGCGAAAAATTCGAAAAGATGGGATCACCCTTGGGCATGATTCATGAAAACCGCGGTTATTCGCCTCGCACTCTCTTTTTCATTCATCGATCCTTTGTTCGCGGCCCTTTTACGGCCCTCCCCTCCGACGCAAGGGGAATTTTTCCTTTTTTCATCTATCCCTCCATGCATTTTAATCCGGCGTGTTTTACACGGGGAGGGGAGGGGAAAACACGTGTCGTCTATCGGATAGAGTCGAGGAGGGCAAAGGAAGAGAAGAAAAAAAAGAAAGAAAGAAAGAAAAAAAAGAAAAAGCGCGTGGTCAGGGATTTTACCGGGTCAGAGAATGCTTAATTCGTGCGTTTTTAACGACGGCGGGAAGAGGAGGAGAGAACGGTTGGATGGCGTCGCTTTATAGAAGAGCGAAGCACGGGTCGGGTGGGACGGGTGGCGGAAACAAAAGGAGAATTAGCAAGTAATCGGTCGTGGCACGGAGCAGGCAAATAATTGATTCTCGTTACAAAGGGGGAACAATGTAAAGTTTAGGACAAATGTTAGCCGGTCATGCGTCGCGTTACGCGTTGTCTTGTTGCCCGTTTCGATGGCCTCGCGATCTCTTCACACACATATACAATTTTCGCGTGCACCGTTCGTCCACTCTGACGAAGCTGAGATCGCGAAACGAAAGCGAAAGGGAAGGAAACTCGTGAATCGATGATCGCGTGAACTCTCGTGCGATTCGAGGATAAACGAAAGTACGAAAATAGAAGAGTCAACGATTCGATTTAAGGAGCAGCTCTCGATAAAACTCTCGATCCGCCTTACGAAATTCTCGTGAATTCGAAACCGGTAAAAGTCAATGGATCTTCTGATGGATAACCGTTCCAAACCGTTTACGAGCGAAGTTTCTACGATTGTGTAATTCCGTCAAAATAATAAAAGCCACGGGTGAAGGAGGAAGGAGTCGCGCGAGAGATCTGGAATGCCATTAGCGACAGGACTCGGACGAGGATCGTGATCCCTTTTACTTAACTATAGCTGGAAGAAAAAAGGAAACTTTTCCTCGAGATTCGCGGAGATTCGGGAAAGTTTCGTGATCGTTTCATTCAGTTTCTCCTGTCCTTCGATAACGTATGTGAACGCGCGATTCGACCGAGGCTGAAAGAGACCTCCTCTTTCTCTCTCTCTCTCTCTCTCTCATTTATTGCCATCCGAAGAGATTCTCGTCGCTCTTTCATCGATTGTACCGAGCGAGATAAATGTTGCGACCGAAGGCTCGAGAACCGGGGGGCGTAAACCACCATCTCTCTGGAAGGATCGTTTCTAAAGGAATCGGCCACTAATTCGACGAAGGTTATCGTTCTCGCGTTTTCCTTCGCTCTTTGTGTGCCTCGGTTGAAAACTCGGCTATCGATCGAATCTGAAAAATGACCGAGTGGAACCCCGCTTTACGAGGAAAAGAGAGACGAGAGATTAAAAAGAAATTCGTGGTGTGGATAGAAGCGAAAGAGGCGAGGGAAGGAGAATTTGCGGAATCTGAGGAGGGGGAGGAGGGAATGCGCAATTACCGCTCAAATTTTTTTCCTTCGATCGGTCGAACAGCGATCACATTCGGCGGCAATTTTTGCACAACAACTGCGCAAATTATGCTGCAATTGCTCACTCATCGAGGGTTCAATCGTTCTTTTTTCCCCCTTTCTTAGGTGGTTCATTAATGAGAAAAAGGTGATCGGCGACTACACCACGGAAATGATCATCCACAACGCGACCCGAGATCTTCACGATGCGATAGTGAAGTGCGAGGTTCACAACGACGTCGGGAAGAGCGAGGACACCGAAACTCTGGACATAACGTGTGAGTATATCGAATCAATTTTGAACCGCAAAAAAAAAAAGGGGGGATCTCGAATCAAGAAGAATGGACTCGTAGTCGCAAGAATTGTACACCGCTCGTACGATTCTTCGCACGAAAGCACAGGGTTAATATTCGCTGACTCGACCTCTCCTTGTCCCATTCGTCCATCCGGAAGGGTGCTTCGACGCCGTTTCGTCGCGTTATTTAACCAGCCGGGAGGGGGGGGCATCAGCGAAATTCAGGATAACTCGGCTTGTCATAAGCCGAGAGGAGGCTGGACGATAAATTGGACTTCTTAAGGGGAGAATTTGCCGGCATATTTCCCGAGATGATTCTTCTTCACGGACGAAGAAGAACGTGCTCACGATTTATGTACTCCTCTCCCCTTGCGTGGCGCGAGAATAGAATCACCCCTAAACATTCCTTCTTCTCCTCCGTGTTATAAAAAGTAATTATTCGATTGACGATCTAATTGAACGGCTTGAAAAAGAGATTGGTGAAAGTTGAAAATTTTCACAGACGGGCCGCAGTTCAGGCACCAGCCGATCTCCGTGGAGACACAGTACGGCGCCACGGAGATATTGCAGTGCGACGTTGACGGGAACCCGACGCCGGAGATCCGCTGGTACCACGAGGACTCGGAGCGACAAGTAGCCAGCACGCCCAACATCAGCGTGGTGGTGAACCACGAGACGGCCGGACGGTATTTTTGCAAGGCGCACGTGCCCGGTTTCCAGGAGTTGATGGGATACGCGAATATCTACATCCGGGCACCACCGAGTATCGTGTCGCAGAGGGTGCAATACGTGCCCGACGAGGGTGCCGTCAAGGTAATTTTTCCTTCCAGGAAAAATCCCTCTTTTCAGGCCTCGACTTTTAACTTTCTCTTTAACGTTCTCCCCTTGCTCTCCCCTTCTCTTTTCGGGAACCGTTTCTATTATTATATCGGTATCATCGCGTATCGTACACGAGCTTAAACGAGCTTTCGAAAGTCGGTGTCGATCGAAAACACGACGTTATTTCTCGACGTTCGGGGTTTTCGACGAGGCGTCCGCTCCGATTTACACGGATCGTAACTCTCCCCTTGCTGTGGAGGGAGGGATGGAGGGAGAGGGTGAGGGATGGAGGGAGGGACTCGTAACGAGGCATTTATGGAAAATAACGCGAGAACCGCGACCGAATCGCTAGACACACCGCTCTAGGTCTCCGAAAATCGAAATAGGTGGCCGAAATCTACATAACAAATGATTTAGAACAACGGGGTAAAAAAAACAGCTACTATTTTTCCACGGAATTTGAACTAGTTCCGATGAACTACGAATCCGTACAGGAATACGAATATGACGATCGACTAACCGTGTTTTCCACTATTTTTTTTTTTTTTTTCCACCGTTCCCTTATTCTTCATTTTTTTCCTCCCTCTCTTCCCCTCCCCCGTCGATATACGATATATACGCGCGACGGTTTTTTAAAAAGCGGAACGTACACACACGGTTGGCGACGGTTGGTCGATTCGGGGAAGGGGGCAAGCGGGGGGCCTTCTTTTTTTTTCTTTTTTTTTTTTTTTTTTTATTCGACCGTTCCCCTCCTCGATTTCGCAGGTGAAGTGTACCGCGATATCTGTGCCAAAAGCGGACTCGGTGGTGTGGAGCTTCGCCGGTCGCGAGTTCAATCTCTCGACGAACAATACGCAGTTTTCCGTGCAGGAGGAATACACCGCCGAGAGAGTCGTCAGCACTGTCACACTGCTCGAACCCACATCCACGTACTTCGGGGATTACAACTGCACGGTCACGAATAGCTTCGGCACGGATTCCGTCATAATCAAGCTGACGGCACACAGTAAGTTCATATCCATTATAACCGGTCGACCTTTTTCTTTCTTTTTCTCTCTTTCTTTCATTACTCTATCTATTTTTATCTTTCTCTCGACTCTCTCTCTCTTTCTCTCTCTCCCTCTCTATCTTTCTCTCTCCGACTAGCTAGCTGTCTGCATTCTTCACTCCCGCGATTCCACGCTATTTTCCGCGTGCTGCGCGCGACGCGTCCTCGAAAAATTGCTACGTTTTCTGGATGGAAAAACGCTCGAAGCGATTCGCGAGATCTCTCCCGGGAGGAGAATAATGTCCCTGTTACAGGGGTGAAAAAAAAAATCTGTAATCCGGACCGATTACGAAATCAGCCGTAACTTGCCCGAAATTCGAAACGCTTCGGAAGTAACTAAAAAACGATCGCGTTTCCAAAAGAATCTATATCGAATCGTTGGCAAAACCACGGCGTGAAACTGCACAGCTCGACGCGCGCTCGGTGATTTTGCAATTTTTTTTGGAAAACACGCGTCGATATCTGATATGCGCGTTCGATCGGTTCTCGTAACCAGTGGACAAGACGAGGCGAGGCCGATTCGTTGCCGTTCGGACACGTTGTAGTAAAATACGGGAGGAAATTTTTTTTCCTTTTTCTTTTTTTTTTTTCCGAATACCCGTCTACATTTCGAAAAACGAAATAACGATAACAAATGGCGCTCTAAGTCTCAATTTAACCCCGCGATCCCCGTGTATCGTAATTCTCGGCCCCGGGGCCAATTTTTCCCCCATAATTCTAACCGGATCTTTCTCATCGACCGATCCGTCCACGCCGCCCGTTTCCACGCTCGATTCACGCCTGATTCTGTACATTTTCCATACCCGATACGGGCTTGGACCGCGTCGTAAATTGCCCGAGTTTCAATTAACCCGCGCGCGAGTTTCGCGAAATTTAAGCGGGCGGCGTCGTTAAGCAGTCGCGCGCACTCGCGTCTCTGTCGAATTTTTATTTCCGACGCACGATAGCCGGAAATGGTCGCGCGTTTTTCGAGAGGGGAGAAGAAAAAAGGGAAGAAGAAGAAGAAGAAGAAGAAGAAAGAGAGAAGGAGAGAGAGAAAAAAAAAAGAAAGATCGTTGTTTCACTCGATGAGCCAAACAGCCGAGATTTTAACCGTCCGTGACGCTTAGCGTTGATTCCAGTCGATTTGCAACTGATTCTGATCATCGGTGGCCTGGTCGTCTGCGTGATCCTGATTGGCGTGATCATTATACTCATTCTGCAGTGCCGCGACCGCATCAAGCAGCCACGACCGAGGACGGCCCAGACCCAGGAGACTGATATGCGTGAGTGGAATATCATGTTAAAATGAATTATAACGGGCTCGGTCGCGTTTTGTTCTTTTTTCTTTTTTTCTTTTTTTTTTTTTTTTTTTTCTTTACAAGGCCCAGGCCTCGTTTCTCGCGCGATTTCGTCATTCCGATTCGAAAATTCTTCCTTTCTATTACGAGCGTGGCACTTTTTATCGGTCTATTCTCGGGGCGGAAAAATACAGTAACCACGGATGAAGGATAGCTCATTGAATGCAAACGAGGCCGATACACGTTTACGAGTCGTAAACGGGTTGGGCGTAGTCGACGCGCGACATTCAATGGTCCTTCACCGCCTTTCCAAACAGCTTGTTTATGGTTTATCTATATATCAACCGGCCCCTCCTCCTCCCCCCTCCCCCCCCATTTTGCATCGATTATACGCTTCAAAGTAGTTTATACGCGCGGCAAAGTTATCGCGCTACGCAGTCGTATCCACGCTCGAGCAATTTCTCTATCGCGATATTCGATAAATGGTCGCGACTCCACCCTTTTTAATCATTCACGAGCCGAGTTTACGTTATTCTAATTTGCATGTAACGTAATGTAACTCAATTCCGAACAATAGAGGCGGCTATGTAACTTTTTCTTTTTTTCTTTTCCCCCGAAATCTTTTGCTTTCACCCTGCCGCGATACCGATCTGTTTTTCAATTTCTTTTGTTTCGGCCACCGTACACCGACAGAAGAAACAGACTCGAACGCGGACAGGTATCGGGAAAGCGACAGAAGCAGCAATCTGTCGGACGTGAAGGCGGATATACGGGCTGGATCGAGCGTGAGCAACGCGGAAAGCGTGACGGCGCTCGACAGCGAGGGCGAGGGAAGCACGAGGGGTGTGAACGCTTTGGCGCTGGCCGGACCCGTCCCCAATCCCCTGGGTTATCGTTACAGCGCCGATTACACGGAGCCATCGTTCCCGCCAAAAAATAACGTGAGTACAGTGGAGTGAGCGAGTGGCGAGTGGCGGGTGACGAGTGATGGAAGGAGGGGAAGAAATGTTGAAAAATCGCGTCGCATGCACGAGCTCTCGAAATTTCTCTGTTCTCTGCGATCTCGCGCAGAGAAGATGCCAAGAACCGGAGCCAGAGCTTAATCTAGTTTATTGCGCGAAGAAGCACAGAGTTCCAAGAGTGCATATTAAAGCGTAGAATCTCTCTCTCTCCAGGGCATGCACTCTCGAGGACCGTGTAGATTTAATTTGCAGTTTTTAAGAATTTCCCACACCGAATCCTGATACCTACCACCTCCTTAACTTAACACCGCGTGGAACATTTGGAATTCGACCACGTTTCAGACCTTCCTTCTACTATGATAATCCGATCCTAATTTCTCTACACGCCGAACGAATTATGAGTCGGGGAAAAACCTAGAGAGCTTTCCCTTGACTCGCGAAACTTACGTTCGATCGGTCGATCGTTCGCAAGACGACCGTCTTGCATCCCGTCCAGCGAATTAATTTCAACCTTTGGCGCCTTTCCTTCGTATTTTTCACGAACGAAATGGATCCTCCTTTCGAAAAGAATACGAAGGAAACACGGAGTATTTTCGAAGAAGTTCTCAAAGATACTCGCTATAAACGAGCTACTTCTAAAAATTGTCGACGGGAAAAGTGGAAAAAATTTCCCGATCTTTAACATTTCCCATTTCGTTTCGATGTTGCAGGACGGCAGTAACAATAACGGTTACGTGCCGTACGTGGACTACACCCGCGACTACATGCCGCCCACGACGCAAGGTGTGGGAGCGTCGCGGGAATCCTTAAGCAGGATACCTTCCGGCGGCATACTGGCCTCGAAGAAGATCGGTCTGAGTTCCGCGAATTTGGGCAGCTCAACCCCTCAAACCACCCCCGCGATCGACCCGCGTTTCTCGGCAACGTATGGGAACCCCTACCTCAGGTAAAGTTCTTAGGGGTTTGGCTCCCGCCTCCCCTATCCCCGTCTATCGAGTGGGACTCGCGCCCCCTGTGTAATCGAGCCCGCAATCTAGTTCCACGTAGTCGTGTAATAGAGCAAGCTTTGACCAAACTGTAATTGTGTTTTCGCGTACAGTAATCCTGCAGAGGAGCGCATCAAAGACGATCGAATTATGCTCGAGCCGCGGTTCGAACGTGATATTTCGGTTCGAAGGAAACGTTCGTTCGAGGGAGGGGGAGATATTACGGGATGATCGATCGAATGGTGGAAAGATGCGACGAAAAGATGGGACGCTGGAGGAGAACGATGGCGCCCGATTTCGAGAACACACGTCGATACACACACATACACACGCACATATACGCACGAACACCGTGTACCGTACGTTAACGTTACGATATTTACGACGTATTGATTAACGGATTTGTTGCACCGTGTGTGCAATCGTTTCCGCGAATTAATTATATTCCACGTGAATTATGAATCGTGTATACGTATGTGTGCGCTTGTGTGTGTATCTGTCTTGAATATTTATAACGTCGGTTCGCGGAACCGGGCACCGTCGCCGGGGTTCAATATTAATCGGGCGAATCCGTGGTCGTCCTCGTTCGTCGTCGAACTCGTTTTCGACGACAGCGATTTATTTCTTGTAATATATCGATCACGCGCGTGAGAAAACCAGCCTGACACTTCTTTTCTCTCTTCTTTTATTTTCCTCGGAACAATAGAATGTCAGCAGCGGAGCAACTGAGACACGCGCCTCACACAGCTGTGCCGGGAGTAACGCCTGCACCACCGCCTTACACGCAAGCAATGAGAATGAATAGCTTGAATACCTTGAACGGCGCTGGACCGCAGGTTAGTACAATGCCGGCGAATGTGTGCCAAATTCCTAGATGCTAGTTACGACATCTCAGGTACATTCCTATCCCTCACCTGAACCAGTTCCAGAACTAGTTAGAATCTCTGTTCGACGTACTTGCACGATCGATTCTCTGATCGATTCTCTGATCGATCAAACCTTCTCTCCCCTATAATTTTTAACAAACCGTCCACAGGTTTCCGTCCAGAAAGGAAGCGACGGGCGAGGCTTTCCAATTGTCTGCATTTCGATTTCTGTCTTGCAGGCACCACTGTCGGCGCACTACATCACGGGCGGGCCGAACGGCGGAGTGGCGACGGTGAAACGCACCTCGGCGGTGGGGACGTTAGCGACGCATGTATGAGGCCAGGGGGTCTATCCGAACTAGAACCATCGACGTTCGGGCCTAACTAGTACCGCCTTCGGACCCACTCACCAACGCTCCAACGCTGTGAAAACGAGGCGAGGAGGGACGGTTCTCGCGGAGGGTGGTGCGGCGAGGATCTGTCGGGATCGTGGCGACATCGAAGCGAAGTGGAAGGATCGCGGCCGACGAGGATCGAGCGCGATCGCCGATGTCGAACGATTGCTCGACGGGGAAGCAAAGTCGAGGAAGGAAGTCGAGTCGAACAAGTTTCGGGTGAAGGGACACGGGGCGCAACGAATTGGTGAAAACGGGGAGGCGTTGAGATACATCGAGATGGTGCTACGACAATTGCGAAGAGCCAGCCGCGATCATCGAAAACTCGTGGAGCAACGATCGTTTCCTTCTTCCTCGACGTCGACGTGCCTCGACGAGTATCTTTCGGAGAGGTGGTCGGACGTTCGGGGAAGCCTGGCGATTGGACGGGGGCAAAGAAGTAGTACGTCCGAAAAGGAGGGCGGCGTCTCGAGAGAGACGGTTGACGAAAGGTTGTTGCGAGAAGTTGGAGGATCGAGGAAGGAAGAACCGCAAGAGCTTGTCGAACTCCCCTGCACGGACGTCACGAGGAAATTGTTGGCGAAGAGGAAGCCGTACGCGAGGGGAATTTACCTATTAGAAAGGATGCCCAGGAGGATCCACGAGAGGATGAGCGTGGCGGGTCGACATGGTTTACGGGGATACGTTCCTGCGTACGAAGGAATTGATACCACGATCATTCGATGAGGTGTGTCCGAGCTTTTTCGCCTTAAATGTCTCGTTCGCGTAAGATTGGCCGGGAGCGAGATCGCAAAAAAGAGCCTGGTCGAGGAGCGATTCGACCTATATGGGTGGATCGATCCAAGTGAATGCGAGGAATGGAACGAGGAAACTTGTATCGAATAATGGCGAGCAAAGGGTGACCGGTCGAATCGATCAGCCTGAGCGTACACCTGGTATTCTATTTAAGAAGACTGACTAACTTGATGGGCAAGAAGATTCCTTCATCCACTCGGAAACACAGTGTATTTTTTTCTATCGTCTAATAGGAATAAAAAAAATAATCGACTTTGCACATCGAAAGGAATGGAAGAGGGGAGAAATGATCGTGAAAGTGGAAGCGATGCGATTTTTTCGAAAATGAAAAGAAAGAAAGAAATTGAGCCGAGAAGAAAGAAGACGAGGAAAGGAAACGAGGACGATCGGAAGTTGGACGGTTAGTTGGATGAGTTGGAGAGGGGCGAAGGACGGTGGTTAGATTCGTAAATCGAAGGAGCTCTTCGGAACGAGAACAGACCACTCGGTATCGACAATCTTTTATTCGCATACTTATATAGATCTCGATAAGCATTTAACGTTCATTCGAAGAAGAAACGTAACGAAAATGGGAATCGAATCTCATAGCGTTGATCGTTGCGGTCGTAAGTAGCAGTCTTACCTTTGTAAAGCGTCGTGATTCGAATCCACGTGATTAAACGTGGAACAATTATGGAGCAATTATGCTTGTGGAAAAGGATATTTCGCGTTTCTGTACATGTGATACGTAGACGGATGTCCAAGTCGGAAATGACGTGTTCGAAATTGTTGGATCGCGTCGCAGATCGGCGGACGGACAACGTCTCGGCTGCTACTTCGACGTCACTGCGTCGCGTTGCCTTTTTTTATTTGTAGGGAAAAAAAAAAAAATGTTAGATCTCGCGGAAATATATTCGCGGATAAGCGAATAGAGAGGAAACTCAGCCAAGATCGTGCCGCTTGTATGACAAGATCGATCACGATCTCGTTATCACCTTACGGCCTGGGGAATCTTCGGTGAGGAGAGAGAGGACGCGCGTTTGAGTAAGCTACGCGCGTTCCACAGGTCGTAAAAATTTGTAAAATAGATAGCTAAAATGATTAGGTATATACATATATATATATATAAATATATCACCTGTTGTCAATACGAACATAGGGCCTATAGTTTGGTGGCGCTACAAAAGCAAAAACTTTATCGAAATAAGCTCGTTCTTGGATGGAACAGCTTCGTGTAAATAACAAAATTAATAACGATATTAAAATAATAGACGAGCAGATAGATAAAAAATTCTCGAAAGAGGAATAATAACTGGTCGAGAAATCACGGTTTAATTGTATCGCTCGTTATCGAATTAAGTTCGTTTCTTTCTTCGAAAATATTTTCCCCGTTCGTTTGCAACGTCTGTAGCTCATTGAACGAGGATTTGGATTTATCGAATTTCTCTCCTCGGCGATGATCTATGGCCTCGAGTTAAAAAAAGAAAAGTTTTAAATTAAATTAAAATAAGAAAATAGACGAACGCATCGTTGACTCGCGACTTACGATAATACGAACGTACGGCGAGAATAAATACCATTGATTACGAAAACGAAACAGGGTAGCCTATCAATTATTAAAACGATTCCGAAAGAAAAGGCTGCACACTATGGATTGGTAGTCCCCATATTCGCGTGGTGCGTCGGTGATCAATTGAGTTTGAAAAAAAAAAAAAAGAAAGAAAAAAGAAAAAGAAAAAAAAGAAGAAGAGGAAAAAATTTAAAAGAAGAAAAAATAGAGCTCGAGCAAACGTGTCGGTGCGACGATGATGGGAACTCGTATAAACGATGACGGTGATTCGTCGTCGCGTGTTCATCAATTAGGAGAACGAATATACATTTGTATATGTATCGAGAAGATATCTTTATATTGAGACGTATGTAACATAATTTCTGTACATAACTGGAATTATTGCTCACCGTATCTCGTAAGATTTAGTTAGTTTTGTAACTAAGTGAAAAGAAAGAAAAAAAATTAATAACACTATGTGCATATCTGATTTAACTGCGCGGACAATTTCGCGACGGACAGTTCCCCTCGAAAGTTCTCGACCCTGTCGTCGTAGATCGGAAAAAGAAGAAGAAGAAGAAGAAGAAGAAAAAAATAAAAATAAAAATAAAAATCAGTATTCGTAATAATAATAATAATAATAATAATAATATTAATAATAATAATAATAATAAACACTTCCTTCCTATCGAGAACTCTCGTTCTCACATTCCACGATCGATCTTGATCGTGCGCGTAGTCCGTCGTCAAGAAAACGATCAGTTCCTCTCGGTTCGCGCTCGATTCGTTTCGTCGAGGGGAACGCGATCAAGTCGAATACGAGATTATACAGTCTAGTATTATCGTACTCTTTAAGCATTTTTTCCTCTCGCAATTCGACGATTCCGTTCTTCTCGCCGCGATATCGACCAACTTCGTCGACGGAGTCTCCCATTTCCGGGCCATGGAACTGTCCACCGGAAGTCCAGCTTTATTGTACATCAATCACTCTGTACAATGTTCATCCTGATGTTACTGTTAACTATTTAAAAAAAGAAGAAAAAAAAAAAAGAGTGGAAGCATACGAGAGTGAGCGTGAGAACGAGCGTGAGAGAACGAGAGAGAGAGAGAGAGAGAGAATTTCGAAACTTTCACATTCAAAGCGCGCAAACGAAATCCTGTGCGCATGCGCGCGTGCCAAACGCTAGTGCGCGATTTCAGGGCACACGCGCTTGCGCGCACGATCGCACACGTCACGTGTAAAATGTATAAATGCTTGGTGAAATTCCGATATTGTACAGGTTTAACGGGGAGAAGAAAAAGAAACAAAAGACACGTAGAAACGTAAAGGGGAACGCCATGTTTAGATGATGGCAACGATGCCATGCCGAAAAAAAAATGAGAAAGAGAGAGAGAGAGAGAGACAGAGATATCTATACATACAGACACATGATTTCTATTATAAAGAGATGTAGGTTATAACGAAGTATACCGCGGGAAGTAATTACAATCAATGTACTGGATGGTCCAGGGCGATGTTAAAATTAGAAAAGTTTATGTCGTTTGAACCTTAGAAGTTTGCGCCTTCTTGCCGCAGGGCCATCCTATACGTATTAATTGGTTATCTGTCAATTATTAATTAAATTATATCGATTTCTTCGCCTTTAGTCAAGGAAAGAAACGAGAGTCGTCGCGAAATTTCCTCATCGCACGTCGCTGTTCAATTAATCGCGCGCAATACACTACTCTGTACACTCTTCTCGCGAATCTTCCCCCATCCCTTATCCCGGTCTAAGGAAGAAATTCGCGAAGAAGTTGTGCGATCGACGACTTCGAATAGTTTATTTTTCTATAGTGCAATCATTTCGTTTTCGTGCAATTCCCGACCTCGTTGTTTTTTCATTGAAAAGTTTATATTCTCGCGAAACACGCAAACTCGCGCGCCCCTTTGAGAAGAGGATCTCGAAACGTGTTACGACGCTGTTTCGATGGGGAAATTTCGCCTGCCGACTCGGTCGACGTGTATTTTATATATAAAGCGCGTCGATTGTTAGGCAAATTCATTTTACGAAATCCTGTGACGAAACGCTTACGCGTTTTTTTTCTAAATGCGCGCGAAAACGAGAATGAGAAAAAGAAGGGACGAAGAATGAGAGGATAATGTTGCCTAAAATCGGGTGAGCGAGGGAAGTTTTTTCAAATTTGTTGATACATTTCATACTTTACGATTAGGGATTATGGCCTATTACTAACTATTTCGCAAACCTTATCCGACGATTCGATCGTTTTTTCTTTTTTTTTATTATTATTGCGCGTTATCACACGTTATGGAACAACCGCGGTGCTTAAATTGAGATATCCCATTTCATGAAATGAAAGAAGTAACAAAGCAAAAAAAAAAAAAAAAAAAAAAAGAAAAAAGAGAAAGAAAGAGGAAGAAAACGTCCCGATTGAATGAGATGTGCCATACTATTCATCGTATAAATAACGCTCTTACGCTCTCGAATCGAAAGGTGAGAACTCGTGAACGAATCGAGAAATACGACAAAAAAAGTTATCGATCTTCGAACGAGAAATATGAATCACCGTGGATAAAGCTTGATAACGGGGGAGGGTATTTTAAAAAAAAAACGATCGAATCGTCTGCCCGCGCATTTGTGAAATGGAAAGTGACTTTTTAGAAAATGAACACTTTTTCGCGTGCTATCCATGAAAAGCTACGTTAAACACGTCGCATCGATTACCGAGTATAGGGAAAAAAAAAAAAAAAAAAAAAGAAAAGAAAAGAAAAGAAAAAAAAAATAACGCTATTTCGAATTCGACTGACCGACATATAGGAGATACAATTTATATATACCCCCATATTTTTCTCGATGTTAAAGCTTTTTTCTCAGAACGCGTTACGCGGCGTGTAATACTGCCCGCGAAAAAGGAATTCAAGCGAATCGTTGCGAATTTTTCGAATTATCGGCGTATCGTTTGTATAATATAGCGGGGAGGATCCGATCGACTGCGATCGTTATCACACGAGTATCGCAAGGGCGGTGGAGAAATGAAAAGAAAAAAAATGGGGAAAAAGGATGATCGTTCTGAAGCGATTCGAGCACTTCTGATTCAGATCGATCATCCCGTTCGATCATTTTTACAAATTTTTGAATTTCGAAACGAATATCTACTCCTTTTTTTTTTTTTTTACTTCTTAATGCAATGTATTAACAAAGGGAAGAGAATCGATGAGTTTGGAAAAAAGAAACCTGTTACGTTTTCTACAGAAGAGAGAAAAAAAGAAAAAAAAAAAAAGAAAGAAAGAAGTTTTCAACGTACACCGTGTGTAGTAATCTCGACCAATAATAATTTTGATACGAACGCGCCTGGAATTTATTCGACTTTGGTATGTCTCGAACGACAGCGCTTGGGAACAATTTAACGAAAACGCACTCTTATAGCACACTCGTCCCCGATATTAATAAAACGTCACCTCCGTGAAATAATCTCTTTCGATGAACCGTTTCGGATTAACCGTATCGAATATATCTCCTTCAACCGTTTCATCCACTTTACAAATACGATAGACTGTTACCGTAACGCTAAACGAAACGAACAAAATAGAAAAGAAAAGACTGTAATCGACTGCTCGTTGAAAATTGTATCGAACAATCGCGATGCATGATAAATTCGCGTACGAAGAGGTCGGTGCACGAGTCGCGTGACTCGGTTTGGAACAATCTCTCGTATAAAATGAGAAAAGGAGGAAAAAAAAAAAAAGAAAAAAAAGAAAAAGACACGGAAGAATAGCTCGTGGTAATAATTAGGAACGTTCGCGATATCTGTTAGAAAGATCATGTTACGACAAACATGTTATTACCATTATTTTTCTGTCGTCCTGTGTTCCTTTTCTTCGCTTTTTCTTCCTCTATATATATATATTTTTTTCTTTAAAAATGGTACTCCCTTTTTTTTTTCTCGTCGTCGCGGCCCTATATTCGCGTTTCCCGAGTCTCAAGCTCGACTCGAACTCGTCGTCGACTCACACACACACACACATAATTAAACTGCGCACAATGGATTTTCAATTATGTACGGAAATGCAACAAAGTTCTTGCAACGTTCTCCGACCAGGCAACGAAACCTGGCGAAAGTTTATACGTTTCGAAAGAAAATACGTTTCGAGAGGAAAACTCGCGTAGGAGAGCGTGGTCCGCAACAATGGCCAATTATCGCGAAAACGCGTGCGCTAATTGTGGAAAACGATTGGTCGAGGTACAGTTTGAGAAAGGAAACGACGATGGAAATGGTAACAAAATCATCTTAACGTAACGCATTTTAATAACGGGAGAAGTCTCGCGGCGCGAACACCACGCCCGGCGAAAAGTAAATTAACCGAATGAAAGGTAACTCGATCTAAAAGAAATACATTGGAACTCGAAGGAAACTCTAGCAACGCGATTAAATGCAAGAACTTTTGTTGAGAGGCCGTTACGTCCTGGACGCTATCGCGCATCGAATTGGCAAACTTCGCGAGCCCGAGCCGCGCCGAACGAATAAAGTTCACCGAAATACTATCCACCCCATCTTCTCCACTCCACTCCTATTTGATAACGAGTTATTATCGATCCGTTTACGCGCGTTCAGTAACATACTATTTTCAACCGCAAACTTTTTTTAACGCCAATTTTTCGAACGAACCATTTTTTGATCGAAAGTGAACCGGTATTCCGTTGACCAAAAAATAAAAAAAAAAAAAAAAAAAAGAAAGAAAGAAAGAAAAAGAAAAAAAAAGAAAATAAATGAAATTAACGTTACGTACGCACGCCTTACAACCGATACTCGGTACGTTGTTATTTTGTCAACGAATCGATCGATATCGATGATCCTTCGACGAAACACGAACAGAAGTGCGCCAAGTGGATTATAGGATAAAGGTGAAAAAAAAGATGAGTGAGGAGAAGAATAAATATTTCGTGTAAATATTTCGAACGCTAGAGATTTGACTACGAAACAGCGAAAATCATCCTTTTTTTAGTGTACATTACTTTGTATTATAATAGCCTAAAAAGAAAAAGGGAAAAAAAAAAAAGATTTAGCTAGATACTTTTTTGAGATCTCCATGCGAAGAGCGAAGGGAAGGAAGAAGAGGGTCGCCGTTTCTGGGATTTTTGTTCATCGATGTTCTTTCTATCGCGCTGCCCGACCGAAAATCGAATCGCCGCGAACGCGATACGGGAAAAAAAAATCAAAGAATTATGATCGCAGTGAATTTCGTAGCTCAGTAATTTTCGAGCGCGACAAGCGCTCTTCCAGGGTAACAGAACAGATCGTACTCAGAATTTTCAGATGCACGAACGAATCATATGTGTCGTCGCTTCAACGATCTTTTTTTTTTTTTTTTTNTTTTTTTTTTTTTTTTTTTTTTTTTTCACGTTTCAACCAAGGAACCAGGTCAATTCGTCGGAAACGATACACTTTTTATATATATCCGCATGAAAGAGATAATTAGATAAATACAAAATGGAAAATGTTCGCGCGCGAAAGAATGTACGCTTCGAGAATCACGGAACTTTTTTGATCGTCGATCTCCGTATTGGTTCGATCGCAATTCGATCAAAAATTCCTCGCATGTACCTGTAGCGCAAAGATCGGGCGCGGAAGCGAAGACCACGGGAAAGACCACGTATTATTCGCACAAGATCTTCCGTTAGCGAGAAAACAAATTTTAATGAAAACGGAGAGAAAGAGAGAAAGAGAGAGAGAATGAGAGAATGAGAGAATGAGAGAGAGCGCGTTTTGGAAGAATGAAAAAGAGCGAAAGAGAGATAAACAGAGATTTTTTTTCCTTAGGAATGGAGGTACGTAACGCAAAAGAAAAAAAAGCTAGCCGAGTCTTACTCTTCGATATCGACAGTGTGCCAATGAAATAAAAAAAAAGAAAAACATTTTTATTCCGAGTTTAGCTAAAGTCTGTCGCATTTTTTCATTCGTCTCCGATACACTTCGTGCATAAATGCATACGCGCGCGCGCGCGCGCACACGCACACGCACGATATAGATATAACCGTAAGGATATGTAAGTACAAAGAAACAAAGAGGGAGAGAAAATAAAAAAAAAAGAAGCTTTGAAATTTTCGATATTTTCCGCGTCGCGGCAGTCGATAGGTATTAAACGCGTGCCCTTATCACTGATGTACACGTGCTCGATAAAACATTGACATTGGAATTTTTGTGCTTTCCGCTCAGCCCACCCGTTTTCCCCACGCCACGCACACATAAACACACTCGCTCTTTGATCGAATTTCGTTTCGCGATTTTTTTTCTTTTTTTTTTTTTTTTTTTCCGTTCGATTTCTTTTAATTTCTTTCTCTTTCTCCTGCCCGCAGAACTAAATTTTACGAGACGGGATGACGTTCCTTTTCTTTCTTTCTTTCTTTCTTGCAATACGTATGATGAAAGAAGAAAAAAGAAAAGAAACGAAAAGACCAAAGAGATGTTTATTTTAATGTTGTGTATATTAATTGTTTATGTCGTATAATATTTGACGATGCATTTATCCATGCGTTACACCGAGTGCTTTAATTATTCTTTCTCCTCTTTTCTTTTTTTTTTTTCAATTATTATCATTAAGCATAAGTATATATATTCTTATATATGTATATTGGAATATGATTTTTTTTTTTTTTTAAATAAATATCTCATCGTCTATTATCATAATCATCGCGATCGATCGGCGCAATATTTTATACTTGTAAGGTGTATATTTTGTTTACACATGGAGTTCATCCATCAGGCA
This sequence comes from Apis laboriosa, assembly GCF_014066325.1. Lineage (NCBI taxonomy): Eukaryota > Metazoa > Arthropoda > Insecta > Hymenoptera > Apidae > Apis > Apis laboriosa. Next base: position 4,026,712 of record NW_025221020.1, on the reverse strand, counting down.
TCATTATAACAACAACGATTTTTATTATTACAATTATTTATAGTTGATTGATTTACACATTAATTATTAAGCAGCCAGTGCCGTTTATTTTATATTTTTTTCATAGAATGTAATGTGTATCACTGCTGTTATCATATTTTATTAAATCTTTGCCATATAACACTCCCTTAGTCTCACGATTTCACCCTTCATTATCAATATGAGACGATTTTTCTTCTTGTCTCATCGCAATTCTTCTCCCGCTGCAATCTATTCCCTTTTCACCTCCTTTTCTTCATAACTCTATATACCATGATCGTAATAAAGTCGATCCTTGATATATATATATATATATATATATATATATATCGAGCTAACATATTGAGCTTTTTCTTATTACATTTCTATCGTATTACATTTGCTTTAATTTTTTCGCAAAAAATTAATCAAAAACAAAAATGAGCGGAAAAATAAAGACGGAATATTTACAGAGATAATATCGAAGAAATGAAAATTTTTTCCGATACACAAAAAAAAAAAAAAAAAGAAAAATACTCCCAGATACATCGAAGAATCGCATACGTTTTTCTTTCGACCGCCGAGTGCGTGCAATATCGAGTGATTTCATGTTTCTCACACGTCTTAAAGCAGCATACATCGAGACATATTGTTGCTTTGCAAACCTTATAAATGCACTTGAGCACGCATATCCTCTCGCGAGCGCCGTCTTTCGTACTCTTTTGCTCCCCTCGTGCGGAAACAAGAGCGAACAACGCCTCACGCTTTGTTCGCCAATCCTCTGGGTATAATAAGGAGTATTTCGCGTCACGCAAACCCGGGGTGTTCTCTTCATTTTCCTGATTCTCTCAGAGATGTAACTTCTTCTTCTTCTATCTAGCGTGATGACAATTGATTTCTCGATATAGCGTTATAATTCTATAACGAAGTACGCCGGTTCTGGGCCTTGCAGCCACCCTATACACGAAATTTAGAAATTCGACTATTTAGAAATAAATCGTGTTCCGCTCGAGAATCGCTGCAAGATCCGGAATCATCGCTTCCTCTGTTACTTCCTTACATTAAATGTCGGTGACTTTTGTCCTAGCCGGAGGGACCGACTTCGGGCAAAAATCAACTGTCTGTTCACGTCGAGGGAAATAATAAAATAGATTATTTCACATAGCACACAGTTTAATAAACTGTAAACGAAAGCAATGAAAGAAAATAATGCTATTTTTATATGTTGCATCGTCTGCCGTGGTGACCTAGAGTTATACGAACTATATTTGAGTTCACTCCTTTATTGATTCCGTGTATCAATTGGGCCATTTCGTGTCATACTTCTGGGCCATTTCTGTTTCCGTTTCAATTTTTCAACGCGATAGATCGTAGATATTATGTATCGTGTTTGGATATTTACCGAAGAAATCGCAAAATTTCTTTTTCAATCATGATCATGATTTCGTCGATGATATTTTGTTATATTTTGTAAATGAAGTTAATAGAGTATCGTTTGAATAATGTCGTTAGAAATTGTGAGAAGCATTCTCATATAATTTGATGAAGAATGTCCCTATAATATTAATATCATCACATTAGCAGCTTAGAAATAAATGACAGAAATATTTCTAAAGATGATCCAAAGGATGCTCTTGCTCACAATTGATCTAGATTACTACATTAAGATTTACTATTATTGTATTATTATTACTATATCTACATTCCTTTTAAAAATCTACCACTATTACTTTACAAAACCATCTGTAAATAAGTATTTTGTATTCCTGCAAGAATAAAATTACGAATCATTAATCGTGTATGTAATATTTTTACCATTATCATTAGAATCATGATAGTTTCAGATATAAATATGGATTATGAATACACGTTATGTCTCGTAAAAAATTTTTATTCTTGAATATAGAAAAATTTTGTGTGCCATTTTCTCGTTATATACGATACAAAATCCTAATACAAAATCAAAATTTCTGATAGTAAAAAAAAAAAAAAATAGATTCGACAAATAAATCTTCAATAATGTTTTTAAATTTAGAATGTTTTAAAATTCCTTCCTACTCCCTTTACAAGGTTTTAAATTTCACCGCTATCGTCAAGAGGTGCCTCGAGTCAAAACATTCACGTTAGATATCAGGGCATATTATATTTTATAAGATCGTCATCCTAAAGATATAATATAAAATCGAGAATGTAACATCTATATTTTTTACATTAATAGTTAAGACACATTGTAGCTTTAAAAGAAAAATAATGAAAATATATTCTATTGTTCTACATCGCATTTATGATTATGCGTTAAGAGGAAGAAAATAGAAACAAAAAGAAACAATAGAACAAATAGAAAAAAGACAGAGATAAGATAAAAATTCAGGAATCAGCACCATCTTTTGAGTATTTTTGAAGGCATATCTTTAGAATTCAAAAGATGGCGCAGACTATCGATTCTTATCCTATCTTTCTCTTTAACTATTTTCTGATCTTATACATATTATTTAATAATATAATACTCTTATATTTAGTTTAGTCATAGTTTTTAAAATTTAGTAAAATTAAGTTTTAAGTTTCAAATCATTATTAATGTTATAATTCTTTTCTATACGATATGTTTTATTATATAACGCTTACAATAGAAATATTCGTATTTTAAATAATATTTGAAATTTAAATTCATTAAAATTACTATTTAAATATTCGTAAAATAGGCAATTTAAGGATTTTTTTTTAGCTTCTAATTTATTTTTTTTTTTATTTTCACAAAATTTCACATTGGATATAACATATATTTTATTTCTAATTATATAAAGAATTACATATGAAAATTAATTTAAAATAATCATTATTTTCTAACTTCTAATCAATATTTATAATATGTAATGATATCATTCACGATTTTAATATTGACAACAAATAAAAATAAACTAGCTATCCAAATATACGTAAAAGTATTTAATCCTTTGAATTCCAATAAATAAGCAGCTAATAACCAAACGCTTTGACTAAGGATCCAAATAAAACATAGAAATAGTGATCTATGAATGCTTAATCCAAACCGTGAAAGACATAATGGCAATAAAGATAAATACCAAAAAAAGTATTGTGATGTTAATACCGGATTATATGTTACTATTATCATGGCCTGTGTAAACATTACAAATGGCAATAAAGATTTATTTGAATATTTATATGATAATAATAAGAGCAATATCAATTGCGGTAAAAACATGAAAATTTTTTCAATTATATTAGGAGGATAATTAGCAGATAAATATAACATGTAAAAATAAACAGAAAAATTATGTTTAGTATCTTTACGTGTAATATGGTAAATAAAACTTTCGTAAATATATTTATAACCATAGAAATAGTAATTAATAATTGTTAAACAAATAATCAAGGATATACAACTAATTACTAATTTTAACTGATTCTTGTTTGGTATAAAGTAATTTTTATTTTGAAGGGAAAAATATATAGATATACTAAATATTATAGGATATAATCTAAAATGAATTGATAAGGCATGACATAAACCTGCTAAAACGAATTTATCTTTCAAAAATAAATATAAAGTTAGCATAATTAAAAAAACTGTCATAGTATCCGCATTTCCTCTGGTTGAAATTACGATCGTGAAAGGATTATAGAGCCATATAAAAGTACATATATCTTGCTTATTACAATTTTGTAAAATTAAGATTTTTTTTATCAAAATGGTTACCAAAATATCAACAAAAGAAAATAAGATTTTTCCAAAATTTTCATTTATGAAAATATTTGGTGTTAAAAGCAAAGCCAATAATGGTGTATAACGATATGTATTTCGCTCAAATGGAGATGATCCTTCTATTATATATCGTGCAGCATCTGTAAATACCTTATAATCCATATCAGTGTATGGAACACTGAAAGTTTTATCATGATAATTTGAATAAAAAACTAAAGTGATTCTAAATAAGAAACCTAATATACAATGTGTCTTAAATGATAACTCATTCATTTTGAAGTTTTAAATATATCTTTTAACATTAAATAAAATTGTATTTATTTTTATAATCTTATATTATTTTTTGCAGCAGCTTTCATTAAACATGCCTTAAATTCCTTAAACTCATTTTCACAATCATCTTTTTGTAAGTTGGATTTTGCCAATACACATGCAGCATATTTAACTCCAGATTCATGGCATTGTGCAACAATAATAGGATACTTTCTAAATCGTTCTTTTGCCTTTTTTACTGCTTCCATCTTTAACTACATATTATTATATTATTTACTACATATCAATATATATATATATATATATATGTATATATATTAAATGTATAAATTTACTATTTATGAAACATTATTTATTAAAATGTTAAATTAAATTTACTTTGATTTCTTTTTTGGAAGTTTTGGTACTTGTGAAGTTTGATATAAGGTCCATAGAACTAGACCTACTGCAAAAACATTAACACCTCTGATTATGTTAGTTTTTAATTTTTCGTTCATCATGATGAATCCTATTTCTGGGCTTTTCTCTGAAACAAAATCAAATAAATCAATAATCATTTTTCATAATGAGAGGATTAAGATTGAGAAATATAGCAAGATATATAATATATAATATTATTTATATTATTTATATTATTTATATAGTAAAATATTATTTTTTATACATACATAATCTACAGTATTATGCTCGTATGGTTTAGAAATATCTATACCATCACAAACTATTGAAGAAGCAAAATGTATGATGCAACACTGTCTTATTTCCTCTAATACTTTTTCGCAACGTGATGGTTGATATACGTTATCTAAAATTAATCAATTTAAAAATATATATTATATATTTAAATATATATATTTAAATATAATATTATAATTATAATATTATAATATTATAATTATATATAAAGAAAAATTAGAATAAATTTATCATAACCTCAAATAAAATTACACGAATAATACCTTTTAAGCACTGCTGTAATTTACATGCAAACTTTTTACATGGATCATTTGTCGTCATACGAAAAAATTAAATATATTTGTAGATTTATAAACGTTCAATGAACTAAATCTTATATAATCTAATGTTACAATTAGATCGATCGCACCGCTAACGGGAATAAAAAATATTTTAAAATTAAATTTTTCAATTATAAAATGCGCAAATATAATATTTTTATTTAAATATATATTAATAAAATTTAAATATATATTAATAATAATATATTAAATTTTTACCTTTAATATAATAAGCTAGCAACAAGATATATAAAAATTGCTTGAATAACCTTATTCACATATAACCTTAATTCATATATAGTGTAACAATATTAGATAGATGGCACTCTAAAACATACTGTGTCATAGCAGACTAAAAATTTTCATACAGGTATATACACATAGTGTCATCAACGAATGTGTTAGGTTAAATTATACAAGCTTTTTGCTAATATTAACAAAAGTATAACAATGTTGGGAAAGATCAAAACAAAACAAGAGAAAGGAGGTAAATAACAAAATATTAACTATTATTTTTTCAATTATGTGTTCATTTTATAACAAACTTTTGGCATTTCTTATAGGTTATGTTTTTATTCAATAATATTGTATATAAATATAAAAGATACGTAGATTTATATCATATAAATTTATATAAAAAAAAAATGTTAAGATTTTAATTTCATTATTAAAAATGATGTAATTTTTTGTATTTTATATATATTTTATTACTTTATAAATGAAGTAATTTTGAGTTTAAATTTTTTAATTATTTATTTTCATATTAAGATAAATATATTTTCTAATATTAAATTTTTTTTAGAGATCATTGCATATAGTGAATCTGCTGTTGTAAATAATGCTGCAGTAGTAGAATATTGTAGGATATCAATGGCAGCATTATCAGGTGGCACAGCTGGTTTATTAGGATTAACTGGATTATATGGTTTTGGTTTTTACATTTTTGCTGTATTTGGATTATGGGTAAGAATAATTTTTAAAAATATTATTATTTAATAAAAAAATTGTTATTATTTAATATTATTTAATAAATAAAAAATATTTCTATAGGCAATGTTATTGTTAAAAGCTGGAGGTCAATGGAAAAAATATTTTATAAGTAGACGAAATCTTCTAACTAGTGGATTTTTTGGAGGCCTTTTTGTATCCTTTATAATATAATAAAAAAAGATAATTATTAAATATTACTATAAAATGTAAATATTTTCCTTAACAAATCTTATACTCGTACAATAGACATATGTGCTGTTTTGGACGTATCCTTTCTAAACATTGAATATTATTATTTGAATAAAAAAAAAAATTAATTTCATATATTTGTGAAATATTCTGTGTCAATGCTATATTTTTCCTTAATTTAATATTAGATTTTTATATGGAATGGTACATGTATACTGATTAAAAGAATATTTAGATTTAAGGGTTTATATTTTTTAACTAAATATATCGTTAACTAATTAAATATATCACAAATAATTGCCAGTTACTGGTTAGAGTAATAATATTGTTGATAAAGCACTATGTGATTTATTGTATATGTATGTACATAGAACATTTTCAAAAATACATTTATTTCATCTGTTCCATTTGTTTCTTATTATTCATTATTGTATTATTCCTAGAATATAAGTATATAATAATTGTAAATGTAATTAATTTATATTTATTTCTTTGTTTTTATAATATATATATAATAAGTAACATGGTATATAAACAATGTAAACATAAAAAACATAAAATCGTAGGATGAATTGTCTGATATGATAACACTTTACTTACTGAACACAGTTTTTTTTTAAATATTCGAAGCATGATTAGAATAAAATGCTTTATTTCATTATTAAAATCAATAAACGATAACACATATATAATCTCAAAATGATAAGTTAAAATTCAGACATAAATTTTATGTTTAATTTTCTGTACAATATAATTTTCAATTAATTTTTATCAATTCTTAAAATTGCAACATCCGATTCACAATGATATTGCTTTGTACTTAACATGCTCGCGTTTTTGATATTTTGTATATCGCTATATTATATTTGTTTTATATTTTTAAAAAATTCATGATTTATTAGAGTTATTTATTTAATTTTTATTATGATTAAAATTTCAAAATTTTGACAGTGAAAAGATAAAATTTTATTTCTGTCAATCCTAATGGATGCCGATGTGTTAAGTTAATTTGAATGTGTGAGTGAGCATAATTTTTTTCATTTTATGTTACCGTTCAAGAAATTAAAGAAAGCATACGAAATAAAGTCAATATTCTTGCAAATTAAATCTTTGTTTCGGAACTTTCCTCCGGAGCAAGTGTAGTATCATCTTGCTGACAGCTCTCCAAAATATTTTGAAGAGGTGTTCCCATTTCAAGACCCTCTAATTTCTTTTCTTGATCCATTTTATCCAATTCAGCTTTACTCAAATGATAAACTATTCCAGCCCCGTATCCATCGCCCAAAACATTGATCGAGGTTCTGATTCGATCCCTTCGAACAAAAATTTCAAAAAAATTTATATTATTCCATCTTGCGTCGCATTATTTTTTTTTTAAATAACAAACTTACAACATCCAGTCAACTGCAAACAATAAAGAAATATCGTTGGTTGGTAAACCCAAAGCTGTAAGCACTATTAACATCGTAATCAAAGCCGCGCTGGGAATACTTGCTGCACCTATACTTGCCAAGGTAGCTGTGAAACTACGTAGATGAAGGTGATCCATAAATAAATAATAGTCGCATACTTCTATGGTATCGATCATACAAACCTGACCGTTATAACTTCACCTAATCCTAACGAAATTCCATTCATTTGTGCGATAAAAATCGCGGCAACCGCTTCGTAAAGAGCCGTTCCATCCATATTTACCGTAGCTCCAACTGCTACTACGAATCGTGTTACACGTGAATCGATTTTATTATTTTCTTCGAGGCATCGAAAAGTTATAGGTAAAGTTGCGGCACTAATGACATTACAAAAGAAAAAAAATATTACATAATTGTAATACGAGTAATAAAAGTACTTAAAAAAAGAAAAAAAAAGAAAAGAAAATATCAATACTACCTTGATGCTGTTCCTAACGCTGTCATCCAAGCTTGCATCATACCCCTGAAAAATGTGGCAGGATTCTTTCGAGTTAAAAACCAAAATATCGTTGGCAGAGTGATTACTGCGTGAAACAATAAGCCCAATATGACTGTCACCATGTATAGGCCTAACATCTGAGCAGTTGCCGTCAAATTGTTAATCGACATTATTTTACCAGCTATCAGACACATAATTCCGAACGGAGAGTACCTACACGAGAGATAAAAATTTGAAAGCGAGTTTTAACAAGCACTATATTAAATTATCATCTTGACAATACCGCTCACCACATGATAATAATACCGACAAGTTTCATGATTATTTCGTTCAAAACCATGAAGAAGTCGACGATTAATTTCCCTTGAGCGCCAAATTGTCCAGCAACAAGTCCAAATGTGATGCAAAACACTATCATGCCCATCACATTCATTCCATCCTTGTACACTAACGTTGCCTCTTGTATTTGAGTAATTTCACTTGTAGTTCCTATAGCAACTTCCTTCGTCACGTAAGTAGTTTGCGCCTGCTGGAAGCACGCCTGCACCAAATTTTCCGGCACCATGTTTCTAGAAATGGTATTTGCCGATAATACACAACGCGATTTCTCATATATTTCACGTACCTAATTATATCGAGGATAGCGTCTAACGTAGAAATTTTTGTATAGTCCGCCTTGTGCGCGGTTATAACAGATTTAATTCTAGGATCACCGGGATGGATTATTAATACCATTACGATACCAACTATTGCCGCGAGAATGGTCGTTACGGTGTAATATAACAATGCTCTGTATCCCATTCTTCCTGAACCCTTAGGGTCCAATTGTGCCATTCCTAAAAAAGAAAAAAGAAAAAAAAAAGAAGGGAGAACTTAGAGACCAACTGTGTATGATTCCAATGTATGTTCCAGAATATTGCATAATTACCAGAGATAAGCGACGAGACAATGAGTGGTAGTATGAACATCTTTAAAAGTCGCATAAGAAGTTCTCCGGGGAAACTGATAAGAGTAATTGATTGTGGCGTGGGATTAGCTAATCGACCGAGAAATCCAAGAATAAGTCCGACCAGGACTGCAGCGATCGTAAAGACCAAAAGCATGTTCTCCCTGAACCAATCCACCACCTATGTTCACGTTCAAACACGAGATATGAATGAGATACAACGTAAAAACTGTCGAAAGAAGAAATACATTGATACGACTAACTCGTTGCAATCTGTCGAGCGGGGTGATTGCCTTGTGGCAAATTTTTTCTTCCTCCACAGTGGTTATCTTTTCGATTTCATCGGAAGTTGACCTAGAAATTGATCTAGGTTAAAAATCAATTCGTAAAAAAATATGATGAAAATTCACAAATCTTACGTTTGGGCCTCTTTGACTTCGGAAGTGCCTCTGAGGACAGCGACGGCCCCAGATATACGTTGCCCGAGAGACATCGTGGTCGATTCGGTGATTACTTTAAGATCTTTTAAACAGTCTTCCTCCTTTCTTTCCGAGGAAGATCACGGAGAATTCGTACCCGTTCATACCGCGGCTTTCACCGCTGCAGCATATTTATTTTCAAAACGAACCTCTTCACTCTTATATAAATTCTCTTTAACCAAAACCAAAAAAAAAAAAAAAAAGAACTTCGTATTCCTCTTACGTACAACACAGGATCATTGTAATCGTAAAATTGTTTATCATTGTTTATTGTCGATGAAAAATAAAAAGCGAATATCAATGAAGAGGAATGAACACCGCGGTAAAATGGAGATGTCACAATCTGAATCTTTTGATAGCTGTTGTACACGTTCAGGATCACAGCACCAATACGAGGGAATCGTATATAACAAGCTCAATGGTATCCGTAACCGTGGATCTTGGCAGGTCTTTTACGCGCAATGGACTGCCGAGAGACTACCGTATGATTGAATACCCGGGACTTGGCTAGGTATCGCGTCGTTACAATTTGCCATCACGTAGATAATATGCCCCATACAGGAAGCTGATTAGAGCTCGTGAGGGGTCAGAGGGTGAAGATCGTAAGAGTAAAGGGAGACAAATGGCAGAGTAAGAGAGATGGCCGGCTACAGGAAGAGGGCACTCATCACAACGGGTCGCACGGCACTGAATAAGCAGAAGGGAGACAAATATGTACCACGCGCGTATGTTTCGCAGAAATAGACCCGTCTCTATTGGATCTACGGCATCGACTAAATTGCTCTAAATGGAGAACTTGAACGATTCATCCCTTGACGTGCAACCCCCTGCGAAGTAATTAAAATCTGTTATAATGTTACGTCTTATTAAATGTTTCGTTATTTGATAATTATACGAATAATTATACGTGATATTTTTTCTTTTTTTTTTAATAGAGATAAGATGCGTTTGAAAATGATTCCGAAAAAAGTCGTTAAAGAAACGTCGTTGCATCTTACAATTAGAAGATTATTCCGAGTACGATTATTCCGAGTAAAGTACATTTGAAAGAAAATTCGCGAGCGTAAATGAGATGTGCCACGTGCACTTGCCAGTTGGAATAATAATTAATTTTATCGAATTAAAGGCATCGTAATTTACATTATAATCATAGATTGAAGATTAAATTACGATTATATCTACAGAAATGAACGGCCCATATGTTTAAAATTATTTTAACAAGAAATTTGAAATTCTGTCGGCTTGACGAATTCGCGATTGAAACAAAATGCAGCGTTATATTGGAATTCTATTTATAAGTGGATCGTATATTTCATGTTACATCCGTATTGAAATATGGTACGAAATTCGAAATTAATTAAAATATGATGTACTTTCCTATGATCACTAACATGGGAAATGCAGATCGGAATTGGAACGTTTATGATGGATTATTTTGAAAGCACATAGGATATGGACCAATTTGTAGGGCCCCTTTGTATATCCGTTGGGAGGTAACCCAATTTCTCCAATAATGATGGCTATGAGTGACTATATATGCAAACTAATATTGAGTTCACGGTGGATCGTACAGATGTACAATACGTAAGTCATTTGTCACGTCAAGAAAATATTTAAAATTATACGATTTTTCGTTATATGATAACAGGATAAAAGGAGAATAAAAAAAAATATGTTTAGGAATAAACTTTATTATTGAGAATAAAATTACGAATAATCGAATAAATATGGAAAATTTTAAGATCAGTTATACTTTTTATTCAAAATTTATGTTTTATTCGTAATTGAATAAATTATATATATATATATATTAATTTGAAACACATTGCTACAATTCCATACATATGTAAAATGCATTTAGAAATAGAAATGATTTGCGAAAATTGAGAGATGTAATACGATATGTTGCAATAGATAACATCGATATCCATTTTAACAGACATATTTTCAAGATGGGGTGGGAGAATATAGTCTTTAAATTAAGAACTGTTGCAGATTGAATTATTTCGATTCTTCTTCGAGTCCAAGAAGTTTCATTTATCTCTCTCAAGTTTTTTTTTTTTTTTTATCGCGACAGTATTTGATTCGTAGTAAAAATATGTTCAATGAAATTATAACGAAAATATTCGTATCATTGATGGTGTTTAACGTAATTTACGCCTATCAAAGAAATCCATGGTGGAACATCGAAAATTCACAAAGACAGGGGTGAGATTTGCATATAATTATACATATGTATTTTTAAATGTTATTTGAATCTTAGAATAATTTTTAAGAATCTTCAATTTTTATAAAAAATTTCATAATTTCATATTTTTATTTGTTGTAGACCTAATATATGTGCCGTAGAAGTGAATGACGATATAAATTATGCTTATTATACCGAGAATAAACAATGGTATCCTCGAAAAATTTGTGGAAAACCTACGTAAGCGTAATATTATGTTACTTACAATATAGCTTTTATTCAAATACTGAAGTACTTTCGTTTATAGGTTTATAAAATACGAATGTTGCACAGGATATTATAAAGTCGCTGGCCATCCTGGATGCACAGGAGGTAATGGATTCAATTTTATTAGGTTCTTATATTTATTCTTAAATAATTATGTTTTTATGGTTCTTTTCAGTCAAACCGCTGATAAATCTTATAGAAACTACGCGTCGAGTGGGTTCAATGAAATTCGCAAAATTGATTGAAAGTTCAAACTTTGCAAAAGAATTAATGAGTGGTCCACCTTTAACATTATTCGTTCCATCCGATGAAGCTCTTGAAGTATATATATTATATAACTAACAATTTTAACTTTTACATTTTTGTTTAATTTTTAGCATTACTTAAACGTAAAAGGTATACATCAAGAATCGTTACACGATGGCAATAGATATATAAATTTGATCGCAAATCATATAATAGATAGACGTGTATTGTCAAATCAATGGCAAGCAAATCTTTTAATTCCATCACGATTACGAGGAAATGTTTTGAGAATTAATAAATTTCCCAGTGGAGTAAGTAATATGGATTGCGAACAATTAATTACTAATTAGATATGATAAATCATATCTCTGTTTGCGTAGATGGAAACGGTAAATTGTCATCGAATTATTCGCAAAGATCAAATTGCCAGTAATGGAGTCGTACATGTAATCGATGGTGTATTAGATCTTGCTTTGTCTGAAAATTCAGACATCATTGAACTTGTTTCGAGGGACGGTAGATTTGAAATATTTATGAAAGCGTTAGAAAGCACAGATTTAGGGAAAAGGATTCGATACAGTAATATACCATGTACTATTTTTGCACCTACTGATGAAGCTTTCCATCACATTCCAAGGAAACAATTGACCGATATATTAGAAAATCCGATCGCATTAAATGGTGCGTAATATATTTACGTATTTTCTATGACCTAATTTTGTAAAAACTATTATTTTGTATAGCATTAATTGCCCAACATATTGTAACACACCCTGTGTGCATGCCAAACATAATTTCGGAATATCACGCAAGCACGATGGAAAAACAGGAATTAAAATTAAATTGTGGCCCACATGGACCTATTGTAAATAACGCAAACATAAAAAATGAAATGTATCATGGAAAAAATGGATTACTATACGTTCTTGATCGCGTGTTACTTCCAGATCGAGGTAATAAATAAATAATTTCCATTTTAATGATTTTTAAAAATGTTTTAAGAGTTTTATATTATAATTCATATATATTTTAGTTAAAACAATTTTGGATGTGCTTAAGGAAGAAAGATTACTAACATTTTTAGAAATAATTAGAACAGCTGAATTAGAAGAAAATTTAAGACATTTGAAACATTTCACAATATTTGCACCTTCTGAAACAGCAATGCATTGTACGTATTCGAATTTTATTATTAAATATTATTAAAAATAAGTTTAATACATAAAATTATATAAAATTTTTTATAGCCCTATCTAATCAAAAACTTATAGAATTGCAAAGAAATCAAAAAAGTGCTCGAAATTTTGTTCTTAATCATATAGTTACGGGAATATACTTCACTGATGAAATTAGTAGCAATCAAGTAAGTTGTGTTATATTTATTAGGCATTAATATATTTTTCTTATAACATTTAATTTTCAAGAATTATAATTTATATTTAGATTGTTAGAACACTTGAAATGGGAGTTCCATTACGCTTTCAAGTTTATCGTTATAATTTTGGAATAGAAAATGCATTAATTATAAAAGCTAATCGAGAATGTAGTAATGGTGTTCTACATGTTATCAGTCACATTCTACATCCTGCAGAAGAATCTTTAGATTATATTTTAAAAAAAGAAGGCAATTTCAGGTGAAAATTCGTTCTTAAAAGAAAAAGAATTTGAAAAATAAGAGAAATATGAATAAATAACTGTTACAGTATTTGGTTAGATGCAATGGAAAGAATCAAAAGTGTTCAACCGCAAATATATGATCAATTCAAACGAGCAAATTCTACATGCACATATTTTGTTCCTTCGGATGAAGCATTCAAACAGCTTGGGAGTGTTAAACTTCAAAAATTATTAGATGACAGAAATTATTTAACAAAAGTAATATAATTTTTATAGATAAATTAACTAAAAATAATTTCTTCATTTACTTTTAGACACTACAAAATCATATTGTGGATAATATGTTACTTGCTGAAAGTTTTATGCCAGACTTACAGTATACTGTAAGAACTAAAGGAAATCCGATAAATATTATAAGAAAAAATAACAAAATTTTGGTAAATAAGTTTTTCATAATTTAATGAAAATAAAATATCATATTATAATTTTGATTATTAGTTTAAAAAATATAATTTTTTAGGTAAATGATGCTACTCTTGTAAAAAGTGATATTTTAAACAAAGCTGGAATTGCACATGAAATAAATTCTGTATTACTACCGGATCAATGCCCACATGGTTATAAAAGAACATATGATGGAATTGTAAAAAAAATGTGTCTTTAAAGCAAGTAACTAGACACATTTATATTTTACATTATTTATAACAATATATATAATATTATATTATAACAATATATATATATATATATATATAAAATTAAAAAATTAAAAATTAAAAAAAAATAATAAGCCATATGTACATTTATGTATGTTATATAATAAATATAAATATAAATTATATATCTAATATTATATAAATAAATATATAAATATAATTATATAAATATAAATATCTCTAATATTAATAGTAATACAGATATATTGTAATTAAAAAAATAAAACACATTTATTCATTAATTTAAAATTTATATAATATTTCTATAATTTTTTTTAATCGTATTAAAAAATATAGTTCCTTTATGATTATTAGATTTATATGGTTGGCTATACTTATAATAGAACAATTCATATAAATATTTACCGGCATTATTATATATATATATTTGTATTATATCATGATTTCTGAATCGAAGGAAGAACGTTATTTTTATTTTAATAGTTTAGCTATTTTATTAAAAGCTGTTGAAAATGTACGTACAACTATAGATCTTCGAAACGAAGCATCAGTTTATGGTATAGTAGAACATGCAGATGCGTAAGTAATTTTTATTTATATGTTATTATTATTAATCTAATCTTGCATAAATATTTTGTTTTTTTTTAGCTACATGAATATTGTAATGAAAGATTGCATCTTCATAGATCCTAGAGGTGATTCGTACAATTACGATATGTTCTTCGTACAAGCAAGAAATATCCGATTCGTTCATATTCCACCAAAAGTAAGTAGTTTTAAAATATGTGTCCTATTATATTGTAAAATTTTAATATAATTAATGTAAATATTTTTTCATTTTGGTAATAATATTGTATATTGGTAATAATTATATATTAGTTCATTTTACTTTAATCGTAAATGCATATATATTATTTAAAATATATTAGTTCATATCTAATTTTCACATTAAATTTATTATTATTATATATAAGTTTTACATAAAATTTATTACGGAATAAAAGATCAGGAAAGATAATTTTTATTTTTTATTATACATATACATATTATTAATACATTGTCTAGGTATTTTTGTATTTATAAGTTGTGTTTATACAATAGATAATATTTAAAGTACAAATACAAGACAATTTTCTTTTTTTAAATATTGTTTATTGTAAACATTGTTTATTGTAATATGTATTAAATACTTAGTAATGTTTAAAAAAATATATATACATAAATAGATACAGAAATGATAAAAAGTTGTCATTTACATTATAAATCATTAACATTTTTACAAGTGCAAAATATTTTGTGGTATAAAACTAGTGACAAATTAAAATTATTTAAATATTTACATTTAAAACAATATAATACAAGAGCATCGATTACTCCATCAACACAAGTCAGCATGAGTGCATTTAAATTCCTTGATTATGATTGTATTGGATTTGATTTTGATCATACACTTTTACGTTACAATATAACAAACATAGTGTATTTAATATATGAAACATTAGCTAATTATTTAATATCAGAAAAAGGATATAATTCTAAATATTTATTAAAGCCATTACAAGATAAAGACTTAGACTTTATGCAGAAAGGATTATTCTTAGATTTTGAGAAAGGAAATATACTTAGAATTAATGCTGATGGCATAATTCAAAGAGCATGTCATGGAACTAATTTATTAAGTATTGAAAAAATTAAAGAAATATATCCCGGACAGAGATGGGAAATCACAGATGCTTTTTGCAATGATATGTTATCCACATGGAGTGGTCCTCCATCAATGAAAATGAGAAGTTTATTAGACTATTTTGATATTTCCTCATCTCTTATTTTTGCAAGATTAATAGATACACTCGATGAAGAACAAGAAGAACCATTAAATGCATATAATGTTTGGCCTGACATGTTAGATGGATTGATTGAAATATATAAAAAAGAAAATTTTAAATTAGGCAAAGGATATTTTTATCCTAGTCTAAAAGAAAATCCTCATAAATATATGTATAAATGTACTGCAAAAACTATAAATTGGCTTCAAGAATTAAAAAGACATCGTATTACTTTCCTTATTACTACATCATATATCGATGTTGTTGACTTTACTGCTACTTATGCTTTAGGAAAAGATTGGAAATCACTATTTGATATTATTATTTGTTATTCAAGAAAACCTCGTTTTTTTACTGAAAAACATCCATTTTTTGAGATTATAAATTATGAAGAAGGTAATATTATAAAAAGCAAAGATTTAAAACAAGGTGGTATATATAGCCAAGGTAATTGGAAAGAACTTATTGAATTTTTTAAACGTATATCTGGAAAACAAAATCCTCAATGTATATATGTTGGTGATAATCTTTTACAAGATATTTATGTACCAAATTCATGTGTACAATGTGATACAGTAGCTGTAATTGAAGAACAAATGTCTGAAGGAATGATTCATCAAAAATTATCACATCCAGATGAAAAAATATTAAATTCAATATTTTGGGGCTCTTATTTTTGTTTAAAAGATGCAAAGATTAATATGGATTCGTTATGGGGACATGTTATTAAAAAATATTCAAAACTTTGTATACCTGAAGTAGATTTAATAGCTCAACAACCATTAGAAGAATCTTGGCTGTGTTTTAGTAAAGATGGAAAGAAATATGATGGATATTATCCTGCAGTACCACTCAGTATATCATCATTTTAAATTTGTCACTGGTATAAAGATATATTTTTCATTAATTTGCTAAATGACATTTCTATAATTAACATGTTATATTAACACAATTATTATAACATTCTAATACCACATAAGATATTCTTAATTCAAGATACGTATTATACCAGCTATCAAGGAACAATTGCAATATTTATTAAGAAATAAAAAGGACTTAACACACACTAAACGTACATTTAAAACAAAACGTGCTGAACAAAGACAACGAGAAGGACTAGCAGCAATGGAGAAAATTTTAGAAGATAGAAAAAAGGCAAAGCAAATTAAACAAAAACGAAATTAATTAAACATTAACTAATGCAAATTGATTTTACAATATATTTATTTACAATTTATTTTTGTGTACAAAAATAACTTCTATATAAACATGCATTGCACAAAATACTGTATGAATTTATTATAAAATTGGTTATTTTGTACAAATTGCAATTACAATTGTTAAAAGCTAATATGTAAACAAATATAAATAAAATAAATTTATATAACTACATTAGCTTTACTAATATTATAAAACAAATGCTATTATAAATTCTATATTTTCAATATATAGTTTTTTATATTTTTTATAATAGCATTAATTAATATTTATTACAATAATAATAAAATATTCAATAATTCAATAATAACAAAAATTAAAAATTATATGTGATATGCCCATATATAAATATTCTTATAAAATAACAATACCAACAAAATTTTACATTTGCAGAATAAATAACATTTAATTAGCTGAAGTGGTTGTTATTTTCTTTGAACAGCAATAGCTATTCCCATTCCTCCACCAATACATAAAGCTGCAATACCTTTGTTTCCATTAATTCTTTCTAATGAATGT
This sequence comes from Apis laboriosa, assembly GCF_014066325.1. Taxonomy (NCBI): domain Eukaryota; kingdom Metazoa; phylum Arthropoda; class Insecta; order Hymenoptera; family Apidae; genus Apis; species Apis laboriosa. The sequence goes on along the minus strand of NW_025221020.1, from coordinate 4,008,629 downwards.
AATAAAGTTACTAATATCCTAGCACCTGTAATAAAATAATTAAATGTAATACAAATACTATAGATATATAATATAATATTTTTTAATAATTTAACTATTATACCAGATGCACCAATAGGATGGCCTAAAGCAATAGCTCCTCCATTTATATTAACTTTGTCTGGATTTAAACCAAGAGATTTTATACATGCTATTGATTGTGATGCAAAAGCTTCATTTAATTCATATAAATCTACTTCTTCTTTTGTCCATTTTGCTTTTTGTAACTAAAATATTGATATATCTTATTATCTGAATTTATGAAACATATTTAAAATTTTATATACTAACCACTAATTCAACTGCTGGTATGGGACCTATACCCATAATTTTTGGTTCCACACCAACTTGAGCTACTGCAACAATTTTAGCTAGTGGAGAAAGTTCTTTTTGTTTAGCAATGTCTGCTGACATAAGAACTACTGCTGCTGCTCCATCATTGATACCAGAAGCATTACCAGCTGTAACTGTACCTTCAGCCTAACAATATATCATAATATATATATAAATATTTTAATTTAAAAAAAAAAAATACAACTAATCATACTTTCAGAAAAGCTGGTTTTAATTTTTGAAGATCTTCAATAGTTGTTCCAAATTTAGGATATTCATCTTTATCCATGATAACAGATCGTTTTTCAATAGATAATGTTACAGGAATAATTTCTTTTTTAAAATAACCTTCAATAATTGCAGTTTCTGTTTTATTCTGAGATTTAACTGCATATTCATCTTGTTCATTTCTACTTATATTAAAATCTTTAGAAACATTTTCAGCTATATTTGTAAAAAGATTATATATAGTAAAAGAATTTTTTACAAAATATACAGTACAAATATACAATTACAAAATAGAGTTATAGATAGAATTATAACTTTCATACCTGTTATTCCCATATGAATTCCATGAAATGCATCTGTTAAACCATCAAATATTAAAGTGTCTATTAGACGACAATCTCCTATTTTTACACCATTTCTAAATTGTATTGCATGTGCAGATTGACTCATACTTTCTTGACCACCAGCTATAACTATTTGATTTTCACCAGCTTTTATGGATATATATCCTTGGATTATTGCTCTAAAAATATATATCTTTTATCAAATATATTCAGATTAATAATAAATATAAACATATAAATTCTGAATATTATTAAATTTGATTAATAAAATTATTATTATTATATAATTTAATAAAAGTTGAGATTAAAGTTTATATTTACTTTAACCCTGAACCACATAACATATTAATTAAATAAGCAGGTGTAGTTATAGGAATTCCAGCTTTTATTGCTGCTTGTCTTGCTGGATTTTGTCCTTGAGCAGCATTTAATACCTACAATGGAAATTATTCTTTATATTTTAAGATATATATTATAAGATGTAGAAATGTATAATAAAATAAAATAAAAATTCAAAAATTCAAATTTATGTATAAACTTATAAATATTATATATAGATATACAATTATAAATATATCTCTAAATTTTTTATTTTATTATGCTGGTATTGATAATTATCTATATATAAATATAATTATATAATATAATTATATCGATATATTTATATTTTATTTATAATTATATTGATAATTAAAGTATTAAATATTATATAATATATATATTTTTTGCATATTTCACATATTTTTTATTAGAGATTATTAGAAAGACAAATAATATTAAATTTAAAATTTAAAAAAAAATATATAATTCATATTTGTTTATTGAGTATATTACCTGTCCAAATATAACTTCAGAAACATCCTCAGGTTTAAGATGTGCTCTTGAAAGACTTTCTTTAATAACTATACTTCCTAAATCTGATGCTTTCAGTGATGATAAGGAACCACAGAAAGATCCTAAAATTAATAAAATATTTTATAAAACTTGAAATTCATTGTAGAGAAAAAAATTTTTTAAATTTTATATAATATATATGATATTGAAATATATATAGAATTATATAATATAATATGATATAGAAATTAGCAAAAAATAATATATCTAAATAAATAAAATAATATAGATAATATAGTAATACAATACAATAATACAGTAAAATATACTTAAATAAATGATATAAATAAATAAAAATAATTATAAAAATCAATAATATTAGTATAATATATTTATTTTAAGTATTTATATATATTTATTTTAAGTATAATATATAATTATTTCAAATATTTAAACTAAAGACATAAGTAAGTTAGGAATATGAATTGCATGATTATATAAAATTAAATTAAAAATTAATTTGTTAAAATATAATTAAATTAGAATAAAAATATATCAGATTTAAAATTTTTTAATAAAAGACATCATTATTATATTAAATAAAGAATAGTTAATCAAATATGTAATTATTTATAAAATTATTTTTAAACTGGATTAATAATATAGTATAATATAAAATAAATATTATTTTCAATTAGTACACAATTTAAATTTACAAATTGCAAAATGATACCTATGGGTGTCCTAACTGCCGATATAATTACAACATCACTGATACTCATATTGAAAATTTATTGTAAATTACACCTCAAAATCTTCTGGACAACTGAACGAAGACTACCGCCAGGAAAACCGATGTAACGGAAATAAGTAGTTGAAGAGGTAGTGATATGTGCCAGTAACGGCTTAATGAAAGTATGTCAAACGAAATTTAGGTGTCCATATTTGTGAACAATTTCTCATGTATCTTTTTGTTGAAAGTTTATTTTATTATATATTTTATTCATTTTAAGATTATAATTAAGATTGATGTTAATTTTATTATAAGGATTACGAGAATAATAGATTTATTATAGTTTGTTTTATTTCTCGATTAAACATTATTTATATGATTTGTATTGGGATCTTTACTATGTTAGATGTGATACATCCCTGATCAACGTCATCGGGTGGCTAACTTCTAATTTGGCATACAGGTGGCGCTGAACCACCAATCGTGGTGTCGTGGTGGTGCTCGTTTGTTTTTACCCAGCATGCATTGTGAATAGTGACTGGTGCTAAGATGGCCGACAACAAGGAGGAGATTTCGGAGCTCGTCGAAAAGCGAGGTATTTATTACAATTGTTCAATTTATTTTTCGTGATCACAGTTTAGAATAAAAGCTCGATACACGACGAATATGTCGATGGTCTTTGGCGAACGATATGATCCGTAGTTGCTATAAAAATCACGCCATCTGCACGCACGGTGTTCAGGAGGAATGATCGCGAAAATCGACGTGAATATACTAACGAATCGTGTCTGTTTTTTGAATTTCTCGCAATATTTGTAATATTCGCGATTAGTTAATTTAGGTTATGTTGACAGGAATATATCTGTCAATGCGACATCACTTTTGTCCAGTGCCAAACATTCTATCTTTTGACAGGCTATGTTCACATTCGGTTACACGATATCGTATAGTGTGTGGTACATGCGAGCAGACAGAATACCGTGCTCGTTCTTGTGTGTCCGCCTAAGCGCTATGCTCATTACTCATTAAGGTCATACGCTGACGGCCTTGCAATTCGCACCGTCGTTGAAGTAATCTCAGTCGAGATTACCGTTATCTCTTACTGCGAATTTATTGCCGGCTGATTTGTCTATAAGACCTATATTGTTGGCATAGTGTTGCGTGTTGTTAAAGGGTTAGGTTTCGAACGTCGGTTATGGGATTCAAACGTTGCAATGATTTAAAAAGTGCAATGTGTTCGACTTATAATCGACTAGTAACAATCATTCAATATCACGATGAATTTTTCTTTTGGCAAGAATATCTCGATAATCGATTGCTACCTGATGTTACATTGTGCCTCGTGGAATTTGCCCTTCGATATATATTATAAGAATATCATCAATGTTTAAATTATGTGGTCAATTTGTAAATTTTCTTGTCTAAAATTTTTGATAAAAGAACGTACAATAATTATGCGCATGTTCGACATTTTTAGGTTTTGTTTTGATATTGGGAAAATTATCGTGATCAGTAACACGTGGTGATGCGTAAGACAATTTGTAGACAATTCAACAGTCGTATGAAATAAGAACCATTCGTTTAATTCGTAATCTTTGTTTCTTTGATTAGCGTATATTTACCAGTGCAATACGTGTTTAATATTGTCATTCGTGAATGTATATGTATTTGTAGATTAGCGAACCAATCATGCTCGATACGTAATTATCGTTCATCGGCCGGCCATTTACTGATTTCCACCATATACCGACCGTTGTTTTTTGAATCGTTCAATGGATAATTCCTTTGTTCGTGAGGATATTTTTAGTTATAAACTATGCGGGCCACAAGCTAGAACCGACATGATTAGCATCTCAAAGTGATCAATCGTGATTTCTGTTCGTTGCTACATAATGCGATTAACTGTTACATACGTCGCGGTATTATGCGTCAAGTCTTGCACCGGTGTGCCTCGTTGCGCATCGAACCAGTTCCCATGCGTCTTTATTAGAATTTTCTCGTGAACGTTTTTTCTCAGCTGCGCCTTTTTTAATATGGATCAGTCCTGGCGTGCAGACATCTTGGTAAATATTAAGGATATCGGGCATTTCGGCATGAATTGTAAGATGTGGCGCACCTAGACATCGCGTGATTGTCTGATTCCTCGTTACATTTTTTCGTTTAATCCATTCGGCTACTTCTTTTTCATTATTCGTTTCCAGCAATATTCTAGAAACATGGTGATGATAACGATCTTCTGCAAAAGAACGGATCAATATTTTAGCTTAGTATTTTACCTTGTTTCAACGAGCTTTTATAACGAATCATATTTTTTACTTTTATATGGTTGATTTGATTACAATGATCATTATTCTATATTATTGTTATTATCTTTTTATGTTATTTAAAATTTTGTAATAATACTCAAATTAAAATATTTGTTGCCAATTATAAATTTAAATTCATATTTCTCTTATATATGAAACGACTAAAATTATCTTTTCAATACATATTTTTGCATGTTTTAAATATTATTATTAGATATATTCAAAATTTTAGAGGTTATTTGGTTTATCTATGAATGCACGAATTTTTCATTATATTTATTAGAAATTATTTCAATGCGATCATTGTTCTCAAATCTTGAAAAAATGTTTATATGCACGAAGTATAGTATCGAATATATTCAATCAAGTATATTAGGCAGGAAAATCTACGTACCGCGAACAAATAGTTTGATAATAAGGTCGCTTTATGAATTGGTAGTGTTCTCAATTTTGTTAACAACCTAGTTAATAACCATGTAAATTATCTTTTTCCGGTTTAGAGGAAGATGATCAGAATATTCAATTCTATCCATTTAAAGATATCTATCATTAAATAAAATACTCTATACAACGTTTTTCTAATTTTTCTAATTTATCTACGACCTCTACCAACCAGTGCAGGGAACACTTAATGAGCAAATAAAACGTCTAAGCTTAAATCATGGTCCAACGATTCGATTAGTCAAATTTGTTCTTCTTAATTAACGATAACGAATGCAGAATTATACACAATTAAATCATAATACGGAATTACCATCGAACCCCGTTAACGATTGCATGAATGTCAGTAGCGTTGTACGAGGCACGTATTAAAACATAAACGTGACTTTCCACGCGATGATGTGGCGTCAATAAGCGAAGCCTCGATAGATATTCTTCGCTGATCTGCTCTATTTGCCGTCCCGTTCGTGCGCTTGGTACGTGTTAGTAATATCAAAAACAACACGGTGTCGAACGTCTTTCAAATTTTCTATTAACATTATATTTGTCATTGCATCAGGCGCAGTTTCGAACACGACTCGACCACACAATGAGAGAATCTTCCATCTGCTTAAAAAATTATCAGGCTTCGTCCCATGTTTTCACGTTTCGAGGTTTCCCCTTGTATAAATAAGCCAGGTCGCAGGATGCAACAGATGACTGAGGATACTCAAGTAGGTTGCATTTATTTATTCGTGGTGGCGTAGAACCGCGTTCGATAACGGTACATCATTGTTTTGGCGTGGTCAGAAGCCGCGTTTTCAACGTGGGCACGATGTAACCGCTAAAACAACTTTTCTCCCTGTTTTAATCCCGTTGCTGTGGTGCCGTTCTTCTTTTTTCTCTCTCTCTCTCTCTCTCTTTTTCTCTCCTCTCCCTCCGATTCCGTATACACCGGGCGCATCCTTAAACGGGCAAATTATCGACTTTCGAGGGTCCGTGCAGCATGCGTGCTGCAAATGATCGTCTCGTCTTGTTCCACTTTAGCTTCGAATGATATCGTATATTAAACGTATATACGCACGATGTATAATATACGCGAGAATGTATATGCTATTAACCAGAATTACCGATAATCCGTCCTTTCGTATTGACATGTAAATAGATGCTTTTCATTCAGTCCCATTGACGAGCGATATCTTCGTTTCACGTTGTATATTCCACTCCTTTGAAACGCGAGATTAACCTTTAGGTTGAAACTCACGGTTAATTTTTTGGCATTCTTCTGTGTAGCCTGGATATATCGTAATATCGAGGACGACAAATGGTCGGTGTCCTTGGTCTCGGTGACGTTTCCTCGCCGGTTCGCTACGGCCACGTGGGGGATGTTATAAACAGGAAACGATGCAGAACGTTTTAAATTGGTCGGCATTTGTGCGACACTGAAACATCGGCAAAGGGAAGGCTCTAGCTCTGCTCCATTTAATAAATCGTCCCGTTCTATTGATAAGTACGTAGCCACCGGGGAGACGTGGCGCAGTTTCACGCGTGTTCTTCGTGCTCTAGCAGAATCGATATCTGCGCCTCCCTTCGCCTTACGGGAATGCGGTTTCTACGACTTTGCTCTATAACTTACTTTGTCCTCGTCGATCTCGAAGGCATCGAGATAGACGAGTACGAGTAAGTTTTCCAGGGAACGATACGACGAGTGAAGACTCATAGATTGCCAACTTATTATTATTCCCGATCGAGATTATTCCTGTTTCGTTCTGGCTGCTCCGTGTACGAGGTGGCCGCTAATTATGAGTGCAACGTTGCACTATGTAATACGCACTAATTATTTTAACACCGTTACGTAATCGCTGACCGAACATCGTTTTCGATCAGCATTTCCTGTCTTGTTGAGCAGTTCGGTGAAGATCTCTTGGCGTGGCAAGAAAAAAGCGAAACTCGAGATAATCGTCATGGTAATTAAGTCTATAACTAGTATCGTCGGTGTAAGAATAATAACGAATTCTTCTTTTCACGCATCGTTTCACCGTTTCTGCGTTTTCTACTATTTTAATGTTGCAATCTATTGTTATACATACCGCATAATTCTGGAGCATAAATTGCTGTAACTTTTCTTTGCGTCTTTTGCATCTGTAAGCATCTTTCATTTGTTCCTTTTTGTGTTATTCTTTAATGCCATCGACAATGTCGACGTATGTCCTCGTCTCGATATTCAATTTCGTTCGATTATAGTCGTGAGCTATACATTTTTATTTTTATCAAAGAATCAATACGTTTTGGTATTTCTCATGTAAGCAACTCGTAACTAGAGGAAATGGTCTTTTGCACAGCCTTGATTTTTATCGTTGTTTGATCTTTTATTCATTCTTTGCTCAAATGTTTTTAACATTATTCAAATGTGCTCATAAGCAATTTTTTTATAGCAACGTAATCGAATAATTAAATATCGTATATTCTATAAATATATATACATAATTACGAATTTATAAGTCACTTTTTATAACTTTTTAATCAAGTTTTTCTTTTAAAACGTTCCATCGAATCATACATAAATTTCTTGCACTATATCTAAATATATTCGTAATTATTCGTTTTTCATATACATCAATTAAAACCAACGATTATATAAGTTGCCTTCGTTATCGCAACGATTAAACGACTCTTTCGAACAATATTATCGCAAAAGTGCCCGGTTTTCGTTTGATATTGTGCTTGTGAACCAATTGTTATCAAGTATACATATTGATATATCTCTCCCTGATAAAATGATTATCGATCAACGAAAAGTCGAAAGAATCGCTACGCATTTACAGAGAGGATCGACCGTTTGCACGACTTATTACGAGTTAAATCGTGCGCATGCGTCATAACGCGTACGTGACTAACCGGAAATTCACGTGGATCATGCGGTATGCGGCGAATCTCTCGATCTCGAAGACCAACAAGAAATCGGTGAAGAAAAGTTCCTTATCTCTTAAGAAATCTGTCTGTGCTCACGTTTTCACGCGTCACGGTTGTTGATTACGACCGCCAATTTTTGTATCGTTGATTCATTTCGTTGTTCGTCGTCTTTTTGAATCGAACAAAGCCTTTTAGATTCGTGAAAATTGAGATAATATGAGTTATTGTTTGCACAGAGTTGCACAGAGGAAGTGATTTAAGAAGCGGTAAGGAAAATTTGCAATGGTCTTGTTCATGCTTTATCTGGCGCATGAGTAGATATCGATAATTGATTGCGATTTAAAATTTATTATGAAACGCGATGCGATATCGATACGATCGAGAAGTCGAATCGAATTCTGCTCTAACATTCCTAACATTCTTCGATCCGCTTTTCCTCAAATTTTTCCAGAAAACTTAAAGAAAGATTAAACTATAAATACATGTATATAAAAAAGATGTCTGTGATGCAAAGTAAGACGAATGAACCCTTTCTAAAAGTTTTACGAGTTCCGACTTAAACGAACGCGTCGCGGATATGGATATATATTTTTGGCAAAATTTTTCGCGACTGTTACATTCCGGAATGTTTGGACATCGCGCGTCACTGAATCTAGCCACCGTTACGTAAGGTTATATTTAGGGAAAGCTGAATAAGAGTGGTGAATTGAACGTTAGCCTACGAACCTCAAGCACGCGATAATTATAGTCACCGGGATGGATAGCCAGAGTTGTTGTTCGCTATTCGTATTTGACGCTACTTTGCAACCTTTTTCCCCGTACGTGACGACATAACGTCAGGTTTTCAGATCGATTCGAATGTATGGTATCTAAATATCGAAATAAGATTATACAAATTTCTAAAAAATCGTAAAAATTCTTGTCCAGATGTATTGCGGGGAGTCGAAGCGCGATTCGTCAACATTTACGTGCTTCCTGCGCGCGTTCTTGACGCATTGCTTGACTCAGTCGTTGGCACGATGCCTGTTCAATGTCGTCACACGACGTCCCAGGGCTCGACTGAAAAAAGAGGAGCTCCCTGGATCCGCACACGGTACGCAATCCGCTTCGTACCTTCCGGCCGCGCCATCCTTTTCACCCTCCCTCCCCCCTCCAGGTGCTCGGCCAAATGGAAATTCCGTCGAGAACGTTCGATCCTGAATTACCTCGATCGACTTTTTCCCTCCTCAACGGGAACGCAAAACTCCTCGTCCATGCAAAATCAACGGCCATTCGATTCGTCTCGGAGCTCGTGCCCTGTCCCTCGAGAAGCACGTCTACTTAAAAATCTCCACTCTCGACACGATCGATACGATCTCGTAAAAACGAAAAAGCTTAAGAAAAAAAAATTGGAAAGGTTCATCGATCCTGACAAGAATTCAATTACCTTAATCTTTTCACGTATAAACATATATATATGAGGGCCAAAATGAAGGATTAATTGGAGAAATTTATGGAATTTAAGGGTAGAATCGAATTTCCTGATCCTTTGTTCGACTTTGGCGCTGAGGATCGAGGTTGGTTAGTCGGGCAAGGATGGTTGTGCGAGGACAGCCACGTTTTACGAGGGCGGAGAAAGAATCGGGAAGGTGTCGGGGCGGAGTGGAAGGCCGCGAAGCTGTTACGGGGTGTGGAAGAGGAAGAGAGACTGGAGGAAGGGTAGGGAAGGGAGCGTGGTGCATCGACTTGACAGGAGAGAAGGGGGTTGATTCATCGTGGAGGCCGCACTTGGCTTCACGCAGTCGTAGAACGAATCTCGTTCATCGTGATCCTGGACGAGCGGGACGAGCCAGTTACGCGTCTTCCACGCGAAAGTCAAGGACGCGAATTCCCGGTCCCGCATTCTCGAGACACGCGAGACGATCGAGAAAGTTACTATACAGTCGTTAGCCGGTACGGAACGATGTTGTTTCTCTCTTNTTTTTTTTTTTTTTTTTTTTTTTTTTGTGCAGTTTCGATACTCGCCCACGAGGAACGGAGGAAAGAGGAAACTAGATGACTTCTCGATCTTTAACCTCCTTTTCGTTTTTTTCTGTTTGGAATAATCTTAAGGTTATCGGGACATCGAATTCGTGAGACTTGTTCTTTGTTAAACAGTTTCTATTGGTAATCGTTAGGTGGTTTCCGTTCGCCGAATCAATTATAGAAACGAAGAGAATCGAAACGACGTTCGTACGTGTATGCCTACACGTTATTCTTAAGCAGATGATTCATCGTTTTCATTCTAGCTTTAATATTCAATTTGTCCCGATTACCTTTTTCGGTCAACCAGTTGCTTCTGTGCCGAGATATATCGAGATTTTCGTCTCCTCTTTTCTCTCGAGGGCGAGGCCTTTGAACCTCGTGATCCATGTGTTTACTGTTTTACTTTACGATGTTTGATGTGAAACAGTTCTTCTAGGCTAGAATCTTCGTGAGTGCTCATAATGGTCGTCGCGATGCTCGCCGATTATGGACAACCTGATTTAGGTACGTGATACCTAATAATGTTCCCATTCACGTGTGTGCAAACAGTTTATAATTTCTTTTTGACGTAGTTAACGTAATTCAAGATGAAAAAAAAAAAACGAGCTTAAATACTCGTGACGCAATTATCTTTTGCGATGACACTAGACGAGCCAAGAAGCATGATTAATGCAACGTAGAAACTAACGTTACCTTTCACGAAAGTTTATTACATAGTAACTCTGTAATGTATATTATCGATCGTTCGCTAGTTTTTGCAATTTCACCGTCTTTGCGTTCTTGAAACACACGCGGTTCTTTTTCTCTCTCTCTCTTTTTCTATCTCTGTCTTTCTCCCTAGAAAATTGCCAGCTATAACATAAAGTTCACGAGAACACGTGCTCGGTAACGATTAATGTTTTCGAGGAACTCGATCGTTCCTCCGCATGAAATGTTCGATCAAAAATGAAAGAAGAAAATAGGATACTAAACGCTTCGGTAATAGTTATTGTTAGCTTGGAAGTTTTTAACCATTCGAATTCGTCGCGGCAACGTTTAACCGGTCCTATGGATTATGCTGTTAAATTGTATAACAGAACGAACAACGGTATATGAAACGAGCCTTCTTTCATCGTTCAATTCACCGTGGTGACAAATAAAAAAAAAAAAAAAAGAAATTTCACGATGCGTTTAACGCTATGAAACATCCATTGTCGATTCCATTAACATTGTCACGAGACAGTCACGAATTTACAGATACAGTGGCCTGCTCTTTATCCACTAATCCATTTCACGATGAAATTCATTGTACGTGGCATTAAGAACTGGTTTCGCGTGGAACAAAGACCAGACGTTTGTGCCACATTGGTTTCACGATAGTATCGCGTTTTTTTTTAAGGCGAGAGAGACCAAGGCGAAGAGATCCTTTGTCGTGTTTGTCGATTCGTTTCCGATATTGCTTCCGCGATTTTCACAACTTGAGAATTTTCACAACGTGTTCTGGCACGAGATCCTCTCGAAACGTTTCGACAACGATTCGTGCTTATTAGAATTGTTTATAGAATTAATCGGAAACGGGCGTGTTCCTTCAAATATTTATATCTACTCGTCGCGAATTTGATTCGATCCTTGTGAATTAATATCAATCGAATCATTTTGCGTTTTACAAAATTTCATCAAGGCTTCGTTAGACTAGATACGATGAATCAGCAATGCCTGGCTCATTGCCCCATCGTGGTTACACGAATAACTCTCACGAATAATTCCGAATCGATCCTACTAATTATTCGAAGAGATCGCACGTGCCCTGCTCGACGAGCGATGCATACTCGCGCGAGGCGTGCTCATAAACCATGTCCTAGGTCAATAACAGAAAACCGTATTGCGCGCTTTTCTTCCTCTATTTTTTTTTCTTTTTTTTTTTTCCTTTTTTTTCTCTCCACGTTCGTCGTTTGCTCAGAGGGGTACGTTTTACGTCACTCGTTTGTACGTGTACACAATTGATCGTATTGTCGCGTTTACTCAGCGTTTACCATTGTTCTAACATCTTTTCGCCAGGAAGGCAGCTGGCACCTTCCTTTGCCACCTTTGCCGGAAAAACGGAAACAATTTTTTGAAACCGAGAATTAAAACTGAGAACTTCGAATTCGCGTTTTCACGTTCGGAAGATGTAAAAATTCTCGAGAAGAGCCCGTGGTCTACTCGATCCCCCTCCCACGTGTCCCGATATTTGACCGGCGAGGACAAATATTTGCCCCGCGACTTTCACGATTCCTGGTACTCTGACTCGGTTGAATTTGATAAGCGCCGAGTATCGCGTAGCGGTTACGGGGGAAAGAATCGAGCGCATTCTGCGCGTTCATTGTCGCCGCCGCGCGCATTCACGAGGCATTGTTCTTCCCGGTTTTTCAGGCCAGGCCAGAAAAGTACAGCTGCCTTTTCCCTTTGTACGCTCCGTGCTAATCTAGATTCCGCGAGATCGTAGATTACACACCGTTTCGAAACGGTTCGAAAACCCGGCGTTAACGTCTCCTCTCATCCACGCTTGTGCATCACTCTTTTCCAATTTCCTATATCCTCTCGTGTAATCCATTCGCGCCGCGTCTCTCGTCGATAGAGCGAGGCTCTCTACCTCTTTCGCCGTAAATACCTCTTACCGTGAATTGGGCTCGTTGCATCGAACAAAGCCACCGATTTTAACCGCGGGTGAAAGGTCAAAGCGAACGATGTTTTCTCTTTCCAAGTTGCATCACTGTCGCTTTCTGCACACCGTTTCTGAAACGGATATCGTCCTGGGAACGGATGCATTTTATGCTCAGAATTAATCGGCCGATCATCGAATCGAGATCGAGGAACCATGGATGAACCATCACTTAAAAATCGGTTAAAATTAATCGATTTATCTACTCGTTATTCTAATTGCATTTGCATAACTGGCAATGCGGGAATGATCCTCCCGCGAGCTTTGGAATCCAGACGTTCGCCAAAGCGAGGATTATTATTCGGAAGTTTGTGACGTTCGCGTATTCCGCAGCATGATCAGGAGATTCTGCGATAATTGAATATTAGAAGCGCGCAGTCGTGAGTTGTGTGAGTGGCGTTAAACGAGTGTTTGCGATTGAAAGCAACTGAGTCAATAATTATCGCGTTATCGTTTCGATATCGTTTAACCATAACGATAATTTAATGAAAATATATTTAAATCGGTAAGAAAAAAAAAAAAGAAAAGAAAAAGAAAAAAGAAGCGATAAAATAAAACGATCGTTCAATATAAAAATATATAGCGATCATATACGATTTCAGAATCATTTCGTCGTTTCTTACACGTGTCTTTCGACAATGTTTGGTAGAACGTTTAGCAAAAGTTCGCAAACAATTATCTCAATTGACGCGTCAATTTCGAGCCGAGTGTAAATCTACATCCAATTATACCGAGCTAAACTAAAGTATATATACTTAAGAGGCGAGGAAATTTTCGATACGTGTCCCATCAACGTGAAATTCCATCCAACTTCTGTTCTTCAACGTTCTAATCGTTCTTTAACGATTTAACGTGGCACGGTTTAATCGCTATCGCAATCAGACTTTCTCTTAAATAGAAATGGAAACACGAAGAGAGAAGATGGATAGGCATTCGCGTATCCGTTGTACACATTTTCGTACGTGAAAATAAATCGATTTTGGTTCTCTCATGTTGCACGCCAATATTCGCGCGAGTTATTTGCGTGAAACGCGCAACAAATTGCGCATCTCTAGTTAGAAACAGGCTAATTCGACTGCTCGTTCGCGCATTTTTATGTTATCGTCTCTCGTGCACTCGTGCACCCTGTCTTCGTGATCCGTAACGAATACATTCCGAATCTCAAAGTCCAATCGAAGTCGACTTCCTCGTGCCCCGTAATTCGCTTACATTAACACGCGATATATCGTGAAAAATACTCGATTGTGTATGAATATTGGATCCGGAAACTGAATAAATTCATTTCGATTTCTCAAGCATATATATATATATATATATATATATATATATATATATATATATTTTTCCTGAGAGCATTCGCGTTTACATCGAAGCACGGCGTGAAATTAAAGCGAAGAATTGACACGCTGCATGATTTCACGATGTCTCGATGGCACCGTGTTAAAGAAAGATTCTGGAAAGATCGGAAGGAAGATCATTCCGATCCATTTCGACTTGTTTCGGATTGCGCGGCGAATCTTAGGTAAAAGAACTCGTATCGTTACTAGGATTCGTCTTCGCATAGAAATCGCGGTCACGATCGCGTAACGATTACCGATTAGACCTCCTCTGTCTGAGATATAGTATACACATAATAGAAAGCATGATTATTATTAATTGGCTTTATTGAGCGTGTTTTCATTGCGTTTCTAATGGACGAGACTTTCTAGTGTTGTTCCGCGAGTAAAGCGGCTCAATCTTTTATCGAATGCGATCATCCTAGATCGCGCTAGATATTTCGCGATATGGCTCGATTAGTTAGATATATCATAATTGTTTACCAGTTATTACATATCGTATCTATTATTAATCGTGGATTTCACAATTATCATGTTAATACATCTTGTCTAATTTCAGGTAAGCGAACAGAAACACGATTTTCCAGATACAGATGGTTCGAGTTTAACCGGCCTCACGCGGTGAGTTTAAATTATCCATCTCAGGGAGAACAGAGGATCGTCTTTTTCTTCTTATCTTTTCAACTCGCTTAATCCAACGTCGGTATTCGATCCCATTTTATAAACTGACGCATATAAGTTGGCGGGATTCTCTAATTAAAGTTTCATTCCTGTCGTTAATTTTTCGTTTCCACGTTTGTTTGTTTATATGCGTGACGCTCGAAGAAAGTTAATGCAATTATCGCGGCGTGTAATATCTGGAACGATGTGATATGATATCTTGCCGAGATTTCGTCGATCGATGATTTCGTCGTGAGAAAGAAAACCGTGGTTCAATCCCTTTACCGATTAAGCCCATATTTTTTTACCCGTTTTAGTGTTAATCCGCGTCCACTATTTACGATTCGATCGGGTCGATGAAAAGCAAGTCGGCACCGTTTCCCTTTTTTACCTCCTGCTCCGCATCGCCACCATCTCTTTGATCGTTGATTATTATTGCTTTGCTTAACTAAGGAGAAAGATAGAACGTTTAAAGCGGGTTCTCCACCGTTTCAACGAGTTTCACGATGAAACGTAGCGAGATCGAGAGATACGTACTTTGGTTCCCATGCCGAGGACATTTCACCGGAGGATTAATTCCGTGGTCGACCGAGATAGGTAGATCGAAGCCGATTAGAGCGCGGAGGGGTTAACGAACGCAATTTGCGAGAACCTCGTTTTTTTTCCTCTCTCTCTCTCTCCCTCTCTCCCTCTTTCTAGGTTGAGGGATAGGCGTGTATACGCGAACGCGTGACAGTTAGGCAAAAGGTTGGGGAAGGGTTAATTCCCCGGGAAAGTTTCTCACGATAGGAGGTGGTGCGGCGGCCACCGTAGGTGCGTTTCTATCGGTGATCGCAGAATCCGTGCCGAGGAAAAACGGTACCGTGTTGCTGCCTGTTATCTCGGCCAATAATTTCTCGCGGTTATATTTGAACAGCTCCCACGTACCACGTACGATCCGTATCCTGTTTCTGACTCGATATCGATCCTGAAAATTGGAATCGGAATCGAACCTCCCCGTCGATCAAACCAATTCCAAAGTGAATTACGAGCAATGGAAATTAACGAATATCGCAGGTAGGGAATATCGAGTCTTTAACCGATTGCATAGCTTCGAGCATAATTCAGTCGGAAATTAGGGTCGTTGAAGAAGGATTGGAATACCTTGGAAAATCTGTAACTCGCGCGCATATTTTCAAGATTGAATTAATGTTTCCCTCGATACGATTCAAGCTTTCGCGATCATCTAACGAAGAGAAAGATGTAAAAATTTACGAATGCCTAAAAACTAAATATATGAAGTCAGAAAAGAAAAGATAATAATTACGTACGTAGAATGTAGAATCTTATTAAAAGTTGCTCGTGAAACAGGAGCAAGGTATACACATTGGCAAGAGAGATGTATTAAGTGGCGCAGCAAGCCGTTTACAATCCACGAATAAAAAGAAGTTTAATTATTTCTATTACTTCCACTTTGAATGCGGAGCTGGAGCTCACCGTGACGCGTGTAGGAAATCGACGACTCCCTGGAAGAAAGAAGGGGGAAGGTGAATCGCCGATGGAATTCTTCAATTTCGTGGCAGAGAGGTATTAAACTTCCCGCGGAAACGATGAGCTTCCTTGAGCGTGTCCGACTAATTTTCTGAATCGTACCTCCAAGATAACGCGCTCGTTAAATTCCTTTTAATTGCTCGCCAAGCTCGTTTCCCAGGAAAAGGAAAACTTTCGTGCTTTTCCTCGAGCGGCCAACGTTCGAACTTGATTTCGTGGGGGCGTAATTTTTTGAAACAGAATCGTGGCAGTGTACGTGGATTTAATCGCCACCGGACACAGTTCGTTTCTTTCTCCCATTTGTTCCTCCCGTTTCTCTCGCTCTTATTTTCGTTCAACGACACGTTGCAATAATTATAGGCACATCGTGGATTAATTAGAGTGTCTCGATAGATAGGAGATAGCGGGACGACGCTCGCCTTTAATCCCTCCTTTTCCAGATCCCGATCGAATTTCTAATTAACCTTCGATAAGTCGTTTCATTGACGGACATTAACTGTTCGTGTTTTGTTCGAGCTCGCGTGCATCTAAAGATAATTCCTCCAAATTATTGCACGCCGTTTAATCACCGCTTTTCTTCGCCTCGTTCAATGTTCCCGATTGTTTTTTAAACAATAGTCTATCATGTGTCGAATCGGAGACAAAGGCTCATTGCCCGCGATATTTAAAAATCTCGTTGCCGTTTGACGGCGAGAGATCGATGTTGCCAGGCGGTGTTGCTTAGCCGGTTAAACACGTTTCGATGAATTCGTGATCGATTAAGGAGAGGATAAAACAATAAAAACACCTCTAATCGGTGTTCAAGACTCCGAATCCACCCACGAATTCGCCTCGAAGG
The DNA here is from genome assembly GCF_014066325.1 of Apis laboriosa. Lineage (NCBI taxonomy): Eukaryota > Metazoa > Arthropoda > Insecta > Hymenoptera > Apidae > Apis > Apis laboriosa. The sequence continues at coordinate 3,991,430 of NW_025221020.1, read as the reverse complement.
CTCTCTTCCCTCGAACCAGAGCTTGCGCAAACGTCATTGCGGATCAAATGGTGACAAACTGAAGGAAACGCGTAGAAACGAGAGCGAGAATGATCCTCGACCGGATCGTTATTCAATACTTATTCAATAACTTGGATGGAATACGATTATCTGGAACACCAAATAGTTTCGTGAACGATGGCTCGAAATCGCAAGGATCGCTAATTTGTCGACGAACGCGATTTTAATCTTTAATCTTTTATGCGTCCCATTGCGAGAGAGCCTAGGTGTATTCGCAATGATCGAGGCGTTCGAGGCTCTTTCACGCGTCGACCGTAACGAATCCATTAGGAGTCGATCGTTGTTCACGTTCGGTAGAAGACACGAGGAAAGGCAGAGTAGACGACCTCGCCCACGTTCCATTACTCGATTACATAAACCTAGACGGGCATAGAGTTCCGTAGAACGCGAGGAACGACGAGCCGGGTTACACAAAGCCGGCCAACGCGGTTGCAGGCCAACGAATGTTAAATGCAAAGACCTACTTAACGTCACTTTAGTCAGCTGGGTGTGACTGCCTCCGCCATCGGCACGATCCTTCAACTTGTGTATGCTCGTTGTCAATGAGCGACGTGTTAATTTACCCCGCGTTTCGTCCATGCCTGATCCTCTGTATAGGCACATTTTCTTTACTTTCCATCTCGAGCATCTCGATGCCGTTTTTTTTTTCAAGTACTCTCACGAGTATTGGAAAAAATTAGTTCTGCAATAATTTTTCAAGAATAGCCTTCTACAAGTACAAATGCGATAATATTTTACCGATGATGGCCACTGTGAGAATTCCACGGACGATCAAAGAAAATCACCCGACCGGTGATTTTTTTTTTTTTTTTTTCTTTTTTTGCGTTTGCTCGATCAAGTTAGCTATGAAATTAGCTCGTTATCTTTTTGCTCACTTCTCCATGGTTTATTCTAGCGTGTTGTTGTAAATCGCTCACCGTTGATGCATATCGCGCGAACGTTAATCATTCGGACATTTGACAAACTTGCGTGCGATATTACGAGGCATATGTCGCTTGGAAGAAAGAAAAAAAAAAAAAAAAACGAAAAAGAAGGTGATGCAAGGTGCACACGAGAGTGGAGCGTTTGGCGAATGCAGCGTTAATTACTCGTCCGGATTCAAATTCCCTTTCGACTCGTTCGTCCAGTTTATGGGTGGTCTTCGGTGAGTTAGATGCGTCGTGTGTATCGTGTGTATCGCGAGAGTAACTCGACACCTCTCGAGCCAATCGTTCGATCTCGCGAAAAATTGAATCTCGTTTCCTTCAGGGGAGAGGAAAATTTCGAATCGAAGCGTCGAATCGAAGTTCAAAGTTTGCATTTTTATCGAGTTTTATAACGCAGATAGATCGGTAGAGGAAAACGAACAATGGATATAATTTAAATATGATAAAATTTTATTACATTGCCAATTATATTTATATAATTACTAGTTATTTAACGTTGGTTTTTTTTTTTTCTTTATTTTGTGTCGTGTCATTCTTGTATTATACGTATCATCGTTTACTCATGGAAAATATTATCTATTAAATATTATCTATTAAATTACTTACGAGCGACATATGCTCGATAACGTATCTAAACTCGACATTTTATTTTCTTATTCGCTCGCATCGTTCGTTTGAATCCGAAAAGTTGATAGTACTCGACCGTGAATCGTTTCTCAGATAATCGAGATAATGAAATCATAGGGACGAGTGATCGAGTGATTGAAACGCTGGAAACCAGGATACCCGATGACCCTGAAAATGGAATGCGGCTGGGCAAGTGTGACTCGACATTTGAGGATGTTAGATCGTTAATAGTACAACTATCAAATATGTCAAGATCACAGGTTTCGAGTTTCCTCTCCGTATTTATTATTACAATTATTAAAAAAAAAANAAAAAAAAAAAATTATTCCTTTACATCATATTACTTGAATTTTAATCGTATGATAGATATAATATTATCTATTTCTTGATATTATTAATATCTTTCGCCGTTCTTCAAACTAATATTGAAAAGAGATGTTATTAGAACTCATTGCACGGTTAAATTATGAATGATTACGAAAAATTTTTGATTTTTGAAGCTGGCTCGAAAAATTGTACAAGACTTGGTCGTAATGATTCAATCAATGGCGGTCAACGAAGCGTTACCCGTATCGGTTGATTCGTTCTTTTAAATTACCGTGTAATTGTCAGAAGTTTATTTTAAAAGGTATATTACGGTCAATTGAAATCTTTTATCGAATGATGGATTACGTGGCAGCGTAAAAACGTGCCATTCTCATTAAATTCCTTACAGGGATCGATGGTCGCTGTATATCGTGTATTTAGAAACTTAGATATAGCGTTTTTAGGGGAAAAAAGGAAAAAAATAAAAAAATCCGAAAGATTTATCACCGTTAAATCACGAATCGATATGGAAAAATCGTTCGATGTGACTACAGGTTATTCTCTAATGAATTGCCAACCGAATTGAATTGAATTGAGAATCTAGAAAATCATTAACACCGGATCGTATTAGCATTAAGAAAATTACCGCGCGTAAAACAAGTATCGAATACAAAGACGAAGAAGAAGAAGAAGAAGAAGAAGAAGAAGAAAAAAGAAAAAGATAAAAAATAATGAAACTCCAACCGCGAGGATGACGTGTACGTGATAAAATGTTTCTGACTTACATAAGCGCGGAAATCGCGCATTACACTTACGTGTCGAGTCAGAACAGACACGAGGCAGGTAAAGACTCTCCGTTTGTCCGTCCGGTTCACCTTTGCTAGGACGGTCGGTGCTCTTCAAGGTCGAGGTGAAGGCCTCTCGTAACCCGTCGTCTCGGCACTCGGTCTAGGTCGTCGGACCGGATGGACGAACCGCGTTTTCATCGCATTGTTTTATCTTTTTTGCGTAATTCGACGCTGATAATCCTTTCGATGATGCGCATTCTAGTTTTTCTTAGAACGATACGCACCGGGTATTTCGAATTGGTATTCGGCCGAGGAGATACTATCGTACATTTCGTTTCTTCGAACATCTTTCTAACGTGAATTTCGTTCGTTTGTTTTATGTTATCCGTTTCTACGTCAGACGAATAAATATTAGAGTTAGAATTCTTCCATTTAACATTATTTCCCATTATTTAGTGCCTTTTCTTGCGGCAATATATCCAGTTTCTAGAGTTATCGACGAAGCAATTTCTCGTCGATGCAACGTGATCCAAATTGTTCCAACAAGATTCTTTTTTTTTTTTTTTTTTTTTTTTTTTTTATCAATTGATCTTTGTACCGAAGATTTAAATGTTATCTCCAAGGGATAGATGGAATTATGTATTAATCGTTTAAACGTATTTTAAACATATAGAGAGTGATATAAATTTCCACGTCGATGATCTTATTACGATTGAATTACGAAACGTTAATCCTTGTCTTGTCTCTAATTCATATTGTATTAGTTTCTACCGTATTACGTATTATATTTTTCCATCCGTGTTTGCGTTTATACATTTCCCTGTATTTATTTCACTCACGTTACGTGCCATCCACGTCGAATTATTCCAGCGATTCCTCGATCTCGTTTACGAGAAACTTCGATGAGTTAACTTAGATGATTCGTTGACGGTAAAATTTCCATTCGAACGTGCAGAGAGAGAGAGAAAGAGAGAGAGAAACAAGTATCGGATTATCTCGTATATCGGCGGTCGTAGAAAAATGGATTCTTTGTACGATAGAGATTACTCGCGCGCGAACCGAGGAGATCTCCGGGTTAACAAAAGGTAATCGTGGCGAATTTGTTTTCCGCGAGGAAGCTCGAAATAATCGCGGGAAATGGTAACTTTCCTCGATTGAATCAATTTTTATAATAACGATCGCGTGGCTGGCGCATCGTTGTTTCATTTCAAGGACGTCTATCGTCTAACTCCATTCCATTTTTCCATTCCGGTATGTCATCAACATACCAGATTTCTTTTCTCTTTTTTCTTTTTTCTTCGCGAATTCGTCTTCACGGCTGGCTGGCTGGCGTCGTTCAGCGTTCATTCCACTCGAGGAAAAAGTTTCCACTTGCTTCTCACCTATATACGCCGCGCGATTAAAAATAAACGCCAGGTATTTAAGGAAAAATCCGATAATCGTTGCCGTTTGACATTCTTGACTCGTTCGAGAATCGGTATCGATGGAACTCGTTGCCGTTGGATCGGCCGCCTCTCGACCTTTTCAAATCGCATTTCCACGAATAATAAATGGTTATCGCCATTATCGAGTAGCATTAAGGGATTATGAAACACGGCGTTAAACTATGCATCGATATATCACCAGCGGAGAAAGCGTCCAACTTTTTCGCGTCTCGCTCAGTCGGCTCTCGCGTTTAATTTATCCTGAAAATAGTTGACGAACGATCTCTCCGTGTCTCTTCGTTCCACGAATCGTAAACAGTCGAGGCTCCCTCGCGCTCGATCCAGAGGGTTGTGTGCACAAGTGCGCGACCATTCATAGAAATTTATGTTATATCGCGAATCGAATTCTTTCTTCTTCTTCTTCTTCTTCTTCTTCTTCTTCTTTTTCATTTTTTCCCTCCTTCTCCTCTTCCTCCTCCTCCGCGAACAATATCTAGGTAGTGATGAAAACCGGTTAGCACGCGTCAGCCAGTAGATCACTGTCGTGCGTTAAAGCTATTCTCGAGATTACGAATAATTTAAACGCGGTGTGTTTGTCTTCGTACTTTCACTTGGGCATTTTACCGTTACGAACTCCGGAGGGGGGGGGGGAAATCGATTGCACGCGTGGTGTCCACGAAGCGAGATGATTTTTATCGACAGAAAAACGACACAGCTGATCCGTTCCCCTACTTTGAAAAACTTTGCCCGGATTTGTCTCGCGCACGAACGAAGGAAGGGGGAGGAGATCGGTTACAAGTATGTTCCGGCTAATGATTCCGGGTCAATTAATGGATTTGCCAACACATCTGGCGCTTGGCAATTATTACATTATTCAGCGTAGCTTTTTTAACGCGCACGAGATTAAATATAGGCCCGGTTTCACAATGAACTAGTCGGGTCGTGATAAGTACTTCTCTGTTCGTACACAGGTAGAAATCTTGCTCGAAGAAACTCGATTCTTACAAAACTAGGACTATATAACGAGTTATATGTACTGTTCCTCTCGTTGGATACCGGTGTAGGAAGTTCGTTTAATTTAACACGATGATAATACCGTTTTATGGAACATGTAAATCCACGATTATCTGGGTTATCGAAATTTCATTGCGTGTTAATTCCATTGGAGAAAATCAACATCTGTCCGAGAACGTTTCCGTTTCTGCGGCTCGCCTTGAACTTGTCCTCCTTATAACGAAACCTAGATACATTGGGAGAGAGATGTGAAATTCGTGATAAAATTCTACGAAATTCTTGGAGAAAAAAATTCCGGAGACGAAATTGAAAAAATTTTTGTGGTTTTATTTTTTTCTTCCTCCAAGAAATGTTAAAATAAATTGAGAGAAAATATGAGAATACCTTAATTTATTTATTTTTTTTCTCGTTTATCACAACTGTGCGAGATGATACGTACTATAAATAATATAACCTCGAGTGAATAACGATAATAAGAAAATACCTCGTTCATCAAAGAATTTATTGTGTTTTATATATAATAAATAATTCATTAAACTAGCAACTTTTTTCTCGAGGTTTCTTGAGAAATTTGAGATTGAAACTTTCCCCGAATCGACAGAGAAGATTTATCAATAACTTTTCAAGATTACGTAAATTATTTTACAAAAAAAAAAAAAAAAAAAAAAAAAAAGAAAAAAAACAGATTTCACCAAAGGAATTATTCATAGAGCGATACATTCTTGACATGTTCGCATGTGTTTTTTCGATATCTCTTTCGATTTTTATTTTTAGTTTAACATTTAATTAACATTTTCCAACATCTATTTTATTCATTTTACGATAAAATGAAAGCAACGATTATCCGATTTATCGTCTATGAAATTACATTATTATATTATTATATCGAAAAGTTATTATATACGTGTATATTCGCGCGTGGAAAAGTGTTTCGCGGCCAATTTTTTCAGAAGCAGCGAGGCGCTCGTTGAAAGGAATGTAGTCGGTGGGTCAGGTTCTGGAAAGCCCAGACGCGAAAATAGCCAACACGCGTTGCTTTTCACTGACATCGAGGTTCGCCACCGTCCAAGAACCGTTCCAATCCGAGCGCGATTCCATGCTTCACTTTCTTTCAACGTACTTGGACGTTTTCAAGGTGCATTTTCAAGGTGAAAAAAAAAACTTTCACTTACGTTGATGATAATAAACCTAACAAATTTTCTCTCGATTAATTAACATTTTCCCTTAAAAGAATTAATCGTCATAATCAATCATAATCTTTTTTCAATAATAATAATTGTGCGGCTAGAATGACTTAAAACTAACTCCCAAATGTAAAAATCATCGACGCATGGGCTATAGGAAATAAATTTGTCGAACAGAAACGGGGAATTGGTTCGATCTATGATAACAATCTTTCTCTAGTCTTGTTTACATCGATCGATTTCACATCTATCAATCTCGAGAACTTAATATATATATATATATATAAATCATTGACAAACGAGCTCGATTCGTGACAGGACTTTATAGAGATAATATAGGGTAACGGGATTGGGAAAAAACGATGGAAACTGGTAGTCAAGTTGCAACATTAACAACGATTTACGAAGGATAATTATCTCGTGGAACGACTTCCACGGCGAAGGAAGCGCATTCTCCTCGCGCGCGATCGACGCTCTTATTGTTCGTCTCCGGTGGATGGAGTTCGGTTTCGTTGCTCCGTTTTCTCTTTTCCTCGTCGCGCGAGGAAAGTATTTTTAAGAGGGACGATCGGAACGGAACAAGAGCAGATGATCGGTCCGCGTTCCTCGCCACTGCCAGAGGAGATATTAGCGGCGCGTGGAGCGCGCGAGCGCGTTCTAATATATATTAATAATATATTAAGGGCGGGTACATCGCGCGTTGCCATCCGCGAATACTCTTTATTTCCGCGTGTTTTCGCGGGAGAACGCGCGAGAACGTTCCCCTCTCCAAGGTATCTCAAAGATGAGGTATCCATCGGTGGGACAGGGCCTTGTCTGGGGGAATGTCACGTCGATGCGACGAACTCGATCTCGTCGTAGACCACGTTACGATGACGAGGAATGCCGGATTCTTGGTCGAGATTATGCACCACGCGCGTATATTTAGCACCCGGTGAACGATCCTCTCGGAATCTTGTTAGATAGAGACATTGCGAGATTTTCCACCTCTCGTATGGATCTCTCTTAGAATTCTGGAGAGGAACTTCTCGATGCCAATGAAAATAGAAACTCGCATCTCAAAACATCATCCCTCCCTCTTAACTCGATTAATCAGATTTTTCCCACGTACCTGCCGTCACTCGTATTCCTCGAATTCTTTCAACTCTTCAGAGAGAAGTTTAACTCGTGCCAATCCAATTGGTACCTCGTGTTGTACGATTCATTTTCTTCTTCCTCGGTCAACTTATCGACGAGAAATTCGGCTCACTTAATCCCCCACGATCGCTTTTCACGCGGCCAATCCTTTTTTTAGCCCCGTTACCAACGCGAAGTTTTCGTTCGAAAACTGGGAGCTCGGCGAACGACAAACAAGCCTCTAACGGAGGAGGAAACGAATCTCAAAGATATCGACGCGGCGCGAAGTCGAAGAAAGGGTTTCGAAGATATGCCACGAGGATATTACGCGCCGAGCGAACAGGTGCAATAAATTAGACGGACCAAATCCTCTCTCCTCCTCGGAATTCACCGTGTCCCTTCTGCTTTATTTATTTTTGCCGAGGACCGGGCCAAATCCTCGGTCTCCGCCGGTAATTTGCTTCGTTCGAACCGTGCCTTCACCTCGTCTCGCGCTCTCGCTTCACCCTCCCGCTTTTTACCGTCTTTCGTAATCGCGAGCGCAATTCCAATTTCTATTATTACCCTTTCTCCTACGATTGGATTGTTTCCAGTAGAGCGTGGATCGTTTCGTGGCGTGTAATAAAGCGGCTGGAGTATAATCGCGAGGTATATACGAGATAACGGTCGAGTGGAAAATTTATGCATACCCTGTAGAAGGGTACGATTGACACTGTCGGTATCCCGAAGGATAAGCTGTTTCGAGCAGATAAACGTCCGAGATAAGTGCAATTGCGGATACGCCGCATTGTTCGGCCGAAAGCGTTGTCGAAAGAGGCTCGGATATTGTACGAGACGTGTCGTAACCTTGTTCTCCGCGTTAAGCGAAACACTTCGATGTTATCAATCGAACGATACCAACCTGTACCACCTTGCTGTAAGCAGGAAGCATTGCTTGGAAGACAAACAAACAAGATCGTATCGGGAAATCGATGTTCCCTTCCCGTCCAATTTTCAATTTGCATTCGTATTTGCAATCGTATCGACACTTGCCACGTAACGAAATGGATTTCGTAAAGGCGGATCCTTTAGAGATCTCGAGAGCTGAGAGCAAAGGTAGGGAATAATACGGAGGAAAAAGGAAAAAAATGAGTACGGCGAGTATATCTACTTCGTAACGCGTGTAATCGATAACCGAGGGAATGGACAGTAATGGTACACGTTGGGACAGAGTGGATCGTCCCTATAAAAGGGAAGAACGCCGGGTACGTTCACCTCGTCTTACGTCTGTTCGCATGCTTTTATGGTGTTTCGCGTCTCCCCTCCCCTTATGGTATCTAGTTCTGCTAGCCTCCACTTCTTATTCCATCCCCTTTCTCCCTCGATATCAAGGCAAGGCCGACCGTCCACATTTTCTTCACGCGCAAAGAAGAAATCCTGACCGATAGCAAGCAGAACGAGGGGAAACATCTCCCGACCTCGAGAGTTTCTCCTCCCAAACCTGCATTCTTGGGTTAATCTTTTATCGGTGAACCGGCGTCACTTTAAATTACAGTCCTAAGCCTAGTCGCTTCCGCGAGTTACCGAGGTGAACGATTAGATTTCGATGGCGCGTCGAACGCGAGAGAAGTTGAAATTGGAGAGAGAGAGAGAGAGAGAGAGGGAAGGAAGGGAGGAATTGGATTTTTTTTAAGGTCAAACGAACATCTTGCGTGTTATCTCGCCAATAGCCGTGGGATGAGGATCGAGGCGAAATTCACATAAATCGAGTTTCGCGCTCGTACAGTGATCGCCATCGATTGGCGGAGAAAGATCCATCTCGAAGCTGCGAGGTGGAATCTATCTAAATCGATCGATCGACAAGGTAGCGTCGTGTTTCGAGGTCTCAGGGGTGTATTTACCAGGCCTTCTCGCGTATACGGATTAATCCTAAAAGTGAAACTCCCACCGAGGTTAATGTTGCTTTTGCACGCTCGATTGTTCGCGCACCCTTTGAATTCCAACTCTTCTATATCGTTTCTCTCGTATCGGATCTCCGGAGAAAATGTGGATTGTCGACAAGGCGTCCTTTAATCGATACGATCGGATCGATTCGCGAAAGGTTCGCAATGGTGGCAGAAAGGAAGAAAATCGATCGGCTATGCTGTACGAAGATCTTATTGACGTCACAAAAATGGCGACAGCCGTTACGTTTATTAAAGGTATATGATACCCGTACGATGTAAAACGAAACGAAGCCGTCAAGGTCCTCATGGCTGCCGCATGGCGGCCGAACAACCCTCGGCAACACCATCTTCCGGTTTCCCATACGAACCTGCCGGCCACCGCCGTGGAAACGGAGAAAACCAACCACCCACCGATGTGTCTATCGACCACAGACGCCATTTGCCGGCGCCGTGCTCCGTCGCGACGCCAAGTTCACTGCGCTCCCCCTTTCGACTGGCAGCCGGACTGTGTGTGTTTCCACGCACGAACCGCGACACGACCTCCACGCCTCGGTTCATTCTCGAAAAAAGAAAGAAAGAAAGAAAGAAAAAGAAAGAAAAAAAAGAAACGAAAGAAAAAGAAAAAAATCTCGTTTCCTCCCGGATTTCCAACTGAATTTTTCTCTCTTCGTTCTGACTCGTGGTTGAGAATCGTCGGCGCAGGATGTGGTGTTGTAAAAGACTCGATTCCTCCGATTGGCCTGTCACTACCATCGTTCGAGGTAACGCTTCCTTTTTGCACGTCGCTAATTTTCGACTATACTTCTTCCCGCACTCGACAATTGCCCGAGGCGGGGGCTTTTCACCACCGCTTTTTTCTTTCTTTCTCGATTTCCACCCTCTTTTTTCTTATCTTTGCCCAAATTAATTTATTCGATCCGCGTTGCTATCGCAACGGAATTTCGGCCGACCGACCCGTCCATTCTTTTATGATTTTGGGTCAAACGTGTTCTTCGCACCGTTGCTTTCCGATTTCTTTCGTTTTGCCAATCCCGTATCGTATCGTATCGTATCGTTGGAGAAGCTTTTCACGAACGCTTCAGCTTTTCTACGCTGTTTCTACGCTGTTGCTATTATTGTTCCGTTCGGTCAAAGTCGCGTATCTAGGATAAGTTCTAGGAAAGTCTATGCGGACTTGTCGGTCGATGGGCTACTTTACTAATCGCACATCGCATACGATACGATAATGCAATCGGTGAATAATATTAAGCGAATAGGAAATCGGTGTAACTTGAAAAAAACGTTTCGAAAACGTTTCGAATTAGCGGTGTTTTATCGATCGATGGAAACAGCTACACGCAGGCTAAGAGAACGCAAGAGAAAGAAAAAAAAAAAAAAAGAAGCAAATTGTTCGATAGGTAAAAACTTAATAAGGCTCCGTTCGATCTTGCGGCAGACGAAGCCCTACGTTAGAAAACGTTTAGTTGATCGCATCGTTCGGCCTAATTGCTTATTCGATTTAATCCCACTTGTGATGCAACCAACATCCGTGTCTTTGTGCCGTATCGTATCGTATCGTGGCTCGAATATTCTATCGTTATTGGTCGAAATTCGAGCGTGATACGTGTCACGATCTTAATTCGAACCCCAATAATAATAATTATCGTACGTATAAAAATCGAATTTTTATGTTTTATCATTCATGAATTCTCGCCGCATAGAAATCATCTCGAATAGATCAAGGTAACACAGAATTCTCTTTTCGTTTTGTGCTCGAAGATACGGATATAGAAATGTAAATGTAATATTTTCGCTCGCTCCAAGTTTGATTTCTGCTTATTTCCAGTTATAATAAATAAGTTCGTATGATGTAAAATTGAAATTCGACGTATATTTCTTTCGAGCTTCTTTTCGTTCATTATTTTTCGATTCTATTGATATTAAAATATTCTTGTTTTTTCGGGATTTAAGATACGATACCTTTTTTTTGTCGAATGTCAAACCATATTTTACGGTACAAAAATTTTTCGTTAAAGAGAAAGATCGAAACTTTTAACGAAAACGAATCCAGGAGAATGGTCGAAACGAAACGATGTTCAACGACGAACATCTCAAAGCCACCGGATTTAAATCCACGAAACATCTGGGATGTCTTTTGGTTGGTTGCTGTGTCGTTTTACGATTCGTCGAAAAGAAAAACAACGGGCCAATGGATGCATATTGCACAGTCATTGCCCTGAGTCAGCGTTCAACGTTTGACGCAGAAACGGTAGAGCTCGATGCCAATTTTTCAAGAATTTCAACTTCTTTTTCCGCATAGACAGAATTATTTTCTCGTAATCTTTTCCATTGTTCCATAGCATTAATAAATTATTAGGTTTCTCTACGACGTAATCGATTCATAGATTTTTTTCCCCCCTTTTTTCGGTTTAAGAGCAATTGACGATAAAGCGAAAAATACGAAACACGTATATGTATCGATCGGTCGCCTTGCAAATTTGAAGTGACTCATATTCTACGTTCAAGTGTTCTAAGTTCACAATAATGTGACGCGTGTTATTGAGATATTAAATTGACATACTTCTGGATATCCACCAGTGGTCAATTACATCGGACGTGGCCGGTTGCATCAGGCGTAATTGGATGAAGACGTACCTTGGAGTCGACAAGTCTCGAGACGCTCGTGTTAAAAAATGTTCTCGAGTTTCTCCCTTCGTTTCCATGTGAGTTTTCGCTTCTAGAATGCTTGAGAACGCTTCAGAAACGAATATCGTCGATCGACGAGATAACAGGGAAATATTTGTGCATGAAAATCATCAAATTGAAATAGAAGATTTGAAATTTGGCATCTGGTCAAAATGGGACGTGGGATGTGAAATTATGCGACGATTCGTTACGCGTCGATGTTGAACGAATTCGGACGACCGATTTCGCTTTTCTCCTTGTTCCCATTCTCAATGTGCAAATCCCTCCGGGGAGAAAGAAAAAGGAAAAATTTTATAGCCCGAGGATGGATTATGCGCGGAGTGTTAAAATGATCGTATAGCTGGACGAGCAAAAATATACATTGTGTAGAACGCTTTCCATTGATTCGCAGTATGGTGAATCCTCGCGGTGCGGTTCGCGTGGAGGGGGGGAAAAAAAAGCTGCGGTAAAAATAACGACTTCCGTTACGAGCCAACAACAGTATTTGGCACGCCAGTGACGTCATGTCCGTCGTCTGAAGGCGATGCCGTTTTTCACGCCTGGCACGTTTTATTTTTAACCGGTGTACGATGGCGCCACTTGTCCACCGTTCAAACGCGTCTTGTTTAAACAAAAGTTTATCATTATATAATGTCAATTATTACGTATATTAAGTAAATGGTAATTTAAAAAGAAATATGCTTTTGGATTTGAAATAACAACTTGTAATTTCCAAGTCAAATATGCTTTAGGATCTGTAAAAGTTTACAATTATTGACAAATGATAATTATTTATTTCGATGTTAATTATATTCCAACAATTTTTTCCTTCGATTCGATTCGATTCGATTCAACTTATCTCTCGTATCCATTTTCATTCACGAATTCGGCCGAATCGTTTCCCTTCCCCCATTCTATGGTGAAATCTTTATCACAAGATATTGTTGCCCACGTGTTTCAACCACGACTCTTTGAGAACGGACTTTACAAGGTTTCTATGCAGATATCCCCGCATGTCCGCCTACGGTGCACCGTTCTATTCATTGTACGCGTCTCGTTGCGTATACACGATCGATAGATTTCTACATGCTTCGATCCCATGCTACGATCTGTAGAATCGTCTATGGGATATCTCATTTTGGAAATAATTATTAACGATTATATATGGAATTGTTATCTTATTATTGAAATTAAAATAACTTATCATTTTATTCACTTAATTATTACTTACTCTAATTTTATTATTACTTATTATTATCTATTATTTCATCTTCTTCAAATATTTATATATATTTTATAATTATATATCTTATCTTATTCAAATATTTTTAAATTTTGATCCAATCTTTAAACATTTCTACCGATTAAAAAAAAGAAAAGTGCAAAAAATACAATTTTTTACAACCGTCACAGTTAAGCATTTTCTTCATTTATCTTTTCTATATATTTTCATTTTCCTCTCTTATAAAAGTCAACAACTCTACTTTTATCTTGAAATATTTTTAAATTTTAATCAAATATTTAAACATTTTCATCAATTAAAAAAAAAATGCTGAAAATGCGATTTTTTGTTTACAACCATCGCAATGAAATATTTCCATCATTTTATCTTTTCTGTATATTTTCATTTTCCCCTCTTATAAAAATCAACTATAACTCGACTGTTTTTCTACTCCCATGAGAATGGTTAAAAACTGAGCTTCTCATCGATCGTTTCATCGATCATTTTTCATTTTCTCAAGTACGTACATACGTATCCACGCGTAAAGAACAAAGAGAAATGGAAACGTTTCAAAGATATGATTCACAAAGAAAAATGGAACATATTGTAAGTTTTCACGAAATGATGTCGGATAGATCGATCGGACGAGTTCAGGGAACGTCTGTCTCGTGTCTGTTCACGGACACGTAATAACAATTATATCGTGACAACGCGAAAAGGATCGAGGTTAATGGTTAGGTAGAACGATCTTGGAAGCGTCGATCGGCACACGGTTCGTGTTAACTCATGATCGATCGAGAAGGTCATGATCGATCCTTCCATTCTGATCGTTTATGGCGATCGTCGATCGTTGATGACCTCTAATCGATCGCGTTATGATCGTCTAAAATATGCTCTCTCGAAAACAGCTCTCGTAATCTCGCTATAAATCATTAAAGATTGTAATTATTACCGATTTCCGATCGATAAACGTTATATCGATAGTTAATTTTTACCGGTATCGGATTTTCAAATACGTTCCTCGAATATTACCTGAGATTTCAAGAAATAATTATTAATAACGTTAACACGCGCATTTTTTATTTTCTACAATTTTTCATTCGTTAAATTGTTTTAAGATAGAAAATTTATTTAATATAAATACGAAGCAACGAATAAATAGAATCGTTCGTTTCGAAGAATTAACGATGTTAAGAATGTGTTATTGTAAAAATTATGTCTCATTATCATTCCGTTTCTTTTTCGTTCCGCAAATTTAGTGGTAGCAATCGATCGAACGATATAGCCCACGCGTGTTTCATTCAATCGGAACAATTTCTCAAAGTACACACTCATGGGTATCGAATTGAATGTCGTTTCGAAAGCCGGGATAATGATACGGTTCGGTGAAACACGAGGAAAGAGTCGAAAGCTGTACACCTATCTCAATATGTGGCGCGTTCTCATGATAAGTGCATAAGTTAGTACGTCTGGCCGGCAAGACCAGATGAAAGGTCCTGTCTAACGCGTAATTGTGCGGTTAACGGAGAAGTCTTGACCGGTTTGTAATTATACCGCTAATGAGTAAGATTGCCACTCTAAGGTTTTTCGATCGCTTCCTTCCTTTCGTCGCAATCTGTCGCAATTTGCCCGTCGAAATGTCGTACGTAAAATCTCGAGCATCTCGAGACCATAATCTTCACGTTTTCCTTAATCTTTAATAATAAATTCTATTTTAAGAAGTTGTCGATTCTAAAGGAATACAATTTTTTTTCTAATTTTCGACTCTTTTTACGCGTTTTTTATGACGTCATCCATCTTCGCATGCTGGGTAATAAATTTTAACGATTCGTAGACTAAAGTCGAATCCACTAGTAAACAGAAATTCAATGATATGGTTGAATGTCATAGTGTAAAGGTTAATTTGGGCCTGTCGTAGATTCAATTTCCACCTTGAAATTTACTTTATCTTCATTTCGTACTTTATCTTCATGTTTTACTAATATGCTTTGTTTAATAGCGGATGTTTGGACCTTGATTTTTAACTATTATAGAATCAAGTACCGGATGAGCATTACAGAGGTCTGTAAAATTTCTACGTTGACGATGTTGTAAACCGGTAAACGCAAATGCGACTTGGTCGTTAAATTATGCAGACGCAAGAATTTCCGATAGGAAACAACCAAAAGCACTCGATGTTCGTTTTGTAATCGGCCTTGCAAAATGGCAGCGAGATTATGGTTAATTAGCTGACCTCGGGAACAAGAGGTCGTTGCAATCACACATGAGTCACGATCCTGACAATAATCGTTAGAAGGAATAGGAGACAATCTCAACAACGTTAATCTTTAGCATATTTCATTCTTATTTTCACGTCGTTTCCTTATGTATACGAATGAAACTCGATTTTTAATCGTTCCTCGGTTAAACCGACGAGAGAGTCGTCGGCTAACTCATTCCTTAATGTCTGTCTAATTAAAATAGCGATCGTGCCCGACAGTCTATTATGGATATTATTGTCAAGAAGGGGGAAAGCTTTAATCGCGCGCGTAAATCAAACCGTTGCGACAACGCGCCAACTCTCCTAGGACCTCCTCCTTCCTTCTAAATATTTTCGAAAGCGAGGAAAGAAAAAGGTCGGCCCGTAGTTAATTATAAGGATCGTGTCGAGTCGCGGTTGTTGCGTTCGTGCCTCTGTTTTACAATCATTAATTATCACCGTTCCACAATGCATTACGTTTCGCTCCTTCTTTCCCTTTGCTTTGTCACGCGTTTTGCATCTATTGTGCAGTCACCATTGCGAATAATTGCTCCCCCGAACTTGCTTCGAGATATTAGAATTCGTCCTCTCGCGACTTGACGTTAGGTAATACTCGCGAGTAACTGTCGCCGTTTTAACTTTGCGTGTTTATCAGATCGTTTTTTCTTTTCTTGGTGTGAAATTGACTTTTCTTTTTTTTTTTTTTTTTTTTTTTTTTNAATATTTTACGATTTTACGAGAAATTATTATTAAATCGAAGAGAAGAAGCAAAGCGATACGTGAATAACGTCTAATGAAATTTCGAATCAATTTAATTACGCGTAACCACGTTGTATCATTGCTACTTTACATTATTGCTATTTCAATTTAATATCGGTGTGGCGTTCGTTTGTCCATGTTGGCTATTAGAGGGAAACGTCGGTTACTAAATCCACAACCGGGTCACTCCGCGGACGTAATACCAGAGTTAACAGATTTAATCATAGAACGGTAAATGGTGCGTCGTCGAGCTGCGTTAGGAATTCCATTCTCTAACTTCGTTCAGAATTCATAATCCTTCGTTAAGAAGCATCCATTCTATTCAACCCGTTCGAGTTCCGTGCATAAAGAAACTACGTATTTCGAACCGAATTAAAAAAAAAAAAGAATGCATGCATTCATTTATTTCCACGAAATTTTTTAATTTTGGACATCGAAACTCGTCGAACCTCGTATCGCATGAACTCGACCCTGTTTAAACGCCTTCGTTTTGGCCGGGAGGTAAACAAAAGCACGATGAATCGAACGTCGAGTGTCTTCGTGGCACGGGGGCACTGTGGAGGAATAGGATAAACGAAGGGAATGCGAATCTCGCGCAGCATGTAAGTTCTAATTTTACGTACGGATGGGTCGTCTTTCTCGATTTCACCCAACAACGGTCGCTCTAAAAACGGCCTTCTGGATAGAGACGCGCGCCACGTTATTCAAATATGTTGGCGAGTTCGCGTTCTTTCTACCGTAACATTCGTGGCGTTGTGTACAACAATCGAGTTACGCCATCGAAGTAAAGGATCTCGAACTACGTTATGAAAGTTTCTTCAACTGTCGGTACGGCAGAACGCTGACGTGTCGATGATCGTTGCACCGACGGCAGCCGGCAAACGCGTGTCTTCGGTTTATCGAACGGGGGTTATCATTTTGTTTCGCAATCGTCAATCTAGATGCGGAAGAGGCATGTTTTCGATAAGAGAATTTTGTTTTTATCACGTTTATAAATATTGTAATAAATCACGTTTTCTTACATTTCTTTAACAATTTAGAAAAGAAATTATCACAGAATTATCTCGAATAAATTGAAAAGATTATTTAGTCGGTAAAGAAAATAACGAAATACGGAAATTCTCGATCCCTTTCGAATTACGTCGATATTATAATACTTTATAAAAATTCTTTTTCAATTTGCCAATTTTATGGATCGCGATAATTTAATTCGATACGATTTATAAATTTTTAATCTGCGTATAACGATTGTAATTTCTTTTATTTATTAACTCACGTAAAACTGTCTATCCTTCGCTTAATTATGAGAACATACATAATGGTAACATAATGGTAATCATTAAAAGAATTAATTGATATTAATTAACGAAAGACTTCAAAGAGTTGTGGCATTCTCTCTTGTGAGATGACCCCGATAAGCGAATTGATTCATCGTTACGATATATTTACAGAGTGACACAAAAGAGAGAAAGAGAATACCATACGTAATTCGAGTTGCGTGTTTCTTCCCTCGGCTAATTGCAGCCCTGCGTTCACCGGACCACGACATCTCAAACATAGCGGTTTTTCCAACCGGTTTGCTGGATTGACAAGTGTCCACAAATGATTCAATTAAATTTCTCGTTGGAGGGTGGTTGCACTCCATCGATTCGTCGATGCACCGCGAGTAAACCGCGGTACCCGGTCATTCTCTCTTCCCTTTTCGTTACGTGCCGCTGGCTCCGTTGCCGGTTGGCAAACGTAGAAAAGAAAGACTAGACGGAGAGGTAATCGTTTCTTTCCTTCGGTTGCTTTTCCAATTTCTATCGGGGAGAATAGAACCGTACTCACCGATCCGGTGGACAGTTATTGAATTTTAAAAACTCCATTACGCTTAACCGATTTAGAAACGGTCCTTCGGACGGACTAACTCCTTTTCTCTTACATTCTCATTCTTTGTTACAGGTGAGTCCATTGTTGTTTCGAATTTAACGATTTCTACGTCCAGTGATCGATGGTTAAACGATCGGTCATACTTTCACTGTAATAGGATATCTGTCCAGAAGACTGGTAAAGCCACCGTAAATCCTGAACGCGAATACGTTTCCCATAGGTAGCGTATTAAGCAAACAGCTTAATCGAACCGACTACGCGTGTTATTATCATGGAACGATGGAAAAAGTAAAAGGGACTGGCGCGTATATATATATATATACACGATCGCACTTTCACCAGGATTCTGATATTTAGAGGCGCGGAGAGGATACTTACGGTGAAAATAGCCGCTGTGGCGTTTGACATTTATGCGTTTCGTCCTAATAAGCGTAACTCAATAAATACTCGTTGGCACGAAACTCATCGTTGGAAACAAATTGCAAAACGTGCGAGCGCGCGTGTTCTTCTTCGTGCTTACTGCCTGCCAGCCTACGGCTGTAGCATCCGCGCGTTCAAAGTTATTACGAAAATGATCCATAACCGTGAAATAATGATCGTGTCTTTTGTAACTCCAAAATGCTACGTGATCCTTCGTTTCATACCCGTGTACAACGGGTTTTTATCCGCGAAAGCAGAGACGATCGCTTTAACGGACGGGCCGATTAACCGGCAGAGATAGATTTATTACAACTCGGATTCGAAATATACCGGTAACTTAGTTAGGGCTCTTTCTATTATATTCCATCAACGTTCGAGGACAACGTGGAAAGTGTGTACGCTATTTCAATGCGTTGCAATCGAGTTTTCTCTGCAACGTTGATCGGTGTCGATAAAATGGTGTCAGAAATTCGTGTAACACTAACTTTTCCTTTTAGCGTTATTCCCCGCTGTCGTAATAAATTCGTAATAAATCGATGCTCTTTAATCACGTCATAAGCCAACTTGTTGTCCGTTCGATAGAGCTGCTCGACCATTACGACGCTTGAACATTGATCAAAAATTATTCGTAAATGGTATCAGAGGTCAAGGAGGAAAGTGGGCCCGTTATTTTTCACAAAGTGCTGGCAATTAAGGCCAGTTATATTATTATATATAGTTATATCGTGGGACGACATTCCGCGGATCGTTCATCGAGACGGATATACTCGCCGCTTTCTTCTATTTTTCAACCGATTCGAAGAAGCGACGCGCTTTTTAGAAAACGCGAAACATATTTTCGACGTTGCATGAATTTTACTCGCGTTGGAAAAAGCGACTTTCTCTTCTGTCCAAGAAAGATAAAAATACCGTTCTTTTTTTTCTTTTTTTTTTTCTCTCTTTCTCTTTCTCTTGCCATTAATAACATAAACCGTGATATCTCCCCAACCCCCTCGTTGGGGGGGAGATATCAGACGTTAACTCTCCGTCCGACGTTAATTATCACTAGGTTGCAGAGAAACGATTAATACTGTTATAAACGGTCAATTAACCTTAATTATATTCGTTAATTCCTCGACGCAACTCGATCACATTGCGAAGAGATATTTAACGAGTCTGTTTCCACGAATATCGATGTTTCCCCTCGAATATTCCTTTGTACTTTCCTCGATTTCCATTATAGATTTATCGCGATTTTCCACGTTCTAATTCGACCAATCGCGAATTATATCGATCATCGATAACAGGGCTGTGTTGCCTTTCTTGCAATCGAGCTCGATCGTTTCGAGAAAGCGAATTATTTTTCTAGATTCCCCGTCCCCGATTCCAATTCCAATCGTTTTCCTCTCTCCATCGCGTTTCTGATCCACCGGCTTTAAACGAATCCGATTCCTATCGCATCGAAACGAATTTCGTCTTGCTTCCCCTCCCCTTCTCTGTTTCGTTGCCGTTAATCGCGGCCACGATGATCTCGGCTCGTTAAAACGGTCGCCGGAGAACATCCCGAGGAGGATTTCGTCTGAAAAGTTTCACGGTAACGAGGCGCCAGTTGTTATCGCTCCAACGTCGTTTCGTTTTAATTAATCTTACGATTTAATTAGAACCAAGAATTGTTTTGCGACGTTTCGAAGATTCTTTTTTCATTCGACATCCTTCGCCGGGAAAAAGAAATCTTTCCTTTGAGCCAATTTGCGTCCTCCAACTTACGAACGAGAAGGCGATTGAAAGCGATCGACTCCGCTCGTCGTCTTTCATAAAATAATCTTCTTCAAAGCGGCGAAGCGTCACAAGCGTGTACAAACGCTCTCCTTTACCGTTTAATAACAAATCTATTGTAACGTTGGCTCGATTGTTTGCTGTGTCAAGCACCGTTTCACCGACGGTCGTCGATAGAATTTTACTTACCACAAAGCGTCCTCCTCCATTCAATTATATCACCTTTATATAATCGAGAGCTGGTATTTCCAAACACTAGAGTGTACGTCGCACCTGTATTTACCTGTGCTCGTTTCCTCTCCCCGGATCGATCGCCAATAACGGAAATAAACAGCGGAAACGCGTCACGAAAGTCGCATCTCGAAAAGCGTATTATCATCGCTTCGTTCGAATCGAAACCCTTCGATCGTGCCTTGCATCGAGCACCAGCCTCCGATCTACGCGCTGCAAATCTCGCGCGGAGTTTAGATCGCCTCGATAACCGTGACAAAAGATCGAACGCGAGCCGCGAAAGTTTCTCCATCCAAGCTCGTAAATCTCGCGGAGGATTGAACAAATTGACCCACTTAACGATTTCAAAAGATTGGATCGGTCCAAGGAAAATCGCAAGCTGTGTTTTATCGAGAGTCTGAATACGTGGCCTGTCATTTTTCGAGATACGAGATGCGAAGAATGGAAGAAGGGCGGGTGGAATCAAGGAATGCTTTCCTCGTGGAAGCGGAGTCTTTTTCTTTCATCAACGTCCGCCGGCTCTTCTCCACTCTTCGCTTCGCTTTGAAATATTTAAGCGTTCCCTTTTCCCCGGCTTTTTCTTTTCGTCGTTACGATCACGTTGGATCACAGGATTTCCCCTCGCTTGCTTCCGCCCACCACCAATGATATCCGTTCGACGTATCCATCGACCCGAGTCTCGACGTCGTAAATCGTCTAACGAACGTGTGACGAGATCGAAATCAGGTCAGACTTCTCTTTCTGTGCGAAACGATTCCAATGTAGGGAAGGAGATAATAATCAGAACGCGACTGCTCTTCGTTTTGGATACACCCTTCGTCCGTTTCTTCCCTGCTTTCCTCTTTCTTTTCTTTTCTTACATATCGCGAAAAGTAGCTCGTGACGCACGACTGTGTTCCCTACGCAATTCGATCTATTCCGAGACACGAGCAATTTCGAGTCGCGATCGATAATAGGTGGTATTCTCGTCCCTCATCTCCTAATTGCACATGCGCATCGAAAGCGTGCCACCTTTGCGAGAGGATAGGTGACCGCCTCCGTACGCGTAACAGCGCGTGTAACGACACGTCGAGAGATCGTTTCCATTTCGAGGCTGTCCGCGATCAACCGACTTCTTCTGGCGAGAGCGCCTCTCCTCGAACGCGCCGCTTCAATTCGATATCGGCGGTTTCCGGGATCAATTTGTGAGGCGCGAAGGGAAGGGAAAAGTGAAATAAATCGGAAGATTTATTCGGTGATCGATTCCCAAGAGCGTGGAACAAAGTCCGTTCGATGTAAAAAAAGAGCAATTTGCGCGTGCACGATACGCGGCACGCTTAATTGATCGCGCTATCGTTTCGTATATACACTCCACTTTGAGCGGAAAACACGCGAAACGCGCGTGCCTTTCCTCCTCCTCCTCTTCCTCCTCTCGCTTCGATACGCATTCCGCGAATGTGTTCCGATGAAATTTTCCTTGCTTCGCTTCGATCAACGCACATGCACGCAGTTTTAATGCATAGTTATTTCCTTTTTTCATCGTTTTAACACATTTCTTGTTTCGTTTGCTTTTTTCTTCTTTCTTTCTTTTTTTTCCCTTCACATCCACAACGGTCGGCTACAAGTTTTCGCGCTCGAAACGAAACGTGTATTCGTGATCTAGTTAAAATCGATGAAAACTGTACTTCACGGTCCACTCCACTCCACTCCACTCCACTCCATTCCGGGGTTCTCTCTCGATAGTGGAGTTGGAAACAACAACGATAAGGTATAGATAGGTCGGTATCTCATGCACGATCCGATAAAACACATTGTTGCATCGCGCCAACTTTCGAAAACTGTCTAATTAGTTACACTTTCAGCGAGCATCGTAACTAGGGCGGTGCCAACTGCGCAGGGCGCGCGGAATTCAAGAGGGTGTATATCGTGCCCGAAACTTGGCACGGCTCGAAATCCTATTTTATCCTTTGCGTCTATGTCTGCCGATCCTCGATTCCATTTCGTCTCACGCGTGAAACCGAGTTCTGCTACCGTGGCGATTTTCCAAACTGGGACGAGATACTGGGTTGCAACGGAGAAGACTTTTCACAGAGACTTAACACAATTATGTATATATAGCTTCTTCCTTGTAACGCGATTCTTCTTCGAAACGTTGCCCGAATCGATCGAATGCGCGCCCGAAATTTCATTTCGTAACTTTCGCGATATCCAATTTTCGAGAGAGTCCGTCGAATTCCCAAATCGAACGCGTTAACCCTTTGCACCCCAGCCCTGTTTCGCTCGGTCGAACTCCAGCAACTCTCAGACTCATAAGACAAGATTACACCTCACAAGATTATACGTAAAGGAACCTATTTAAAAAAAAGCGATATTTAAAAAAAATCAAACATAAATAAATATTGTCGTTCAAGTGATCGTTGGAGAGCAAAGGGTTAACCCTTTGCACTCCAGCCCTGTTTCGCTCGATCGAACCAGCAATTCCAGACTCAGACTCATAAGACAAGATTACACCTCATAAGATTATACGTAAAGGAACCTATTTATGAAGCGATATTTTAAAAAAATCAAACATAAATAAATATTGTCGTTTCCGCAACAATCCCAGCCAGAGAGACACCATTGGAGTTAATTCAAGTGGTGATCGTTGGAGAGCAAAGGGTTAACCCTTTACACTTCAAGCCTGTTTCGCTCGGTCGAACCAGCAACTTCAGATTCGGACCCGCGTGTTCGGTGCGTTCGATGGCCTCATAAGATTACCATAATATAATTACTCATAAGACAAGATTACACCTCATAAGATTATACGTAAAGGAACCTATTTATGAAGCGATATTTAAAAAAATCAAACATAAATAAATATTGTCGTTTCCGCAACAATCCCAGCCAGAGAGACACTATTGGAGTTAATTCAAGTGGTGATCGTTGGAGAGCAAAGGATTAATTTCCGTGAGAGGAATGATTTCTGCTTTCCAGAGCTCACCGAATATCTCGGTCTGACTCGCGCACGGTCGCGTCCACTTGCGTCGTACACTCATACCGCTGCCGTGGCTAATATCTTCTTGACGGTTTCCTTGGAGTAAACGTTCGAGTAGGCAAGTTGTGCCGTTCAACACACGGACGTGGTTCGTTAGCCACGGGCGTCGGAACTCGGTACGCGGTGATATGTAGCGTCGGTCTTAACGAATGGTCGTTCTCCGTTTAATTGTCGAACGGTGGTTCGTTGCTCACGGGCCTGGAGAAGGATGACAAACAGTGGCCAGACGCTGTAATCCCATTTTACGAGCGAGATCCTGACCTCGTTGATTATCGCAGCCGCGAGGAACAAACGAACGTTCATCACGGCTGTGTCCCCCCGGTGGTCGGATCGTTCGCCGCGAACGAGCATTGTTCCCCGTTGACCTTGCGCTCCTTCGCCGCGTTTTTCACCTGGCTGCGTGAAACGTACGCTACGTCCCGCAGGTGGACGTAGGATACATATTTCCTTGCAACGTATCCAGCAGCGATCCGTATCACCGTCTTAACCGACCTTAAAAGCTCAAACGTTTCTTCTATCTCGATCTCGGGGAGATACGTACGTCCTACTTTGTTGTACGATCGTTTCGAATAGAAAGTTCTGCCAACCGTTTTATTCTATATGTATAAAATTAGCAGTTCTTTTTCTCTCTCTCTTTTACTTCGTCGAACAATAGGAGTCGTAGTAGAAACGTTGTTGCAACGACAATGGAGGGGCCAAAGGACCGGGAGAAAGAGATACGGATCGACGGCGTGTCGATAAAGTCGGATATTATCTTTATGCTTCCTCGTAGTCGTAACAATGCCCCCGGTTCGCGTCGTTAGGAGTGTGTTTCGCGGGTTACTGGGACATGCCGTGCTCGTAAAATCGTGCACGATCGAGACTTCCGCCGCCGCGATTAGCCGGATCTTGGCTTCGATCGGGGAAAAAATTAGCCGGTTCGTGGCTCGTTTGCGCAACAAATGCCACGTTTCACCGTGCTGGCCGCATCGACGATCAATTGCTTCGCTTATTTCGACGCGATGCCATCGACGCGTATTCCGCGTTCCGTATTCGTAACTCGATATCTACGAAGTTGGAAGCCGGGATCGAACAGTTTTTGTCGAAGAGGAGAGGAGAGGAGATCGGATCGCCCGTCCAATTTCCTTTCGACTTTGTTCACCAACTCTCGATTCTCGAGGGTTTCACCTCTCGCGAAGATGATCGTGCGTCTACATCTGGTTTTAAATATAGGTCAGCTTAGATAGCAAATCCGCTTCGAGCATGTAGACAACAGTTAGAGGATGCGAGCTTGTTTTTTTTCTTTCTTTTTTTTTATATTAGTCCTAGTCGTAATACCCCCGGGGGCTATATGTAACCGGCAGTCTAAGACTCTTCGTTTCTATTAAAATCGTAGTTTTTAGGTTTGAACGTTTTAACCCAGTTCTGGCTTCCTTAACTAATCGTCTTTCCCCCGTATAAGCAAGCGCACAATCGTCTCGTATACGTCGTATAATTTGCCATTTATCTTCTCCGCGAAATATCTTTTATTCTCTCCTTTCGTACCGAGAAATACGTGGAAAACCAAGATGAAACCGAAGCGGAAATCGAGCGCGCAGCTTCTCTGTATATATATATACATATATAGGTGTACATACACTTTTCTATTCACCGAACGTTTCGCAAACAAACCCCCGGTTTCAGGGTTGCGTTTGGCGCAGTTGTTGCTGCAATCGAAATTTCTGGGATAGATTTCTTGGAGATCCGTCCCTCCCCTTTCCTCAAGGACGCGCTCACGAACGAATCGTGAGCACGTGGAAGAAGATCGCCGGTCAATTCCTCTCTCTCGTCGGTCGAGAGAGGAACGAATCGGTGACGTCGACGTGGTCGTATCGACCCTTGCTCGGTCGGGCGCCGGCTGCCGTCACCCTGGCAACCCACGTCCATTTCCTTTTGCATAGGAAAGGCCGCGTGTCGCCAAGACGTGGCGCCGTGTGTGCCACGCGACTACGACGCTTCCTCTCCACTGGCTTCTCTTCATTAGCGTTAGAACCGACTCGAGCACACCCCCTCCGCCATTGCTCCATGCCACGTTGCTCCTTTTCTCCCTCGCGAAAAACTTCCATTCTTTGTAAAAATGTCGCGAAGCGAAGATAGATAGAGAGGTACGACGCGTCTCTTTCTCTGCAAACTGTCTTCTTTCCATTTGGGAAGACGCGAGGACGCTTTGCACCGGCTAAGATATTTCTTTTCGTTGTTGGAAGATCCGATTTTTGGAACAGAGACGCAGTTTCCAGAGAGAAAACACTTGGAGTTTTTTTTTTTTTTTTTTTNNNNTTTTTTTTTTTTTTTTTTTTTTTTCGATAGTTCGACAGCGGTTGGTTGAAATCGGGGACAGAGGTGAAATAGTTTTCCAGAAGAAAGAACCGATCGATGGGAACGGATAATAAAACCGAGTAAGAGGCCAAGGAGAATGAGAGAGTTTCCACCTCGTGGTCCTCGTTCACGTAAGCGGAAAAGAATGTAATTCGAAGCCGATCGATGACCGATCGAACGAGTCTGCCGGCGAAGGACTGTCGTAAATTCTGTTACACCTCCGACGAATTATTATATTATATTATCCCAACAACGACGAGATCGCTCGGTAAAACGAATATGATTTAAATTTAAGGAGCAGCGCTCGAGAAACGAGAGACGATTTGCCACGAGGATCGTTGGACGATACGTCTAATTGAGTCGAAAGGGTCACGAGCGATCCGCGCAATCGGACGAAGATTATTTATCGCGGTGGCACGAGGTAGCAGAAAACGTGGATCGTGCCGCGGGCAAGGCATCCGTTTGATATCGGACACGATTCATTATTCATGGTATTGTACCGCCAATCTACGTGCACCGTTCCGACTTATCGCCCGATGCATATTCGCCAGTTTATTGCCTTACCTCTAACTCGGATCGTGCATTGTTCCTACACACAAATATCACGGATAACGTTTCGTTACCGAAAACAGACGAGAGAAATTCCCGATCAACCCCGAGAATTATTCTTTCCCGAGCACGCCTTGTCTTTTTTATATCTTTAATAACTTTTAAAAGCGACGCGTGTACACACGCGAAAGGAATTTTTCCATCTCGAAAAGTGGATCACCGTAGCCTTCCTTCTCTTAAGACGTTCCACTCGTTCGAGGATGCAATTTGCAACGATTTGCCCCTAATTGCTTCCGATCGGGCCGGGTCTCCGTGACGGGAGCCCAGCCCAGGAAGAAAGATTCTCCGTTCGGGAGCGAAGCGAAACACAGGTGCAGCAGGAAGTCGATAAAGCGACCTGCACCTGTGTGTATCGAGTTCGAACGTGAAATCCGAGTTCGCACGGTCCCCAACCCGGGACCGAGTCGATTTTATTTGTCGATCCTTCTCTGCTTACCTGTACACACTGTACCGCGTGTATATGTGCGTGTGCGTGCATTGTTAACTCGTAATATCGATCAGCCCTCGAGCGTCACGCGAGATCCTCGCCACCAACTGTCGCGAGCAAGCTCGAAAGTACGATGTTACGACTTGTTTATCCACCGCGAGACCGTCGACCCCATGACCCAAACAAGTCGCCATTTTCGTTCTCGAGTCCTCAACGTTCTCCCTATCGGTTAATTACTCGTTAAGCCGAACCTATCTAACCCACGCTCTCTTCTTTCTTTTTTTGATTTCTTTTTTCCGACGAGAATGATTCGAAAATGATTCAGCGGAGATCGAAAAGGAGGAGGAAAACTGTGTCACGGATCACCGCCTCCGTCCGACGAATGTTTAGGAGCGCGGATGACGATCTGCGTTTAATAGAGATAGACGTGCATCGCACGAAACGGGAAATTGGCGGTGATATGCGCGCCCCTGGAAAATTTATGATAATTCTACGTCGATTACTACGTCGATTCGATTTATCCACCCCCTCGTCTACCTAAACGACGTTTCATTGAATTTTTTAATACAACTTTATATATCGTGCCAAGAATCGTGCAATTCGTTCAATACGCTTTTATAAGCTCGCGACGACGATTGTTATTCACGGAAAAAAAAAAAAATTTATTTCGTTATTAGAGGGAGGAGAAGACAACTCGTCAACGAGTTGCTCGTGTAACGGTAAAAGTTTAGAATTACGCGCGTGATCAATGTCCGGGACGATCTACTTAAAATAATTTATGGCGGCTTGTGCACTGTAATTGATACGGCTCGAGCGTTAATTGGTGATCACTGGCTGTAAGGATTTCCTAGATTAACAGGTATACGCATCCTTCCAACAATGATGCACAGTAGCATGGTTTGACCCGATGAAGTGGTCGGATAGGAAGCCCCCCACGTGTAAGGTCTGAACTGGAATGCAGCTCGGGTAGTTACATGGCGCGGCCGCTTGACAACCTTAATCCGTTTACCAGCATCTAATTTCTCGCGTACTTAGAAAAACGATACACTTTCGAGTGGAGATTTCGAATAAATTGACCAACGCGCGCGAACGAGAACGACTCGCCTTAATCTCCATTCGATGTGTATATATATATATATGTATCATATAATCATCGAATTTTCGAAGGAAACTCGCCAATTTCGACGTATCGGCAATTATCGTAGGTCATCGAACGATCCTTCCACGCGTTTCCAAGGAACGAATTTCCTGGAGAAAGAAAAAAAGAAGAAGAAGAAGAAGAAGCCCGTAGAGACACGTGGCGCTAATTAAGTCGAGCCCAAGAGGCACGAAAGCCGAGGAAAGTGGTCGAGAATCGCGTGTCGCCGCCTCGTCACGTGTTGAAATGCAAACGTGAGGCAAGACTCTCCGTTTCGTACGGGCGAGACATCTCGTCTCGAGATCGAGCCGTGCCCTCTTGTCTCATTTCAAGGAACTCCGGATGGAGCGTGTCCGACCGCGTGGATCTTGATTCTCTACGGCAGTCAGCTTTCACTGCGTCTCCTTTCCGTTTAAAACGATCCATCAATTGTATTTGCACACCGCTTCAACTCTCTGTCTGCTTGATTAACGCGCACCCGACCCGACCCGATCCGACCCGACCCGACTCTACTCGACTCGAACGGGTGTATTTCCTTTTCCTTCGTTTCGCTTACCGATTATCGAGAAGAAGAAAAAAATTGAAGTGAATTTTAAAATAAAAGAAAAGACGCATTTGGCCGACGCAGAGGAAGAAACAACACTGTTGTTCGCTCGGCAGAGCGCGTAATCCGCATCTTTCCACCGAACGTCGCATCGATCTTCGGACACGGGACGACTCTCAGCTTCGGTCACGTTTCTCGTTTCCTCTTTCTCCTACCTTCCTTTTTTTCTCACAGTTCGTTTGCCCCGTGCCGCGTCCGTAGGCGTTAAATTCAAGCCAAAGGATGCCGTCGATCGATAGAACCTATCATCTGGGTCAGCCTCGCGCTTGTTCCCCGCGTCTACGCCATCCCTTTTTATTATCTCTCTTTCTCTCTCTCTTCCCTCCCCTGTTTCCAACTTGTCCAGAATTCGTATCGTATCTGCCGAGTTTTCGCTCGATACGAATTCACCAAGGGGAACACGGCGCACGATTAATCAACGAGCCTCGAGGAAGGAATTCGCTCGGTCGCCTCGTAATTAACCTCGATACGCAATTTCCCGAATTAAGAAACGGACGTGTTTCCATTTAACTGCGCGAGTGGAGATTTTCAAGCGGACGCGTGATAAAGAGGATCGAGGATTTCAAAGATTCATACGCTCAGCGAGATCGGCGGAGTAATGGGGGAAATGATGTTCGCAAGAAAACTCGCGGTTCGTGGCCAAGTATATTTCTTGCGCCAACACGGTATAATTACGCGCGGAATAACTGTTATCCGAGGCTTGCAGTTCGGTGAAAGCTTAAAAAAACAAAAAAAGAAAAAAGGGTAGCCGGCCTCGGTCACGCCTACATCCTACTCGGAATGCTTTAACGAATTATTCTCAGGCTCGCGCGTAGTCCTGCTAGATAAGTGTAAGGAGAATCAAATTTATGAACGTTCGATAAGAGAGGGGAGGGGAAAAGAGTCTCCACGATAATAGCTTTTTTTACTTCGCGTCGATTTTTATCCTCGAGGAGAGATATAGTTTCTTTGTACTCGACTGTGAAACGACACATCCTTTTTTTAGAAGGGGGGACGCGAAAACGAGCAAAGAGAGATTTTTGCCAACGATAAAGGCAGGGAAGGACGGAGACAAAGGGTGAAGCGCAGGAGTCAGGGCAATTTAATCAAGAAGATGGAGTTAACGAGCCCTCTCTGCCTCTCCTCCTTTGATCCTTTAATCCCTTTCCTCGAAAGAAAGAAGGACGCTTTGTGCGCGTGCGTGTCTTGACGAGAATTGGAAAAAAAAAGAAAAGGATCTTTCTTCGCGATAAGCACCAATGGTGAACGAACGTGGCCGTGCTCAACATCGAAAACAACGTTATTGGAAATTAAGATTATATTATTATTCGACGAATGTGTACTCGAATTGAAACTTTGTCGTCGCAACTCTTCGTTTCAACAACTTATCTCGACGCGATTGTGGTACGCGATAAAATCATATATAATTCGATTCTATATTCTTAATCGCGTAATCGGGTGGAATATGAGAAAGGAAAGTCGATCGGTGCACCCGATTTAGGTTAAAGACTTTCGCGGATCGTCTATTCCCCAGTTATTTATCGAATCGATTCGACGAGCCACCGTAGTCCGCGCGGAACCATTTTCCATCGTCCATTTATTCCCGGGGCGATGATAATCTTTGGACCCGAGTTGGAACTCGCTTTGGATCGCTCGACTTTCGACGAGAGGGAACGAGATACTACGAGCTAGCAAGCCGCTGACCGGGCGAGATGCGATACCAACGGATTAATTCACCGAGATTAAAGACACGCGGGGACGATTGTCCGTGTTTCTCCACCCTCTTTTGCGTTTCTAAGAAGGAAACACGTCTATATCGAGTTCTTTTCTTCCTTTTTTTTTTTTTTTTTTTTTAATGAAAGGAGAAACTGTTACGGAGCCGGGGGCAAATCCGGTGAGATTAAGAAGTAAGAAGAGATGTAAATATCGATTATCGGGATATATAGTGCGAGGATGCAGCGCGATTTGACGAGTCGTCGACAAGAGAGTGCCGTGGAACGTTGAAACGAGTGTAAAAAGTTATTTTCGGGGTTGGAAGAATTGGGAAGAAGAGCAATCCCGTATGATATGAATCCGAATTCCGATTCGAGTTTTCGAGTTTTCTGTCGTCATCCTCGTCCTTGGTCCAAGTCCTTGTCCTCGCGAACTCGTTTAAATTTCGCCAACTTTTCGCTCGACAATATCAACTTGTTCCAATCGTGCGGAAAATAGTCGGGAATAGAGGGGAATAAAAGCATCGATATCGCGTTTGCCCCCACCATCGAAAGGATCCTTCCCGTTTATAGCTTTCGCACTGTGCAATAAAAGATAGCGAGGTCGAGCGGAGAATTAGAGCGCATTTCGCGCAATATTCTCCGTCTATTTTTCATCCTCGAACCTTCGATTCCGCGTTTGCGGTGCCGCTTATATCCGGCGACCCCTTTCCTCTTCTTCTTATCTCCCTTCGAAGATCTTGCGAACGAGTTCTAGAAGGCAAGGCGAAACATCCAAGTTTTTCCTTGGCCCTGGCTGCCCCACTTTCGCCGATCATGGCCTATCATTTAATTTACAGAGAGGCAAGAAATCGTTTCGCGGAAGCTTTCGTGATCTAAGCAGCGGCGGATTAAGAGAGGGAAAGAAAAAGGGAAAAAAGGGAGGAACGAAAAGGTACAAAGAATGCCGCGTAGAGTAGTCTTTTCTTCTTCTTCTTCTTCTTCTTTTTAGTCGTGGGTGCCTGGGAGCCCGCTCTCCGCTCGATATATTTATTACAGCGGAACGAAGTTATTGCCTGTCGAAGCCACGATCCTCGCCGACGATCATCGGAACGAAATTATTCGCGTTCCTTTTGCGCCTTCTAGGAATCGGCTTGGCCCAATTCCCTACCACGCATCACTTGCTCCTCGTCAAGAATTCGACAACGAGTTCGTCAATTTTCATGATTATTCATACTATACGATACTTTTTTCTCGTCCATCTCTCGTTGTTGCGCGCGAACACGATTCCGATCGTAACGAAATCTCGGATAACGCGAGGCAGCGTTTCAGTTAACTCTCCTGTGATCCCTGTGATTTTAGACCGATGCAATGGGGCGAGCGTTGGAGTGGAGCAGCCAATTCGCTTCTCCGAGACGATAAACGAGATCCGTTTTGCTGTTTATAAAATCGACTATATCGATTTTCCCCCTTCTTCCCACTCCTTCCTTTTTTGAATTTCCCGCCACGATGATGATTCACGCGGAAATCTCGCGGCTCGATTAGGAACGGAAATCGGCGTTGATTGCCGGAACCTCGTCCCCGCTCTGTTAAACTCGCGGCCGCCGATTCCTATCTTTTTCCACGGAGCGGCGTGTAACGCCGCGAAATTGACTCATTTATCACGAGGGACGGAGAGAGAGAGAGAGAGAGAGAAAAGAAGCGCGCGACTATGTATCCCATTCCACCGGGCCAAGATTGCGTATCACTGAAAAAAACGGCTCGCGTCGCTTTCACCGCGTGCCATCTGCTCGCAACACGAAACCGCGCCACGTCACGTTTTTTTTCTTTTTTTTTTTTTTTAATTTTAATTATTCTCGCGTCAACGTTAATTGCGACCGCCTTGGAGAATGCATTCGCGCTTGGAAGGAAACAGACGCGAAACAGATCGATTCTAATCTGAGTGATTGCCACACTCCGAGGTTGCGACTTTTTCAAGGTATCTCCGAGTTTTCTATGCATAAGCGTGTAGAGCGTAGGTATACACAAAGGAGTAAAAAGATGGCGAGATTGCCGTGGAAAGCGGACGCAGTTGGAAACGCGGTGTTATGACACATCCTCGTAGAAAACGAGCACGAAAACGGTTATTAAAAACCGTTTCGCGGTTATAAATAATAAGATTGGACGTTAAACGTGGATCGTTCTCTGAAAGAAAGTCGCGTGGACGTGATGTAATTTTCGTAGAACCCCTTTCGGTCCTGTTACTTGACGCGGAAGAGAGCGTTTTTCTTATTATTATTTTTTTTTTTTTTTTTTTAACGAGCCACGCAGCCAACGATGATGCACGACGATGGTCGATCCGATTAAATACGGAGAGGATATTTTGCGCTCCACAGGGGAGAGATGGATAGATTTTCGCGCCAGATGGACAGCCGTAAAAAAGATGGTAATACGAACGGTACACGAGGCTACTTTTGGCAGCACGAGGTCTGCTGGATTGCCGTCACGTCTCGACGCGTCTCGTCCCTTTTCTGGTCGATCGTGTATCGGGCATCACAATGCCGTAATATCATACGCGAGGACTGCGAAATAACGGGTGTTCGCGTGGCGCGCGGATTTAGCGATGATTTAATCCTCCGCGCCACCACTTTTCTATGCAATCCAACGCTTTCGTTTGTCGGCGAGTAGCGGTATTTCGGATCATTGTCGTTTCACTCGTACTCTTCCCTTTCCGCTGTGAAAACGCGCCTCGGAAATTCCGTTTTACACCTCAATCTTGTGGAATATTTCGAAATGTTGCATCACGCTGAAATGTTGTTGAAATTCTAAAAAACGTTATCTATCTATTTCTCAAGGTTATCGAACGTTGAATTTCCCTTCCCCCCCACGAAAGCAATGCGAAAAAACACGCGAATCCACGATCGTATCGGAATATCTGGGATGTCGTCAAAATCTCATCGTACGAGAGGTTCAAGGTTAGTCCGAGATTGTTCCAAGCTTATCGATACGTCGCGACGAAACGTCGAACGTTCGTCGAACGACGTTTGAAAGATGATAGTTGCGAAATAATCGCGCTCTTTATTTATCCCCCCTTTTTTTATAATTTATATAATCGATCCGAGACGTTTGAAAAGCGAGCCGTTCGAACGATCGCCTATTAGTAGAACGATCCAATTTAACCCGTAGAAAGAGTCCGTAAAGAGTGCAATTCGTCTTATCGAGGCGATACGACAGGATTACCGCGAACAAGTACGAAGATCTCTGTCGATCGTTGGGTTGTCGGCAAGCTGTCTGCGTCCGGTTGGATCGCTGCATGTACGAAGCCGCCGCTATCAGACGAGTCGACCGGTGGACTTGGCATATTAGTCCCCATAAAAGGGGCATCGATCGCCATTTGAGCGAGTTCGTACACGAGGCACGCACGCGGAAGATCAAGCCGCAAGAAGCTTCTCCGCAGAGCGGGTAACAGTATACGATCGATGCAGCTTGGTTCGGTCGCGAAGTACAGCGGTCTTAACTTCTCCCGGTCGAAAGAAGTTTTTCTCTTGCACCGATTTCACCGTGAGATCCATCGGGTTGAAGTTGAAGAATTTCGATCAAATTCACGATCAAGGAACAGCCTCTCGGATTCTCGATCGAGAATTCGGAATTTCGGTTTGCGAAACGAAAACATTTTCGTAATTACGAGACACTTAATCGAACTCGATCGAACTTGATACTGGAAACTCGTAGCGGTAGACCACTTTCATCGAGCAGATAATTGCCTCGATGTTGTAACACGATTTTAAACGAGGCATCCAATTATCCGTTAAGTAAGCTGCATCAAAGGTCTGTGCAATAAACTTGACAAAATCTCAAGCTGTAGTTAACCTGAGCGTGAGCGCGGTATATGATTTAATATATTTTTATATTTTTGAATTTCCCTTGAAACGCACAAGAATTTATAATCGTTTAATCGAAGCTATGAGTAGGAATAATCCGAAAAAAGAAGAAAACGGAATCGAGTCACGTTGACTATCTGCAAAACCGTTAAGTCGACCGTTATCGTGAGCCTTAAACCTGATTCCAAACATTTGTCCTTTCACGAGCAAATTATTAAGAATCAGCCCTATAATAATAATCGAATAATCTCGAGTTGAAAAGCACGTACGATAGAACACGAGCGAAATACTTGTGCTCTTTCAACAGGATGTTTCAAAAGGAAAAATCTCGAAAGTTTTTACAATTATTCGATCAAAAGTTATCGTTTCACTTGATCCATTCGTTTTTCCAAATCATTCACTGCAACTTCGTAGAACGCGACCCGAGAAAAAAGTTGTAACGGTCGTCACGTTATGCGAAATAATTTGGATGCAGTCTCATGAAACATTGTTCAGCTATAAAAGCGAGGTTCGTGCAAATTGTTAAGCGTGGTCGGCCATGTCGTACGCTCGAGATATTCTCGCATCACGAGCTTTTCTCTCTCGTCCGGCTCACGCGTCTCCCACCTTCCTCTTTGAAACCGTTTACGCTCGGCGAACGCGACGCTCGGTTTATCCTAGGCAAGAAAATCACCTCGAACGAGCCGATCGATCGATCGAACGACACGCCGCGTTGTCGTAGCTCGATAAGAAACGCAATAAAAAGTTTGCCAAGTATCTGACGCAGTTCGAGTCGGTGTACGGTTTATGCTACTAGACGAGGTGAAAGTATGCGTTCAGTTTGCTTTTCGATAAGAAAGATGTACGAGAATTTGGGATGTTAAGTTTTTTTGTTAAGAGTCAAACCAGGATTAATTAACTGAGTTTCAACTGTTAAAATTTAGCTGGTCGAAGAAAATTACCGTTAAAATTCGCGTGAAATTTCATCTACGATAGTTTTTTTTAAGAATTACTCTAATTTTTTTTTTTTTTTAATTATAAATTTTGAATTGAATTCGTGAAATATTAGAGGATATATAAATTTTTTTTTTAATGATCTTGTTTTTCAAATATGTGGTTTTAGAAATGGATTTCGTTATAATTTCGTTTTTTCATTTTTTTTTTTTTTTTTTTTCTTTTCTTTTTCGCCGAGTCAATGCGCCTTATAGCATTTTCAGAGCTATATCCGTTGCACTTGTAGTATAAATATGTATTTACCTGACTGTATGTGCGTATTAAAATGCACATTAATGATCGCAGCTTAAAGATCACTTCCTTCGTTGTTCAGTATCATGCTATAAACGGTTGTAATTACCGTTTAACTGTAATTCTAGACGTAAGTAATTGCCTTTTAACTGTGCGTAGAATAATGTTATAATCAGATGTTTTTTTTTTTTTTTTACGATCCTGTTAAATCCTTCGAGCGTATACTGTTAAATTGGACAATCGCTCGAGGAAATAAAATTATGCGTGTTTAACAATCGGAAAGACTTAAAAATCTTGGAATTTTAAACAAGAATGAATTCTCATGTTTAAAACAAAGCGTTAAAAAGCTTTTAAGCTTTTATTTAGTTTATGGGGCACAAGGGAAGACAGAAATGGCGATGAATAGAACTCCTTTTATAACTGAGAGTATACAGCGCGCGATTGTACTATCGAGGCAAACAAATCGTAGGCAGAGGAGGACATTTACGCGTAGAAAATCCATCAGTTATCAGAACTTGTCGTTCGACGCCAGAAACCAGGCGGGAATTAGCGAGAATTTTTTTTTTTTTTTTCAAATCTTCCAGTTCAACGATCTCGTTCACTCAATTTTATTTTTCCTGTTCGTATGAAACGAACGTGTATTTCGTTTCTCATATTCCATCCGTTCCAATATGAACATTTATCCGTTCGGTGTCAATTCTCCGATGTAGAGACGCAATTTTATTTTTTTTATTAAATTCGAGAAATTATATTCAAACATATAGGTGTGTGAGTGTCGATGAAATATATAGATTAGACGCACTATGTGTCTTCCGATGCTTTTTTAATCTCGACCCCGAACGAAACGAAAAATCCCTGTGTCTACCGGCCGAATCGTACGTTCGCGTGTTCGGCAATTTCCGACATCCCTCGGCAGGACTCGCAAGCGCGCCGCATCGCAGCGTCATTCAGTCGAATGCTGACCGCCACGCGCAAAGGATCGTGTTACGCTCGATATCCGTGTGTCGTCACGAGTCACTTCTGTCTGCTTTGACAGCCAGTCACGTCTTACGTTTCTTCATTGTGTTTACATTCGTGATGTACGATCACCGATCGAATACGGTTCGTTTGCTCCCCGCTTAAATCAATTGTCGATCCGATTCGGTTGTTCGTTTCTTCGGTATCTAATCGCGATTTCTCCAGAGAGGGCACGTGTTAATCAAACGAACCACATCGAAAGTGTGCAGTGCGTTCAATTATTTGCTGTGGGCGATCAAAGATTCGTATATACAAACGAGATTATTGTGCTTGGGGACGTTTCTGTTGGCAAACACGATCGATATAAAGAGAAGACGACATACATGGTTTGATTTACGTCTCATCTCGAGCATAGTGCTACGCTAACTTTGAAATCGTCTGAAATTACATTCAAGAGAGAACATTGTCGCGATCGAGGCACGTTCCCAGCTATCTCGGAGCTTCTTAACGAAGCACCCCGCCTTTAAACGAATTTAACGAGACCACTCCATACGGTCAATTCGTACCAACCCGCGTGGACTGATCCAGGCGTCCCTCGCGTCTCCTCACTCCTCACTTAGGGTTGACTGACCGATCGAGACGCAAGACCGTACTCCGGTCCCCGTGATCAAAGATATACTCGTCGAGCGTGTACGATGCGTTCGATCAATCGCGACACGGTGTTATATCGGCGAGAATAAACAAACAGACCGAGTGAAAGAAGATTGGTGGAGCAAAAGGAGCCAAAGGGCAAACGAGCGTAACACTGGTTGGTGGTTGTTCGCCGAGAGAGAAAAAGATTTCGGGAAGGATTCTCCGTTACGCGAGCCTAGACGATTCCTAGTTAACGATCAACAAAAGTGGCTGGTAATTAGAGCCGGATTAATTGGACCGCGAAGCAACTCGCGCCGGACGCGATGAAAGAGAAGAGGGGCGCCGCGAGGAAGAGAGGGTTGCTCGAATAAGCGTACTTCGCGCGGCTTTCTTATTTCGAGGATTGTCGTCTCCTCGCGACCAATTCTTAGTTTCTACGTGTAAATATTTACGAGACTGTCAGTGAACCCTGGTGCCAGTGATCACCAGAATTGAAATCACCTTACCAGTGATTCGTTACGAATACGTGAATCCATAATAGCTTCGCGAACTGTACTTGTCCTGTACTCGTTAGTTTAACTATTCAAAGACTATACGCGTTTGTGGTTAGGCCATCGGTCTCGGCCATTGTTTCCCCCCCGCATCGACACACGCGGAGAACGCAAGAAGCTCGCGTAGTAAGTACGCGTAGTAACGCGAGTGGAAAGGTCGAAGAACAGTAATCGAGGGGGTGTTGGAGGGGTGGTGGTCGATCGGTCACGAGCGCGAGGAAGCGGCGGCGGTCAGCGTGTCGGGGATCGGGTCGGATAATGCGCCATCGCGCGACAACGCGATTTTCGGCGATCGTGAGAATAGAATGTTGACAGCCCGTTCTGGGCCTCTTGGGCTCGGTGTCCCGCGAACCCTGGGGCCCGCCGAAGGGAGCGACCACCTCTTCCTTCTACCCGAAAGAGCACTGATCATGGACAGCACCCACTTGAGACAGGATCTGGCCGGTCTCGACTTCAACTTGCACCTGAACCTGCTCCACACCGCGCCCCGCGGCAACGTCTGGCTATGTGAGTCGCTACTTTGTACCGGGTCATTGTCTGGGGATGATGGAACGCATGCGGTGGTCACCATGCGGTTTTTCTATCTATGTGAAAACCAAAGGGGGGGAAGGGAAGATTCCGGTTCGATGGGATTCGCCGTTTATCTAGTTTCTCTCGCTTCTTTTAAAGGTTGAACGAATTGGCGCGTTTATGGTTGAAATGTGGATGTGATATGGTAAGCACGTAGGTCGTGCTTGGTCAAACGATTTCATTCCTTCCTATAAATTATTCGGCGTTTCAAATATTAATGGAGAATCTTTTGTTCTCGGCTCAATGGATCGTTTAATAAGACCCGTTTTAACGATCTCGTAATCAAGATACGTTTGTCTTAGTTACTTGTTTCTGTCCGAATGGAGAACGCGTTTTAAATTATAAAAATGGCTTTATTGGAACGTATATAGAATATGAGTTTCGTGAGTTTTCTAATTGCACGTTTGCAATTTTTAAACATTTTACTCCGGACGTAAAGATAAAACGTACAGAATTCATTCTTACTATAAACATACCGTTGTTCGTGCACTGACCATAAATCTTTAAAGATCTATAATATTCTTGTATCATGGCTCGCGATCCTTCATCCAAATCTTACCTGTTCATTCCTTCGCGATCGAGACGATCACTGTTAAGTTTTAGTTAATGGTATAATGAATTATTGAGCTTGCTCCTGCATCGAAATCTCATTAAATCGCATCCATCTTAGGTCATAATTTCCAATTCAACTTCTTACCACGACCTCGTCAGCCAGCTGTCACGAATAAGAAAAGCTTTTTCGATCGATTCCTCTTTCGCTTAATGAAAGTAAGCAGTAGTTGGAAAGCCGCTTCATTATTTTGATGAAGATCCTGATATCGATTCAAGATGTATCGCAGTTTAATATAATAGTTTTTATTTCGCTTTTTAACGAACACGTTACACGTGTTCCTCGAATGATAAACGAGCTATAAACTCCATTAAAGTTACAAATTCTCCACCTTTCTGATCACGAATCGTAGAATCGTTTGNCGCCTCCCTTGCTTAAAAAAAAAAAAAAAAAAAAAAAAATCCAATAAAATCGTCACCGGCGATCGTCTAGATTCGATGAAAATGTCAGGCAATTCGCGTCACACGAAAGTCTCTCTCAGTTTTTCCGTCTCTCGTTTCGATCACAGCGAAACAAAAGGGCATAGAGAAAGGGAATGGGTGCTCGAAAATGAAAATCCTTGCCCTCGCGACGACGACAAGGGTTTGAAAAACAAGGGTGCGCGTTATTGGTCCATAAAAGCGATACCCGTACGACAAATCTCGCGTTTCATTTCGTTTTGTGATCTTCTAAATCTGATACGATCAGCTTTCTATCGCGCGTGTATTTTTCATAACTTTTACGTTTATGATAAACATTAATTATACAGATAGATATTCTGTAAAAACTATTTACTTATTTTTCGATAATTATTTTACTTTTGAAAAAGTAATTATCGCTCGTAGAGTAGAAACAGACAATCGACTCGCTCGTTTTTAATACTTATCGTTAGGATAGCTAACGTGCTCATAAAAAATTAACATGTCACTACTGGTGCTTCTCGTTAGAATATTATCATTTGTATTCATCGTCGTGATCCTGTCCTGCCTATTATAGTTTTCGTTCCAACATTTGTTCACGATGTTACTATTCACGCTTGCTCGAGGATAGATAATTATACCGCAGCTATAAACACTCCACTTCTTTTTTTTCATTGCATCGTTGAGGACAGAGTAGACTTCGCGGTGTCGTCAACCATTGTATCATTTTTTTCGTTGGTACAGTTAGATCACTTATCGTACTAGGACGATCTTTTTCCCGTTTTTAATGGCGTTCATCGCATAGGTAGCTGTTATTCCAACCGTGGTCTAGAAACTCGCAATTTAACCAGACAGCCGGTAATCTCTGTTTACGTTTCTGTCCTCTATAGAAACAACAAATTCCGCGTCGCGTTTCTTAATAGCGCGTGGCGTTTGGTTCTAATCTTTTACTTTTTGCTAATTATAGTTACCACTTTTATGTCTGCTACGTGTCGACAGATGGAACGATAAAAAAGGTAAGCGCGTAATTTTCGAGCGAGGTCGCGACCATTAATATTTCTCTATTTTTCGCGTTCTCTGTCGAGACTTTCAATCTTGCTCCACTGCTTTTTCATCAATGACACACTCTCGAATTATTTTCATTTTTCGTTCCCAGCCAACGATGTCAGTGTCGAGAATTCGCAGTGAAACACCGTTGCGAAAGTCGGTTCCGCGCAATCTGGCGTAATTTTCCACGTTCCATCGAAATTCATCGAAATTCGATGGATCGTTATATAGGAAGAAAAAAAAAGAAAAAAAAGAAAAAACGAAAAAAAAATGTGAAAAAAAATCGCTTGAACGTGTTCGCGCGTTTTCTGCGCATTTCGTAGAAATTAATTGCGATACGTGCATATTTCGAGACTGTCGAATGCGCTCAATTCCACGGCTATATGCCTGTATATACGTAAGTCTGCTTGATTACAGATAATGTGGCCGTGCAACGTTCTTTTCCTTATATAACGCGAGAAAGGTGGAAACGAACCGACAACTTTTTTTCATCTTTTTCCGATTGTAAATAAACCGTTGGGCTATGACGCGGTTTGGAGCACGCCTTTCCAACACGTTCTGCCAGAAATTGTAGCCAAATAGTTTCTATACAGGGTCGACCGTCTAATCATTTAAATTATTACTTTCATTTATTATCCGATATTTATCACATAATTAAATTATCTTTCACGATGACATTTTATTTTTGTTTTTAATTAATTTTTAAAGCTATTTTTTTCCTTTCTTTTCTTTTTTCTTTTCTCTTTTTTTTTTTTTCCACATCCAACCTCGTAATTCTTTTCCCTTGTTAGTCACGGCAATAAAAGCATTATCTTTTTAAAAAAATTTTCGAGATCGCATCATTCGCAACAAAGAGAATTCTCATCGCTCGACTCGAGGAATAAAAATAATTGAGATAGCCGCGTTAAGCAATCCACTCTGCACTTACATTCGAGCGTAATTTCTCGAAAATACCGAACGTTTATCCAATTTCTAAGCCATTGTATCCTCCAATATTGTTGCGCCACGCTTTGTCAAATTATCATATCCCCTCGTTTCCACGATTCTCGCCAGCCGATGGATCGCGGATGAAAATCCGGGAGGGCGTTTCTCGTTTCGGACGTGAACGAACGAGAATTATATTCGCAATTCCATCCGAACAGCTGTGCAGATATTAAACCGGGTGATGCGTAATCGTAATAACGTTTTCCGTTATTACGCTGTCGTCGCGGAATTGTCGAGGCCTCGCCGATCGTTGGTCGACGTGGGAACGCGATAATGATTAACAAAGGCGCGTTATTAGCCACGCTGCAGAAACGTGAAACGAAGTTAACCGTGCACAGAGGCACAAAGGCACGAACCAAAGTGTGAAGATATATATATTGTTTTCCATAGTTCGGGCGCGGTCACGCCGTCGTAATCGCATTTTTCAACGAGTCGGCCTCGCGCTTACCAGATGCTTCGGCCATCTTCCTCCTCCTATCCGTCCCGCTTGATAAAGATCGCCGCTTCTGCTCGTTCAATTTGAAACGCTTGTTTCGTGGATGGTGACTCGAAGGATTTCGTTTGATTTAACATTTCGTTCTACATTTGGTTAATTGATCGGACGCGAGCTTTTTTCGGAAAGGAAATTTTGGGGGAGGAAGATTAGCGATTAATAGTGAATTGATTTTATAATTCTTTTTCTCTCTCTTTCTATATATATATATATATTTTTAACAAAATTTATTTTGAATTTTACGCTCGGATACAGTAATTTTCATAAACTATTTTAATTTTATATATATATTTAGCTACATATTATGGATCGATACTTTTAGATATTAAAGTTGACAAAGTTCTTATATAGGAATAAGTTTTTATCTCTCGATAAATCGTTAGTACTTAAAGTTTTATACAATTTTAATGATAAGCTAATATAATTTTTATTCGTTAGATTATTCTATTAGATTGTTCGAGGTAATAGTATTTTTTTAACGATTGTACAAAGCGCGAGGAAGGGATGAGGTCGGTGGTAACAAATAATTGTACTTTGTTCACGCGGAACGTAACATACGATTGGAAAAATTGATCGTAAAGATTTATCTTTAATTCTGAAAAATAAAATCGTTGCATTTATCAACTACAAGCAAACGATGAGATTATCCGTATTGCTAGTCTGTGTTATCTTCCACTTGTTTTAACGGTGTTTGCCATTACCGTCGTCAACGTTACATTCGCGATAACAGAAATTTTGAAATTAAAAATTTTCTTTTTTTAAATTCATAAATTCAAACGCACATTGAAATGCACACCTGACTAAGAAAAATTCTTTCTCTCCAAGATGTTAAAAATTATATGGGCACGTTAAGACTCGGTTGGCACCGAATTCGAGAGACGCAATTAACGTAGTGAAGCGTCGTGAATTTTCATCACGAACTTCCCTCGAATCCCAAATGCGAAGACTAATGTCCTCGTAGTCTGGTTAAGCCAGGTTTCTACTACTTACCACTGTGATTTCTCTCACGAAACTTCGCCAAAGAGTTAATCTCGAATGAAACATCGTTCGTTAGCTCATTCTCATTGTACCCGTTAATTCAGTCCTCGATCACGGTTCGCTGAACCGATAAATCGTCGCACGATTTCTCGAAGATTCTCGAGTCGTTGCGATTATCGATCTTTTTTTTTTTCCCTCTCTGTTTCTCTCTCTCGAAGTCTTCGTGTTATCTGTGATCACCATCGCGTATTTACACAACGTTGATTCCATAACACCTAGAATCGCGATACGCGCGATGAAGGGAAAAAAGACGGATAGAAAAGAACTCGTTGTCGCCCAGATTGAATCGCATTAATTATTTTTAAGCCGCGGTCGTGTTAATTAAAGAAGCGACCTTACCTTGAAGCTCGGTAGTAACAGGCCACGATTTACTAACCGTGCACATCGTTCATTTTCCGTGTCCTTTATCGTTTATCCCATCCGATTGATCGTTGTTAATCCGATCAATCGT
The DNA here is from genome assembly GCF_014066325.1 of Apis laboriosa. Lineage (NCBI taxonomy): Eukaryota > Metazoa > Arthropoda > Insecta > Hymenoptera > Apidae > Apis > Apis laboriosa. The sequence continues at coordinate 3,948,287 of NW_025221020.1, read as the reverse complement.
ACAATAATTAACCGGTTAGGTAAGATTATGCTCGTTAAGCTATCACGTTTCGCGTCACGTCGAGTTAGTAACGCTTCGAACCGATCAATAATTTTCTTCCTTTAAATGATTCTCTTCTTTTTCTTTTTCCTTTCTCCTCCTATTTATGGTCCGATGGATTTCATCCATAGCGCATTCTAGAGTTTTACAACGACACAGGCGTTAATCGAATTAATCTCGAGCGAAACGCGCGAGGCGTTATCGTCGTGGGCGGCGATGACAGGGAAGAACACGAAAGGCTCGACCTTCGATACCACTTTTTCACGGCTGATTTCCACGCGAAAACGCTCGATACCGAACGACACCTTGCGACTCTTGTTCAATCCAACGAGTAATCCTTGTCATCTTCGTCGACACCCGATCGATAGCATCCGCGATGATGCTCCGTTTCGATGCATAATTGATTATGGAACGTCTCCGCGAGCATTAGATCGGGGACCACGATATTTCGCGTAATTCCGTGATCTCGATTTAACCGAACGACGAAGCAAAAATGCGGCGGTGACCCAGATATCCGTATCTCTCAAAATAATTAGGAGATGGTCTGGCGAAGAGTTTTATTCCTCGCCGGAGTGTATCCAATCCGATAAAACGACCGATTGAAAATATATTTCCTTTCCTTGCAACTAGGAATTACGATTACGAAAGCTGTGACAACTGCGAGGCCATTTCCATTATTTCCACTCAATATTGAAAATCGATCGACGTCTACTTTATTAAGATTGATTTATGACCTTGGCTATCTCGATCTTCAAAATATTATGCAAAGGCTGGAGGATGAAAGCCCGGATTTGTGATACGGACGAGTGGTCAGAGTAGTTGCCAATTTTCAAGAGACACGAGAAAGGGAAATTATTTTATCGTTAGAGAGGCTCGAGAGAGGCGCGGATTTTGTCGCGTTTGCGTTACCAATGCTTTAACGCTCTTTCCTATCGGCATGTCATAATCCCGAGGCTATGTCACGCTAAGTAATAGATCCATTAGGCGAGTAGGCACGTCAGACTCCTTTGACCCCTTCGCAAGACCTCACTCTACGCTCCTTACTGGGTGGTATTTGCATATCCGATGACACGGCCAACGGACTCGAGGAAAATCGTTCGCGTCACGCTTGTTCAATCTATTTCGATAATTAAGACGTGGATCAAATTTTAATTGAAATTCGTCTAAATAAATTTTATTAAACCATCGCACAACATCGCCCCGCAATTATACACATTCTTACAATCTTTTAATTGCAAATAACTTGTATTAATAACTTCAACTTGCACTACTATAACCAATCGCTTTTCTTTTATTTTCAGGTGAGTATCCTTTCCGATCGTTCTAACTTTGCCAAGACAGCTCGAAACTTGCACGTGAGTATTTACTGTGTGTGTGTGAGAGAGAAAAAGGGAAAGAGAGAGAGAAATATATATATATAAAACAATCTTCGTCAAATTTTTAACTATCGTAAAAATGAAACGTAACGAACCGCGCGCATCGTTCGAACCAAATTCCTCTTCATACTTTCGACCAGTTTTTCCCGCAATTAAAGCGCATAAGGGTCAAAACGATAACAGCGCGAATCGAAATTCCGTGACTAACGATGTTAATGAACGTATCCAGCGGTTTAACCACGCCCCTGTTGAACGAATCGATGCCGCCTGTGTCTCAGCTCGAAACGTCGATCTCTCGAACCGGAAACGCGCGTGTGCCCTAATGACGGGCCACGTGATCGATGAATTCGTTTCGGTATCCTTGAACGCCTATCTCGTTATACAATCTCGTATTACGTGTACGCGATCTTTGTCGGGGCTAACAAGGCGCGGTACCGAAATGATCGATCCGCCAGGAATTTTCGCGGGGAGATCGACGTGCCTCTTAATCATTCGAAATTACGACCGCGTCGCATCCAACGCTTTTATTTTCGCCTCGTTTCCCACGTTTTATATAACATCGAGTTCGAACGCGACTTGACTTGACGATCGAACTGTAACGAAATAAAAAGTTATTTGTCGATGTCTATTTTTAGCTATATATATATATATATATATTTTTTTTTTCTTCTTTAATATCATCGAGATGGAATTTGGACGCGTGAAGCATCGAACGAAGGAAGGAATTTTACAACGCCGACGCTTCATCGCAATGGAATTCTAATTAAGTTTATCATAGTACGATTGAAGTTTAATGTTTGGATACACTAATTCATCGAATCGCTAATTGGTTGCTTCGAGAAAGCTATAATCGAAATAGAAACTATAAGAGATTTATGCGATAAGAATACCGATTCACTTTTTTAATAAATTTTGATAAATTTCTTCTTGTTCGTAGAACAACACGATCGAATAAACTTCAGATACAGGTATCTACCAGAAGAGTTGCTCTACTTTCAATCTTTAGATAGCTTTGAACCGGTCTCGTTAAATATTTAACATTTCGACGCGTTCTAGCCGCGTATACATACACTCTTCCCGAAATCGTACAATTTAATTCCATTCGCAGATTCGTACACGACAATCGATAACGGCACGCGTCCCTCGAGTGAGTGCGCTCCTTCCGGTCGAGCTGTCGACATCCGATGCGATTCTCGAAAAAAACCTCGACCCCTTTAAAAGCCGTTCCATCGAGGTTCATTCGACGCGATTGATAAATACCTTCGCAGGTACGAAGCATCCTCGTCGATGGAAAATATCGATGAATAGAATTCTTCGCGAGTCAATCGTTCCTCGTGGTGTTCTTTGGTGACGGCAATCTGTGGATGGAATCGTAGAGGGAGTATTTATATTCCGTATAGACTCGGTGATATTTGGCGTTCACCTTTAACGTCTGTTGAGAAGATAGAAATTGTTATCAAGATAGCACGCAAGATAGGAGGGGGTGTGTTTCGATTCGGTATTGGCAAGTAACGAAGAAGTAATTCTTGATTGATAGCGGAGAGGCTAACGGGGAACGCGATGTCAACGAACGAAATCGATGTTAATTTACGGAATGGTGACGCGATTCTCTTTGATGGCCGTGTGTTAATGACAGATGTTCAGAAGTCTGGGAATTTAGAAGTGCTCTCTTCGATATCGATCGAGTTAGACGCGCTCCGATTGGGTCCGCTTTGCAAACTCGACCCGAGTCTGCAAAATTACGCTGCGAACCGAGTTCACTCGATACCGAGCCCCTGACTAATTATATCTAAACGAAGTTATCCGAGTATTTGGATAATTAAAATGCTTATTCGAACGCGAATGTTGAATGAAATTTTTACAAATGGGAAATGGAAAATTATTTCATCTATATACTCTCGAAAATCCGAAATTTCTTAACAAAAGAGGCAACATTTACGAAATTACGTTCTGAATTGCGTTCTATCCTTCAAGATGTAGAATTATCACGATGAAGCGAAGCCATCGTGTATCTTTTTCCTCGTGAAAAATTCGAAATCGACGAACGAATAGTATTACTAATATATAAAAATTCGTAAATCACGTAGAGATTTCCCTATTTCGTGTTTCGCAATCTTTGAAAAATATTTAGATTTAAACTTTAAATTTAAAAGCGGTTAATTTGGGGAAATCGTTTCGAAACGGTTGCCAAATTACGTGATGCGTGCGTGGCGTGTAATCCGATTTATAGATCAGAAATTGGGTGAGGCGACCCAGCACCGCCGCGGATCAATACCTTTTCTAGAGTTGTCCTCGTAAGACAGAGGACTCGTGGTTCGGAGAATTTCTGGATGGACAAGGGGAAATAAGAAAACATCCCTGTTATCGTTCCATTTAAACGTAATGGAAACGTCGATGTTTAATTTTCTCTGTACGCGTGTGCTCTTGAAAACCGTTTCAAACTTATCGAAATTGCAGAGCTCGAACGATTCTTCTTTTATCGCGCGTATCGTCTCTTTATTCGATGCGACAAAAGAAGGTACGATTCCTCGATCAATTCTCGTCCGTTATTCACCGGATGACGAACGTCTCCGATGATTCGTGCGATGTTGATATACTCGACGAGAGACAACAATACATGGACGTCTAAATGACGAGGAACTCGGTCGATCGAGACTCGGCGTCGCTCGAATCGAGGAGGGAGGGATGAAGTGGAAACGATTCGCACGTAGTCAGACGTGGATCGTTCCGCGTTTATTCCTTTTGGCGCCGTTAAAAATTCCGATTCTGAATGCCACCCGTAATGTACGCCAGCCATATAGCTTCTATTCTTTGTCGTTGAATCCTCGATGCATCGGCAATGAGAAAGAGGTGAGTCACTGTTGAATATAATAATGGCGCCAATAAAAACGATCCTGACTTCTGGCTTTGGTCTTGATTATTTCTGTCAGTTTAGAAAAGGAAAGTTAATTTTAGTTGACATTATTATTGTAGGAACGTTGTAAAGGTTACATTTATAAATAAAATAAGAACATAACGAAGGTTCGGTTTATCGGGATTAGAAACTTGTCTCGTCGGTTTCAGTTTGATTGTTTCCGTTTGATCCGGTCCAATTTGATTCCATTCGTTTGATCCAACGTTTTTCGATCATCTTCGACGCGGGGCCATTAGAAAAGTTGGCAAGCGATTCTATATTGAGAAACGTTTCGAAATTTTCCGAAGAATCGATCCGAATTCCTGGGAATTGTCAAGAATTCGACAAGTAAAACAGATGTAGGGAAATTTCAACGTTGCAAAAATACCATCGTAGCTTCATCCGGTTCCATCTTTGGCTCGCGAGAATCGAGAAGAACAGGATATAGCGTGAGCCCCTCCATTTTCACGACTTCTCCTTCGATTTCTCAGACGTCACCTCTCCCTCGATTCTTCCGTAAAGATCCACCGCGCTTCCCTCCACACCTCCTCGAGCGGTTTCCTCTTCCCTTCCTCGCTTCCATAGAAACTCCAAGACATAGAAGCCGATCGTAAACTCGAGAGAGGAAGCGACGTCGATCGTGCAACGTCCCTATTAGGTCTTTTCTCCTCCTCGAATTCCAAACGATGGAACAATGAACGTTAAATAAAGAGGTTATTCGAGCCGTTCTTGTAAATCCTCGCCAATCATTATCTTTTAAGACGGGAGGGGGGCACAACTCGAGAAGGCACTCGATAAATCTCCTCATTACGAAAGCCACTCGGCACCCTGCCAGCGCGCGTCGTGTCCACCCTACTCCCCTTCGAGATCTTCTTTCGCTCGAAACCATCTCCAAATTCATCAATGCGTCGCGGCCAAACCTCGATCTTCGTCTACGATTCCGTACACCTTTATCGATTTCTATCTCCCCAGCACACGCCCCGCCTGTTTACCCGCCTCCCTCCCCTCGAATCGCGTCGAAGAGGATCCTGTTTTTCTGCCCGGAATCGGTCGAAAGCATTTCTGACCTGGACGCATGAAACACCGTTTCTTTCACTCGTCCCGTCCGTTTGTTTTTAAGAAACGAGTTTAGCCGCGTTCCTCCGCTTCTCGATCCCGCTTCTTCCGTCGTACGCGCGTCGTTCACGCGGAATTCCAGCCCGAGCGGCGCCATTTCAGCGGCGGGGATTCATCCGTAGCTGGAATTTCCCTCGTTGTATTCGCTTTTTCCGAACACTTTGCTCGGGCAAAGTGCTCCCGGAATCTTGCCTATCCTCCCCTGGTCCTTAACGGTCCCCTCATCCTCAACGGGCTCGACCATCGATCCGCGTTCCTCTTGGATGCCTCCAACTCTTTCTCTTACTCGGTTCCCTCGGTGTTCGCAAATTTTCTGATTATTCTCCGCAATAATCTTTTGTTTGTAAAAAAAAAAAAAAGAAAAAATATTGAAAATTTCATTCATTTGCCACGAATACTTGGTACAAAAAACGATGTTGAAAACGATAATAGCAATGGTGGACACGAAAAAAGCGGTGGAGGAATAAAAGCGTTTTCTCGACCTTAGGGAGCCCGACTCATTCGTCGACCGTTTCAATATAACCGAATAACGCAAAAAACTCTGTTCACTGCCCAGCAAAATAAAAGAAAAAAAAGAGAGAGAGAGAGAAAGAGAGAAGTCTGGTGAATCTCTTTTCCCTATAACGGTACATAAAATCCAGGGAACGAGACACGGTTAATGCGGCCAACGTTGGTCCACCAACGTTGCTCGTGGAAAAATTTAACCGTCAATTTGCAAAGTTCCTGCGGGCAACGGTCGGGCAAAGGATAATTCGCGTTCACCGCCAGTCGAATATTTCCGCATTTCGAACGGGCAACCGGTAAATTTTTCACAAAAGCCAATGGGAAAAGGGGGTATTGCGTCGTGCAAAACGTTGTAGAATTTGGCTCGCGTGGTACAGGTTTTCGTGGTCGGAAATTCCATTGTGAACGTCCCGATCTGTTCCTTGCTTCTTTTCTCTTTTTCCACTCTCTTTTTTTTCTCCCCCAAATTGTTTTAATTGGATAGGGTTCGAGGCACATGTTCGTGCGAATCCTCTCTACGTGTACGTACGCAAAGCGTACGGTGGCGCTTTGAACGAGTGCGGCGCGTGGGTGTCTTGAATCGATAGTGCTTTGTGTAATACGCCGTAAATAAAACTAGAAGCGTTTCGGGTTACCGGAAAATCGAATGGGGACTCGGGATTAACGCGAGGATACTACGCGAGAGTATTAATGCTTTCAGTTTATCGCGTGCGATCCAATTGGATGGCTAATGCATTTCTTATGAGAGAGCACAGAGGTGAATTCTTCAATCGAGAGTAATTTTTGAACGGTCGACGTCGACGTGTTTTTTCTGCTTTATCGATTCCCCTTCGACGCGAAAAATAAGAAAATCTCTTATGTAAATGTAACTATTTGGTTTATAACGTTAATTGCGATTCTATGATCTAAAATCTAATATTGAAATATCTAATTATTTGATGGCTTCCTGGATTTTGTTGCCGTTGCGCAGGTCGAGTCAAAGAGTGTTGAAAAAAAAGTTTGAAAGGAATCTATTTAAGAATCGATTGGCGAGTAATTACGTAAATGGTTATACACGTTATATTTGTTAATATCGCGAATGTATAATATTCCAGGATGAAATTAGCCAAAAAAAGGGGGAAAGAGCCAAGCCCCGACCTTCGAAAATTAATTGGACCGTGACAATGAGTCTTTTCAATACGGGCGATAATTAAGCCCAGCTGTAAAACGACCCGATTTTCACCGATAATTGCAATTGAATTCACGACCTGTCGCGAGATTTGTTAGTAAACCAAGCCTTCTCCACACCTATACCTTTCCGATGTTCCAACACGCGTATACGAATTAACTCTCGACTGTGAATCTCTCTCTCTCTCTCTCTCTCTCTCTCCCCCCTTTCTATCATAATAAAATTCACTGCTACCTTTCGCGTGTTTTAATCGAAAAAGTATCCCGCTGCTTCGTTATTAATTCCAACATCAACTCCGCAGTTCTTTGGCAACGTTTCACTTTGATCACGGAAACAGCTTTGCATATTTGAATCGGACAAAACCGGTGGTGGTATCGGCTGTTCGTTATATAATCGTCATAAAAAACGAACACGCACGAACGCGTACTCTATATCCGCGCGTAATTTTGTTTTTATGCGCGAAAGCAGTCCGCACGACGACGATAATTCGTCAAGGATCGATCGTGAACCCGGTTCGGAGGATAAAAACGATACTCGGCCGAGTGGTGAATCGAAAACCGGTTTGCGAACGGGTCCAGCACGTGCCGGATGACGAGGCGTATTCGTCTCTCCAGGAAATCTTCCCAATTTATTCCAACTTCTCGTTTCGACGAACACTAGACTCATATATACATGTGATCTCGGTTGAGAATACGTACGCCTGTCCGATCTTTGTGTTTGGGTTAGATTGGGTGTTCTATTCGTCGTGCAAGGTGAATAAAGAGGAGGTGGTCGACACGAATGGAGAAAGAACTTCTTTTTCTTTTTCTTGGAGTGGTGTTGTTCGAGGTGCGGGGGCGAGACGTTCCGCCTACGTTGTTGCGCGTTTTGTTAGTCCTCTTATGCGTTTTCCTACTGACTTTATCGCGTCCGAAGGAAGATTAAAATCTTGGTAAAAGCTGTCGAAGTAAATCGTGATAAAAGAATCTTTATTAAATCTTCGAGTAAAAGATGAAAGAAATATAGAAATACTGTTAAATGCTGTGATGTTTTTTAATTTTGTTGACGAGGAAATGTGTGTGGAAGTTAGGGAGTCTTTCTTTTTTAGGTAATCTTTTTTACATGAGAATTTTGTACCGTCGGTAAGTCGGTAAAGGAACTCTCTGTAATCTGTCTGTAATAATTCTGATAATATTGATTTTATCTGACGTTGGTAACTAGTGGAAACTTTATCTACGATAGATAACCGAGTAGATTGCTAACAGTGGTGGGTAAAGTAGAATTTCTACGATATATAATACCGACGATCAAAAAGATACATTTCGAAGTAAATCTTTATTATACGAAGTATAAATAGATCGCTACCTTATTTTACCAATCGTTGCATTTTTATCGGAGCAAATATATTGTTTATCTTTATTCTTTACGTACACGTCATAAAATTAATCGACGTTATCCTCCGAATAATTTTATTGTACGCGGATGCAAATTGCATATACAGATATCAAATTATTAGTCTTCGAAATCCTTCTTCGCCTTATAAACTCGTCGAGATTGTGCATCGATGGCCTCGATTCGTTTTTGCTAGCTTGCGCAATAGCGCCTCTTCTTCATTATGCATAATCCACATCAACGAGCTAATTAACTGCAATTAGCGAGCGTCTCTGTTATCCGTCCTGCCTGACCTCGTGTTCTCTAGAAGATTCCTATCCCCCCTCCATACAGCGACTGTTCTCGAGTGCAACTCCTCGCGACTCTCCTCCTCTCTTTTTTCCTTTGTTCATTTCTTATTTTCTATATTTATGTCTTCCCTTCGCTCGTTTTCCACCCCTCTCACCTTCTCTTCGACGTCGTTTCTGCGCTGCGGATTTGACGTATTTCAAGAAAATTAACGGCCGTTAGCTCGCGTCGATCTCGTTAGCGTCTCGACCAGGTATCGTGGGGATATTAATGGTATTAAAATTGTGCGCGTAACCGCGATTCGTTATTTATCCCCGCGGCCACGATCTTTTGTCGAGGGAACGTCTCCTCCCTTCGCCCTCATTGTGCCGAGACCACCACTCGTTCCCTCTTTCATTGTCCGAAGAAACTGTGTCTCTCCTTGAAACTCGTGACGCGCGAAAAAAGTTTCCAAGCCAGGTCTCGATGTATCAGGAAGCTCATCGTTCTTCTCCTCTTTTACCAGGGGATTTCCACCAGTTCCACGTATTATGCCACGTTGGGCGTGCTTATCACGCGTCGGATTCGATATCGTTAAATTAAAATCCAAGCGGCAAATGTAATTTCGCTTTTGCTCGTTTTTCACTCTCGTCAATTTTTCCCGATTTATCACGCCTGCGTAGGTGTTTCGAATTATCCTATCGTGAAACCCTCTACTCGTTCGATGTATTTTATTCGTTCCAGATTTTCATTGCAAATCGAGCGAAATAATTGATGGCTTGGAATAGTAAATTGACAGATCGTCGCAACCGATGATTCGATCCGTCCACGGAAGATGTCGTTCGCGTGGTATTTTATTACTCCGATGCGACTAGATACGAATGATATCGGATATAAAAGAAACGAGGTTTGTAACGAGCTTGTAGTAGAGGCAAAGGATATTCCTTTTTTCCCTCCTCCAGACTTACTTAACTTAACCCATCCACGCAATTTTTATCGTGACTCGCGAAAAAAAAGATTTCGACCAACGTCTTTCCACTCGTGAAACTCGGCCGAGATCTTCGCACGAATCGAGATCTTCGCCCGCGTCCCCGAATATCAAAGGATTAACGCGAGTAGAAAATTCGTTCCCCCGAAAGAAACCACTCGGCAACTCAAACCCCTTTTTGTTCCTTGTTGTTCCCGAGAAAAAATCCTAAGGGGAGGGGGGAAAAAAATATCCATCCATCCATCCATCCAGTTTTTCCGCGGAGGTTTTTCCAATTCGTGGCCGAGAGGCGCGCACGCACCCCGCGCCCAAGGTTGACCCACATTCCTTGCAAAGCCTCGGCTGCTTTCGAGCACCATCACCTGGCTGCCTCCGCGCTACGTCACGTGGCGCGGTGGCCGCGTATTCGCGCGGAGAACTGGCAAAGGTGGAGTGAAACGGAGGAGAGGTTGCGTCGCTCGCAACCTCGATTGTTCGCCACTGGTGCATGGCAACCCGCGTGTGCAAAAAGAGGGTGAATGGGGGAGGGAGGGGGAATCGCGACTCGTTTCTCGACATCAAAGTGGCTTGCTCGCGACCACTTTTTTCTTTTTTCAATCCGTGTCGCGTCGATAAAAAACTGCGTTCAAATTATTCCGGATCGTTGAACGAATCGCGAAAAAGAGGGAGATTTCTCGCCGTTGATCCATGATTTCCCCTTCAAATCGTTGTCGTTGCCTCGATTAAATTAAAAGCGTGTGTCTCGAGGGCGATTTCGAAATACGGATGGACGTTTCGAAGGGAACTTTATTATATATTATATAGGTTGGAAAGTGAAAATAGAGAAGTTTTTTTTCCTCGCGTTGTTGTTGTTTGCTTCGGTTTTACATCGATGCAATTTGCTCATTACCCCGTGTCGTAAAGGAAATTGCAGGAACTTTTCAAGGAGAGAAGCTCGAGAGAGAGAGAGAGAGAGAGAGAGAGAGAGAGAGAGAGAGAGAGGAGGAGGAGGAGGAAAAGGAAGAAGAAGAAGGGAAAAAAAAAAGGAAAAGGCGAAGCCGAGGCGTGCTGTCTACGTTCTGAGAAGTTGGTAACGCGATAGTAGGTTGTCGAAGTCGTAAGAACGATCGTCGTAATCCAATGCGCGCTCCAAGACATTTAAACCGCAGCGATTCCGTTCCACTCGAACTGTTTTCTTGTTCCCTTTTCAGCCGATACCACCCATCATTAATACTCGCCGTCTGTCATTTCCCCCTTCTCACTCGCCATTCCTTCCCCCCTTCCCCTTCGATCTCCGGGTTAACTTATTAATTATACCATTATACCCTGATCCTGACCTCCCTTCTCAAACCAATCGGTTCTGTCGTTGTTAATTGGATCCGTTTCGTCTTGTTCCTCCTCTTGCAAAATTCGGATCCAACCTGGCTCGAATTTAAGCTATGAAAACTGTCGTCGTTTGATTCGACGAGCGTTCCTCGAGTTTAATCAGGATGCAGGAATATTTTCTGGCCAAATAATCGTTTCAAACGATCGCCACCCACGTCGCAATCTGCATACCTTCATGCATGCTCGTTGTTCTCGTTTAAATTCCAACCGAATTAACCCCCGTACTTGTTCTAACTCGCGTCATTTCTAAGAATACACGAAACCGTGCTCGGAAAAGTCAACGAAGAGAAGACTTCTCGTCGATAGAGGAAGTAATGAAAAATGAAAGACTCGGGCAGACCTCGTTTTCAAACATAAATTTTTCAACCCTGTTTTATCAGGCACCAATCCTAGTCGCGAAAAGGAAGACGATCGATTATGCGTGCAAGCGGAAGAGGAGATCACGGAAGAGCGCGGCGCGAGTCTTTCTGCGCGACATTGATATGCCTACGATCTCTTATTTTATTTCCTGTTACGTCAACGAGGAATCATCGGTCGAATCGGTGATTTTCCGGCAAATTGATTTCTCTCTCGCGCCGATCTATCGAATGAATTGAAAATATTTTTCTGACTTTTATTCTTATTTGTATCGCAAGGAGCAAAGGATTGACAACATTCTTTGACAAGAGTTTTATATTAATATTTTATTTTTGATTAATCATTGTTCCTCTTTATCGATATTTCGATAAAAAAAAGCAAAGCCTTGTCGTTTCGATTCACAAAAAACAAAGAATGTTTACGATCATTCGATTATCTTAAGCGTCTCTCTTCAAGGGAAGTAATTCAACGAAACTGTTCCTTCAACACTTCTCTCGATTACCTTGCAAATTAGCCGGTTAATATTTGAAGATCCGTGAAACTACGCCGAGCATTTACCCCGCGGATCACAGTTCGCCAAAACTGCGCGCTTACAACTTGTAAGCGTTCCGAAATCCACTCTCTTGTACTATCCATCCGCGAAAATCCCTCCGGTTTTCATCCGTGAAACAATTTCGACCTGTATCATCCGGTGTAGTTAATTCACGAGGCGAACGATAAAGGAACGAGTACCGATAAAAACCGCTGTTAATTTTCTTTCTGTCCTGTTTGTTACATATTGTTGCCGGTAAACAATTATGTTCCTCGTCAATTAAAAACCGTGATCCTGTTTTCTTGTTCGTGATTGGTGTTGGCAACGAATTTACTCGGATTTTCCAACGAATTTCCAAACCGAATTTTAACGAATTCTTTTTTTTTTTTTTTTTCTTTTCTCATTTCTTGGGAATGCAATTTGAGCGCGGACGAAAAACTTCTCGTTTTGCCGACCTACATTCCGATATACCTACAGGGGATATTTTCGATATTTTGGACGCCATTAGTCGTTGGGTTAACGTTGAGTTTGAAAGGTCTTTCGTGCAGGAAGTTAGATGTCGCGGCACGTTTCAATATCCCTCGATATTTTCGAATAAAGATCGTAAGATATGGAATGGGTCGAAGTTCCATTAAATTTAAAGGATTCTAGAGAGAGTCTGATCGGATAATCACGTAATCGTTAGCGCGTTGCGTTAGAGAAGTTACGTTCATTTCGCGAGAGAAAGGAGGGAAGAAAGAAAAAAGTGGTTTTTTCGTAACGAGGAAAGTCTAATTGAATCGGAGCCTATGAATAGTTGGATCTGATCGCGTGGTTAAGCTGCTTTTGGCGAAGAAAAGAGAAACCGGAAATGAATCATGGATCGATGTATCTCGTGGATAAAAGATTCGTCAGGATAAATAAAATTCGAGTATGAAAATTATTTCATTCGGATAGATTAGAACAATCCTCGAAGATATTTCCACCCGGTTTGGCAAATAAGAGAAGGAGAAGCATTGCGACAAGCATTTATTGAAAAGGATTAATCCGAAGCGAAGTTTATCAATTTACGATAATAGTAAATAAAAATGTCTCGATCCTTATAACAGAGACAATTGCAAACAATGTCGAGATCGCGGTTGTTTCTTAATCATCGTTTTTTCCCCAAGATTTTAATAATCGTCATAAACGAGAAGGTTGTTCCGCAAATTCCGATTTGAGCTTCGATTGCGACATTGATTCGTTGAAAACGCTTTATGAATCATACGGACATGGTTGATTACATGGTGGAAACTCGATTTATTTATCTCGATCGATCGATATCGACGTGGCGAATCGATCGAGCGTGATCGAATCGTGCCACCCTTAGTCACGTTTAAACGAAAAACGGATCGAAACGGGTGAGAATGTGATTAATCGTGGATTTTTACCTTCCTTTCTCGTGATATTGCGAGCCACGATCGACACGAGGATGGCGCGAGGATGGAGAACAAAATCGAAGGCAGGAACGAGAAACGAGAAACGAGAAAGAGAGAGAAGAAAACCTTAAACCTTAAACAGCCGCTTAGAAAACGAGGAGTCTAACGCAATTATACGGATCCATTTGCCGCAAACGGCTTCCGCTTCTTTTCGACCTTCCACCGAGATCGAGATTCGCCCAGTTTCTCCTCCTGCGGCATTTATCGTCGCGATAAATCGTTATCTGGATCGCGCAGAACGATGGAACGTTACACTTTTGTATTATATTTTATGACATCCGACATTTTTTTCTTCTTTTTTTTCTTCTTTTTTTTTTAAAGATAACGCAACGAAGATAAAGCACTGCACGTAGAAAGGCTAGAGGATTAATCAGCCTCCGTTTAACCCGAGATTATATAATATAAACGGGACGGAGTTTTACAGTGGAAAAACTTTTACCTTCGTGCGCGAAATAAACGAAGAATCGTGGAGGTTGGCCTCCCTCGGTTGTTCACCGAGTACAACAATCTACACCACCTTGCCTCCTCCTCCCCTCCCCCCTTACATAGTTTTACAAACTTTTAAAAACTTACCCTCTCCGAAAAACTTTGCCCGTTCCCCGATAAATACCTTTGCTCCACTCCAACCCGAGAAATATCGGTAAAATTCGGTGAACAAACGGTGGAAATAAGAGATCCAGAACCATTTCGTGTTCCTCGACTCGGAACGAAAATATCGGAGGTGATGGTATATATATATACATCGTTTGGAAAGAGAGAAGAGCACGAAACGAGGAGGAAATACACATTGAATTTCCAGTTTCCGCGTGGCAGGAACATCTGACGGATTACTGGTTGCACGGGTAGCCGGTTCCTCCGTAGTAACACGAACAATGAGAACTCCGGAAGTGCACAACGAACGGCCCGGTGACTATTAAAACTCGGCCTGTTTCGTGGCGTTTGGGGTACCGTTTTTCGGGCAGAAACTTCGCCCTAATATCGTATCCCTTCGCGATTTCATTGAAATCGTACGGATGTATATGGGCAGCTCTTTTTTTTTTTTTTTTTTTTTTTTTTTTGTTTCATCATCCTTCCTCGTTTCCTGCTTTTGTTCTCCACGACTTTTTTCCCCTACAGAGAAATATATATCCTCGCGATGGAACGTATCGATGATTCCAAGGAAGATAAATGAGCCTGGCGAGGAGAGAGATATATATATATATATATATATTCGGGATTATAAACATGGATCGATGGACGATCGCGAATTTTATTCGATTTCAATTGTTTCTCTGAAATGATTGTTCAATCATTTTTATCTTTTTTTTTATATTATTGTTATTATTATTATTGTTGCTGTCTCCATCGATTAATTCTATTTCGAGAACTCGTCGATTGAAAATAATTCACGAAATATAATATTCATAGCGAGGAACGAGCAATTTAGTCGAATTTCATTCGGACGTGATCGATCGGATACGCGTATAATCTGGAATGAAAATGACTTTGTCTTCTTTTCATGCATTTTTATGCGTTTCCAGTGCACGGTTACAATTGGTGGTGGGATGTACATGTGTACTACGGCGTTTAATAACAGTTGAGCTGGGATTTGCTATTGAGTTACACGCGGCATGCCGATACCTTTGGAAATGTCATCAAGTTTTAGTAAACGTTATCGTTGCCCGCGCGACGCTCCATTGCGAGGAAAAAAAAAATCGCGTGTCTACCTTTTTATTTATTTATTTATTTTTTTTCTGCGATAATGTTCGTCCTACCACATTCCATTTCAAACAATGAATTTTTATCACCGCGAAGGCACAAAAGTGAAACTGTTTCTCATTTTCTTTTTCAAACGCTACGAAATTTCTCTCGTTCTCTGTATAAAAAGTGTTTCTGCAGAAAGAAACTTTTTTTTTTTTTTTTTTTTTTTCAAAACTCGATCGAATTGAATCGAATTAAAACGAAGATAGATAATAACTTACTACTAATTTGCACGTGTCTTTTTTTACCTTTCAAGTTGGAAATTTAGAGAGCTGGCAGGAAATTTGTTGGAATCTAGAAAATGTTTCGAAACGAAGGCGAAAAACAATGGTCATGGCGAGCAAACAACGTCAACTCTTGACATCAATTACGAAAGTATTGGGCCGCGTAATAAGATTTCCAAACGCGGGGGATCGAAGTTAATCAAACAGCCGCGAGATCGACTCGCGTTAAAATCTCGAAAGCTCACCTACCCGGCGCGTGCTTTTAAATTACTAGCCACGTCGCGGCGAGAGCAAACAACAGCCGACCTCGTTGCTATCCCTCTCTCCCTCCCTAAAAAGCCTGCATAATACGCTCTCGTACGACGCAAACCCCTTCGCATTTTCTCCGTTAACGAACCTTTTGCCTGCGTAGCGGAATCGTGACGCTGTCTCTCCGCGGTAATTCCACGTTTCATCGTCGAAAGTGAAGCGAGAGCGTAATGGAGGCTCGATTTTGAGAGCGAAAATTAGATAAAATTAGGATTGATCTCGATTTGAGAAGAGGAGATGGAATTCGATTTGTTCAAATTAGGGTAGAGGCGTGAAAAATTTATATCGATTGTCGGTCGTCGAAACGACCTTGAGCTTGTATATCATCGCGCCATTTATAATTATATAATAATAATAAAACCGGTTATTATTGCATTCCTCGCTAATCTTGCGTAATGCGCATAGAAAAAGAATTTTGTTATCGTCGCGTTGATAGGAGTTGGAGTTCAATTGCGACGTTTCTTACGTTTCACGTTTCACGCTCGACCCGTTGGCTCTCAGTTATTACGATTTAACTGACCTATCCGGGGATCCGCGCAAGCTTCTCCTCCGAGCGAAGGCGGAGAAGCGAATGCGATACAACGAGAGAGGGGGGGAGAGAGAGAGAGAGAGAGAGAGGGAGGGAAGAAGGGAAATTTGCATAGTTACTCAATTTCCTCCGCGGCTATTACCCGAGATTGTCACTCAGCGTTAACTTAATCCGATTGCAGGTATTCAAGCCTCTCCGGGGGTAGTAGACCCGTCTCGAAAGATCTACGCTATTAAATAGACGCTTTTTCCGATACACACAAATACCGTGGTAGTGAATTAACGGTGCAATCACAGCACCGTTTCACCCACTAGAAGAAAAGCCGTTCCTTCAACCTTCGCGGAATCAATTGCGGAACGAAGAGCCACTTTACTCCACGATTCTCCAATTCTGAAAAATCTCTAATAATCCGTTCTCGTGATGAAAGAATTCGTTCCTTGTTCGGAACTTCGATTGGAGGACTTCGAAAACGGTCTGTTTATTCTGCGAGAAAAGGGGCTCGAAAAAGGTAATCAAAATTTCGAGTAATAATTCAAAACGCTCGAATAATATTTATTCGTGGTTTATAGTGGATAAATCTTCGTGTAACTTGCTTTCGATAAATTATCGCTTTGAACGATAAATTATCAGAAGTAACTCGTCGTTCAAATAATTAGTATTTAATTCTTAACTTCCACTTAAAATTTTGTTGTTGTTAAAATTTTCCCCGTCTTGGATTCTGTATGTACGCGAAATACTTGCTATATTCATCGAGATAATATTACTACGGTTTGTACGATTTATTCGTTCCACTTGCTTGTTTCGTTCCATTCTCTTGCGCGAATTTTCGCGATTATTAGCAAAAACGTGGAACTTTTTTTCTCCTCCTCGGTGAACTACTTTGGGCAGAGAGACGAGAATTACGGAGTATTCGAGTTCTCGGGATGCGAGATCCCGTCACGGTATAGTCGTGAGAAACCGACAGGCTCATTGGCACCTCTTACTTTCCACACGCGAGAACCCGATATCCTTCGAATTCGCAATCTCCTTTTCACCCGCGACGTCCTTTTCAACGATACGCTCGCGTTAACGGGCACAACGCGTCGCTGATCAGACATGTGGATCTGGGAGCATGGTTGTGCAATCCTCTCAGCTAGCTCCGACCGAAGAGAAGAGTGGCCGAAATGTGTAATTATCGTTCATTAAAGATGCGCCAAACAGGATGCGTACCTCCGTTTTTAAATCTTTTTAATTCGAGTAATTTAAACTTTTCCTTTTTTAATGTTCCTCCTCTCTTCATATTGCATTCGCGAGAAAAAATTTTTTATACGATAAATCTCGAAGAAAAATTACCATCGAATTATCCGTCGTTACTTTGTAAGCCGACCGAGTAGCAATCTTGTCTATGCCCGGCCATCCCGGTTTTGTTTTCACTTTCTTGTATCCTTCGACTCTCGAGGACGACATTCTTTATTTGGCGGCGTTTATTCCCGCGACTGCACGTTTTCCAACAATTCCAGAACAGGTTCCCCGACTTTTACGCGCCATCGTGTCGGCATTTAAGTCTCATCTCGTGGGGAAAAAAGGAAAAGAAGAAAAGAAATGGACGAATATCCCTCTCAATTAAATTTCACGATAACGAAACCGCGATGGCGAAACGGTCGGTTTTAATCGTCGAATCGACTCTGAACTTTTTCGCCATTCGTTCTTCATCATCTCGTTTGCCTCTCGCTCTCTCGGTATGCAAATGACGATCGTGTTGACATTGGGATTAGAGAATCCGCATACGATCACGCGGGGGATCCCTCGGCAAACGAAAAAGCAACCCGGTTCGATGACTCTCACGAGTCATCACCGTCGCGTTTATATTGCACGATGAGCGGGGGCGTACGTAACAACGTGGGTTCAGCATTGTTCTGTATGGAACGTTATTTCTGTCATTACGTACCCTTCCATATATCGCGATATTCCTCTTTCATTTACGGTATTTCTCTTCTTCATATCTATATTGTTATCTTTGCAGGCAACGTTTCTGAAGTCAATATAAGCATTTATTTGTTAAAGACGCGTTGAATTGAGTTAAAATCGAGTAATCGTTCGAGTTCCATCCTTCCTCTTTTCTTTCTTTTTTCCATTTTTTTTTAGTGTTCCATTTCGACCCCTCTAGCGGAGGGAATCGAGAATCGCCCCTGGACATTTATTAAAAGAACATTTTTAATCATCGCGGAGCCCTTTCCCCTTTTAAAAATTCACCCGGATTCGGTAGACCGACAATAGAAAGAGGTTAATTTTAACCTCGGCGATAAAGAAGAGAGATTCCAACCGAATCTGCCTCTTTTCTATTAATCCCCGGTAAAGCCGGGAAAAATGATGTTTATCGGCTGGCTGGTAAAAAAATTTTTACAGCAGTTCCAAAAAAAAATCCTTTCTCCGTCTAATCCGCCTACCTATCTCATTACCCTAAAAATTGAAAGAATGGTGAATTAGAGAGAAAGACAGAGAGTAATTCCGCGTTTCTTTCGATCGCTCGAATTCAAAAGACGCTTCACTCTCCACTCGCACTCTCCGTATTAGTAACAATCTCCAGTCCAGCCTTCGGATGCAAACGATAATTTAATTCTCCACCTAGCTAAAGAAAACAAAAACAAGAAAAAAATCATTTCTACGCGAGGAGGATTTGCAGCCAGAAACGATGGTCGCTCGTTAATCAGAATGACTGCTCTATTCATATCATCATCTATGCTATCCGTAGATCCGTGACACGAGCTTCCATACGATATCTAACATCGATTGCGCGATATTCGATTCACGAACGAACCTGGCGGAGATCGCGGCAGACCGACGCCATCGTAGAATCCGTGCAATTTTTTCTTTTTTAATAGATCGTTGCGTAAGAAGCTGACTCGCGAAAAGAGAAAAAAAAGGAGGAGAGGATGATTACGCAAAAGCGCGGCAACGCCGTGGAATATATATTTTTTTTTTTTTTCTCGTCCTTTCGTTCGCGGACCGTGGAACGTTCCCCTCAACCGAAAGGTGAAATTGGACAGCGGGAAACGAAACGGCGTTTCGTGCATTTGTAACTGGCACGCGCGGAATAATTAACGACGTGCATACGCCACGCAACGATCCGAGAGGACAAATTGCAGCTGATTCCGCTTTCACGCGTCTGCGGTCGTTGCTCGGATCGTGTACCGACTCGAAAAGCCGCTTTTAATTTTGGAACGTGGTGGACAGAATTTCAGAATTTCGACGGGAGAGGAGATCACGATTTTCTTCTATTCCTTGATTTCGAGAGCAATATATAGGTGAGATAAGATTTATAATTAAGATTCGTTTGTAACCATTCTTAATCTTCTCCAGAGACATTTTCTCCCACCACACGATTTTTTCCTTCGGCTGTAACCGTTCAACGTCTGTGGGCGGATAACTTTAAAGATAGAAACAACTCCCTTATAACATCGCAACTCGTTACGGAAGCGGAATTTCGAGCTTCCCGCTCGACGATACCGCGTTGCTGGAGGATAGTCTGCTCGACTAAGTTTTTCCGCGTAAAACGTAATTGTTATGGCGGCCGGCGGGATGTAAGATTTTCCGTCGGGAAGGGAAATGGAAAGTCGTTCTCCCGAGCGAGGTGTTCGTCCCGATTACTTTTCGCGTTTCGGATTTGCAACAGCGACAAGAGGGCGAAAACAGTCGCGGATTAGAATTTTAAATGACGTAATATCGAGGATCCGTGAAAACGGGGATTAAAGATGCAGGCGAGGGGGCCGGGCCTCCGGCTTCGAACTTGCTAATGGCTCTTTCACCAACTTGCCGATCTCGATCTCGCCAAGTTCGCACTTAACCGGCCTCCACCCGCGTTTTCTCGCATTTTTCGACGCCGCCCCGGTAATTACGTTGATGGCCCTTTGTCACCGTTCCAGCGAATTTCCTTCGGACCATTAGCATCTCCCTTCCACACGTAACGTTGAACGACGTGTCTTCGATCGCCGATCAAACTCGGACGAAAGTTCGCTCGGATGCTTCTTCTTCGGAACAAATTGGTTCGAACGTTTTACTCAAGATGGAATTTGCAATTTTACTCGTGTTAATTTACGTGTTAAATCTTGCAATCGATCCTCCGCGAATATATTAACTCTTTGCGCGTTTTCACTTAGTCTCCACGCACGTTTCACGCGGCAACTCGATTGGCGAGTGATTCATGCTAGATTTATAGTAATCTCCAATTAATAAGAGCGCAATATTTGTGAATAGATTCCTTAGCTGTACATGCAAGACACTCGTGCAAAGTCATTTCGAGTTGCATTCCGCTCGATTAAAGAAGGATCGACACTCCGTATATATCGAGATTTCAAGGAAAAACATCCCCATAGAGTTAAACACATTAAATATATCGCAAGTGTTCACATCCGATAATGAACCTGATAACGCTTCTGCCTTGAATCCATAACGAGATATATGTATATATAAAAAAAAAAAAAAAAAAAAAATTCGCATCAATCTAACATCGTTAGAATAAACGTAAAAGGGAATTACAACCGATTCAAACTATACATTCTATCAATTCTATCAATCGTGTCGCCGATATCGGATGGGACACGAAGAAACGAAATGCTGGGTATGTAATAAGGCGCGAAACCGGTTCCGATCGGGAAGAATTAATCAGGAATCGATGATATAAAATATAAGATCGGGAGAGGAGGAGGAGAAGGAGGAGGAGGAGGAGGATAAAAGCAGCGGAGCGTTTTCTCGGTCGAGTCGATAGTCGCGACCACAAAGGCCGGATGCCATCGGCGGTGCTCGCAGGTGGACGCGGTTCTAATGCCGGAGCTGCTTTGCATGGCGAGCGGCATTGCAAGGCCAGCCGGCCGCAAGAAGTCGCCGCGTCATGAATATCGGGGCCTAGTCGACCAGTTTCCACCCGTGCAAACGAATGGCGAACCTCGACGCGTTTCGTCCCGGGACGAAGCCGGTTGCGTAATCAGCCGCGATATCACCGCCACGATCGTCACCTCCTCCTGCATCTCTCTCCGCATCGAACAGAGATCTGTCTTTTTCTCAAAGAGTGGGCGGCGACTTCTTCGACGGAGGACGATGTCTCCGGTAAACGTTATTCCGAAATCGAATTTTAGAGACGGAGGCACGCGATAAGGTTGTTCAGATCGCGCAACTACGATCGCGATCGAGATTAATACGGAGACACGGAGAAACAAGTGAGGTTGTCAACGGCGTTGGACGATTTGTTGACGATGAAAGAGGAATTAATAACGTCTCGATTAATGTTTAGCTTTCGAGGTTTTGACGGTTTTTTTTGCAAAAAAGAGAAAAAAAATTTAGCAGTTTTTTCGACAGCAAACATAATCACCAGCTTCGGGGAATATAGCTCCTCCCTTGAATTTGCAAGTTTACTATTTCCTTCGATCTCCTCCTCTCGTGTTTTCGAGGTAAACCGTTCGCCAAAGATTTCTGCGTCAACGGGGAAATCGCCCGCAGCTTCTGCCGGGTGAATGAAAAACGGGGTCAGCCTCTCGAACCGTTTCCTTTTCAATCCTCAAAGAGTTGGAGTCCGAGCTTCTTGGCTTCTCGCCTCCCTGCGCGCCGGCATTTTCCCTCGAGTTCTTCCATTTCAGGCGATACCACTTTTTTCCAAGTCTCTCTCTCTCTCTCTCTCTCTTATGGTCATTATCATCGAAGGAGAGCTCCGTTGTTAATGGTCTTTTCGAGGGGCTCTCCAACTCCTCGGTCTTATCGTTGATTCGAGTCAACAAGAGTAGACAATTCCTCTCCTATTTCGATCGAAATTATACGATTACCTGTCACCCGTGACAAGTATACATCTTCAACGATGGATCGCCAAATGGATCGTCAAATCGGAATCTATCCAAGATAGATTCTCCCATTCTTATTTACACTCGATCATCCATCCTCAATGATGGATCCTCCTGGATGATTTCAGATTTCCACGCATCGATGATCTCCTCTCTCCTCGCCCCCTAACTCGCGATGACCCAATCGATCCGCGGAGATTGTCACTCGAAGGAAAATGACTAACTTCGATTACCCTTTCGTATTATGCTTCGTATTATCCTTTGGGATAATTTTCTGAAAATTAGAATATATATATAATATAATCGACGTTCGAAACTACCGCTCGAAATCGAGGTTATAAATTGCATTCGTAACCGGTCGGCAAGGCAGGGCGGGGGATTCAGCAGAGGAAGAAAGGTCATCGGATGGAAAGGAAGGGGAAAAGATGGATCCGTTTCCGTTCTCGTTCGCGAGATCGAGGCTTGCCCGCAGTTGATTCGCGCATTACGGATGAATTACGGTATTCACGGGCCGATTGCATCACGCGTGGGACGGCGTGTGATTATCGGTAGATGTCGGTTAGCTGCTACGATCGCGATCCTAGGATCCGTCTATTGTGACGAGGCGTGCGGAGGCTACGCTTCGTGAAAACGGGCTTAATTGCCTGTTAATCGTGATACCGCGCGATGAAAATGTCAGTGATTGCGGGTAATTATGGGTCACGGGGTTAGTTTATCGTCTTGTTCGTTGCATTGTGCATCGGGTAGAAAGTGGGAGAGGAGTGGGGGGGAGGGAGATGAGATTTAATACGACGTGGAAGAAGTGGGTTGACGAGTGGGTTACATAGAGTTATGAGAACGAACGGCTAGATATACTTCTAACTTTGATTTCTTGCTTTTAAATCGATACTCTGGATCAACTTTCATTCGTAATCTCTTCGAACTCTTTTATATTTCCGAAATCTCTCGTCTAAATTATAAAAAAAAACTATACGCGATATGCAATATTTCGATCCTCTACACGTATATTAATTCATGGCTAGGGAAGCTCGCTTCTCCGGATAATAGCGATTACCAAACCAAATTAACGAGCGAGCGTCGATTTCTCGCTGCAAAATTATCTCCTGTCCAACTTAACAATTAACCATTAGCAAGTTTCGACGAGTATCTTTCCTCGAGCGTTACGCTTCTATCCCTGTTTTTTTTTTTACGAGATCGATGTTTAACCAAGCGAGGATATATCACGAGGCTGCGTCAAAGGATCCATCAAAAGTGAGGCGCACGGTTATTTGCCTTCGAAGAGCGCGGTCCCGCCGGTATTTCGAGAATCGTTTCGCCGGTTGATACGCGAATGAATGGGCCGCGTCGTCGCCTTTTAAGGCGCGCGCTCTCTCTCTCTCTCTCTCTTTCTCTCGTTTATATAGAGAGGGAAAAAGGAAAACGTCGACGTTCGTCGAATTAGCCGACTTTCGTCCCTTTGTGTCCCTCGATTCGAGGAAACGTCTTTGAAGGCGAGACGACGTTTCGTTATCGGTATCTCGGGGAAACGACAAACACCGTGTAATTCTAGAAAGACGAAAATGGCGAGAAATATCAGAGTAATTTGAATATCGGTGGCAAGGCTTCTCATCTCCTTTTTTTTATTGACTCGCGAGGTTGCCCGTGAATAATGAGCTCCGTCGATCGATGGAATATTCATCGTGTTTCGTCTATCTTTAAACCGCCGCGTCCGCGATGAATTTCAATGTTATTTACGCCGACGTCCGATCTACTCTTTGTCCAATATAATCCACAATATAGCAGAAACGTCTAAAACGTCTAATTCTTGTCGCGAGTTTTTCCGATCGGTCGAGAAACACGTCGTTATCTTTATCTTCATCGATCGATCAACGTTGGAAGAATACGCTGGTCGCAACTCGATGTGCAAGGAAATAAAATCGATATGGAAACGATCCCCTTCTCGATCGAAATTTGAACCTTCTCACCGAGCAGAGCACGTTTCCTTCCATTTCCATTAAATAAAACCACGATGATTAGAAATTAATTGTAACTAGAAACGAGGCGGAAAAAAAAAAAAAAAAGAGGAATAATTACCTCTTCGTTTCGAGCGCGTGTAGTTTCTACAATGGCGTCTGGAAAAGAAGTAGTAAACAATCGTAATCTATTTAAAGAAACCGGGTGATTACACAACGGCTCGACTCGCGATTGTTCATATCTTGGAACGTTGCATAGGAGATACGATGCAAACTATCGTGTATATCCCACTCCCTCGGAACACTGTCTGTCGAAGGTGCACCGCTGTCGAGCCAACAACTGTCCGTCGTCGAATCAGACCGACACCGCCGAGAGTGGGAGAGGCTCGAAGAAGGAGCAAGAAAGAAACTTGCGAGCGAGGAGGGACCTGTGGCTTCTCGAGCACAAGTCAGTCACACGGTCGAGCACGCGGACCACGGGGACGTGGCCTGTTCGTTAACGCGATCGAGAATCCTTCGTTCGATAAAATTCCCCTTTCGCTCTCGCCCTTTATCGCCTCGAATCGAAGTGCAGTGTACTCACGCGTTCCGTGTGCAAACTGCCAGTCGTCGAAAACTTGCTCGCTGCTTCACGTGGCTGCTCGAGCGTGGCGTGTTATATACGCGTGTGAAGAAAGAAAGGAAGGAAGGAAGGAAGGAAGGATCGGCGAAAAGGGAAGGAGAAGTCTCGCGTGCTCGCCGATGTTTTCCCGGCGGGAAGCGGGAATTTGTAAATCGGCCGAGGAGAAAGCGATCCCTACTTTGGAGGAGGATGGTTTTCCGAGGGGAGAACGGAGCAGCGTGGCGTGGACAGGCGGATCGATAGCGCGCGCTTTGGACCTCTCCTTCTCGTGCAACGCGTATCCCAAGCTACGCCCGCACGCGACCTTTGGCGCGAGCCATCACCCCGCTCAACACCCGATTAAATTTACATGGTGACGCAACTGCAGCCGTTGCCTATCTACGATGTGGCCTGCGAAGAAGCCAGTTACGAGCTCTGTTACGCGACGATCGCGGTGCCGTTTCGCGATTCTCCTGCCGTTCTATTGACCGTCCCGCGCGCCTCGCGTCTCGTATTTCGCCCCGCGTGTTCACGTCCATTCTCGTTCCGGTCGAGCGGAGAATCGTCGTGAGAGGATTGGAAGGAGGGAGTGTGTGATATTTTTCTCGCGGAGATCGAGTCGCTTCGCTTCGACGAAGCGCGCTTCGGCATCTCCGTTGAAACTCCGTGACCGGAGGGAGGGGGGGGGGGAGAAGAAGCGTGCGAATGGAATAGGGGGATCTTTCTTTCCTGAAATTAGTGGTAATCAGTGGGAAAGGGGATGCCGCGATGTCGACGATAAGGAGGAAACTCGGATGATATGGGAGGTGGCAACATGAACAGAGACATTCCGAGCAGCACCCTCGCGACTCTCAGGGGGATCCTAGTGAGCTCGCTGTCGAGAGAGAACCTGGGACCTCACGATCTTTCTATGCAGGAGAATGGCAGGCATCGACCGTACAGGAAGGTGCACTTTCGCGAAGGTACATCCGCTAGTCGATGATCATTTAAATATAAACGGAGGAAGTGGCGCGCCCATCGTTGCCACGGTCTCTCTCTCTGCCTGTCTATCTCTGTCTCTCGTTGCAACGTTGTTGCACGATTATCGAACGCTTCTGGGGTGGGATTGTGGAGCGATTCGTTCGAGATTAGTGGCATCCAAGATAGGAATCGTGGATATTCTGGGATCCTCGAGGATCTTCTCTATTTGCTCTGATTTGATCTAGAACATTGGCGAGTTTACGACTCTATCCATCTATTAATTGCAACCAATGTTTCGGACTGAGAGTTTCCCTTACGCCTGTGTGCCATTAGTTGGACGAGAGAGGGAGAGAGGGAGAGAGGGAGAGAGAGAGAGAGAGAGAGAGAGAAAAGGACATCGAAGCAACGAGCTCTGGAGAGAAAGTAGAGAAAATTCCTCGGCGTTTCGATCGTTCGACAGTGAAAATGGAAAGGAAATAGAACGTGCTCGACAAACTTTTACGAGTCGTCTTTGTTTCGCCTAATTTCCGCGATCTTCTCGAAACATCTTCGAACGCTCGTCGACTCGCGCCGCGTCATCGTCGAGTCTTCGAGATTGGTCATCGTCGAATTCGTTATTCCATTCACGACCTTAGCACCACGTCGTCCTTATGAATCGATCATGCCTATCGAACTTTCTAACAGACGTTGAGAAACACGGACGCGGAGTCGAGGTGTGGTTGCGTCATTCCATCTTTTCTCGTTTCGAGAGAGGGAGCGGACACGAGTCGCAAATATTCGAACCTAGTCCGATTCCCTTCGTCGATTCCCCGTTTCGAGACGAGCTTCGCATTTTTTTCTTCGCGGAAGAGACGAACGTACACGCCATCGAGTCCGGATTGGATCGAGATATTTCTTTGAGCGTTTTTTGCAAGATCGAATTTACTACGAAGAATACTCTAATTGATGGATCTTTTTCATCGCGGTGACGACAGCGACGAGAAATTTCGTAATTTGTCTCTTCCCTCCCGACGATTCGACGAAAGGACGCGTTAATTCGTGACGAGCCGGCTCGCTGGACTTCCCTCGTTAAACTGCGAACGAAAGGTTTCCCTAACTTTGGCGTAGAGACGTCGCTTCCTTTCCACGTAAGATTCCACGTAATTGCAGCGCGCGACCACCGCCTCGCGGGAGAACTCGTCGTGACTAATAGATCTGCTGATGTCACGCGCTAAAAACTACGTCTCCGCGCTCGATAAACGACCGACGATTCATTCTCCTCTTCGTCCTCCCCGTTCCTCTCTTTCTCTCTGTGTCCTTCTTCCACTATCGACCGCTAGTTTCGATTCGTTCGAAACAGAAGTGACAACGTTTTCCATCTATCCTCCTTTCCCTAAAGTTCTCTCCGCGCGAAACTTTCGATTGCTTCGCTTCTTCGCCTATCCGGATTCGCGGTTATTTCACTTCCTTTATCGGTGGATCGAATTCGATTACACCTGGCTATTGGAAATCTCTATTTTTCTTCCTTTTGAAAAAGTTTTTATCGAGTTTCCGCGCGAGGGAAAAGGTCGCCTCTGTCGACCGATTTCGATTACCGTTCTTTTGGAAAATCGAGGGTGAGGGGAGGCGTAAAAATATCATTGCGAACGATACGTCGTATGATGCGTATGACCAATCGAACGGCGCGACATTTCCCTTTTTTCCTTTTTTCCCTCTCCCTTTTTCAAAGGTTGATTGAAATTATTACTTCCCATTATCGTTTTATCACGTTTTATAGAAACACGGAAACATTGTTTCGTTCTGGTTCGGGGTCACCGTACCAACCGGAACGATCGTAGGAAATGAAAAGTTGGAAGGGGGTGTAAAACGGATTAAAATGGGGAGAGGCGGAGAGGGGGAGAGATCGCGGGGATGAATCGGTTGGACGATGGGATTGCGTAAATCGGAAGCGATGGGATTATTAATCGTGGCGCGCGTTGATTTACCTGATAATTAACAATTATCATCGAGCGATGTAATCAGAATTCGAGAACTGTTCTTTCTATCGTCGCCTCCATTTATCGATACGTCGCGTCGTTTCTTCTTCTTCTTTTTCTTCTTCTTCTATTCTCGTGGAATAATTATAGATAAAATTTTCTATTCCTTTTTTTTTTCCTTTTCTTTTTCTCGTTCCTTTCTCTCTTTCTCTTTTTTTTACATTTCTGCCATTATTCGAACGCGATAAACGAGCGGAGGCTTTCTGAAACGGAATTTACGATCGTTTTACGCAGCATACGTGCACTCGGAATCGCAATAAAACACGTTGCACGCGTGCGCGCGTTCCGCTACGCTAAATCTCGAGGCACGTTTTAATAATAATCGACATCCACGTTTCTTTTCTGTTGCAGGTGAGTATCTGATCGTAAAGAGAAGAGGGTATGTACGCGAGCCAGTGATTGTTCTCGTGCGGTACGTATAGAAAGGAAATTCCTAGCAGAAACTCGATCGAGGAGGATAGAAGCGAGCCGTGGTAAATGAATTCGTTGCATTCGGTCATCGCGCGTCATCGCGCTTAATATTAAACAGTGGCGGGAAATCGAGCTAATTACGAAACTTTGCGCACTCTGGGAAATTGGAAACGAATGCATCGTTTCTATCGTGTCTCCCTTTTTCTTGAAATTCGATCGCCGCCAACACTCAAATTTCGTACGATGCTACGATAATTATAAATTTTACTCGAAACAACAGGTAAGAGAATGCAGATCGAAATTCGAGTTTTTTTTTTTTTTAAATTCTTATTTTTCGAGAGAAAACGAAGTTGAAATTGTACATTTCGGTTTTTCAAATTAATCAACGCGTCGAAAAATAAGTTGAGTAAGTCACTCTAGATAAGTCGTATCCTCAAAGAGAGATATCATTTTCTAATCCATTAAATTGGAATTCGAATTGCAATACAATTTTTCCAAGCCATCGATCAACAACGATGCTCGAGATTCAGTTTTAAAGGTATCGGGTATCGTCGTTGTTGTGCTGGCATCTGTTATACGATATCTGCGTCGAATGAAAAATATTTTCCAGCAGGCCGTCTCGTTTTTAACGATGATTCGGCGATGCTTCGATTAGGGAATATACGTGACGAGGGAGGAATGGTAAGTTCGTCGAGCTGTACTTGGACACCCCTTCTCCCTTCCCCTTCTCTCTCCCCCCTTCGAGTAATAACGTGTTCGTGCGAAATTGCGGCGCATCCTGCATTCTCGTTATATTTCATATGCACTTTGTCAAGCGCGCGAAGCCTCGAGAGGATGGGACGAGAGGATCTCGCGGGCGTGAAGGAGAGGCCCGCCCCTCCTCCTTGTGACACTTTATCCCAAGCCCTGCACGGGGCAAAAGGGAACGGGCCGTGACGAGCAATTAATTTCGTGCTCGTTCGAACATTTGACGCCTTGAAAATTTCCTTCCTTCCTCTCTTCCCTCTTCCTTCCGTTCTTCTTTCCCTCAACTAATTTCGCGATTCTTTCGATTATCAACCAACGTCTATCTCGTTCCTTATCGTTCTCTTTAAAGTAAAGTAAAAAAATTCTTCGATAAACGAACGAAAAATACACTGTCGAAGCGTATAACTCGCTAGTAGAAGAAATCGCGAATCCAGCGAAAATAACCGCGAATTTCGTTTAATTTGCGATAAGAGCGCGCCGATAAGGCTAGTTCACCGACTCATCGGTCATAAGTGGTGGGGGTGGGGGAGGAGTAATGCTTGCCTCATATTTTATCCGCCGCAATTTATGACGTCCGCCGTGGTAAATAATCGCGCGAGATTAAGATACCTTATCGCTGACTCAGCATTCTTCTCTATACTCGGCGAATTCGTTGTATCGAGCCAATTTTTCCAATACGACCTTATTGTACATTTTTTTCTTTCTTTCTTTTTTTTTTTTTTTTTTTTCCCCCGACCAATCCGCTCTTGGAGAGGATCTTGCCAATACAGTTAAGCGATCTGTCGAAACGTAGTAACGGGCGTCGTCGTATTAATATCATTTGTTGGAAACTGTTCTTCGTAGAGCCATGGGGGCCGAACCCCCATAGAAATTTTGATCGATCGGATAGGATAGAAAGTATCGTTCGATTGACACCGATGGATGTTACGATTGGCAGGGTGATTGACGCCTATCCGCTATAGATGAGTTGCTCTATCTTTGCCGGCGCAAAATCTGGTGGCTCTAACGATGATTCATCGTGGAAAATTCCATCGTTTTGAGCCGCGCGATTAACGCGTCCCACTTTTTTTTTCTTTTTTTCTTTTCTTTTTTCTTTCTTTCTTTCTTCTTTTTTTTAACATCGCACGCTCTCTGCAATTTTATTCTCCAACTTTCGCGACGTTCCTATTTCATCGACCGCTCTTCGTTGGGCAATTCCATCGATGGAATTCTATCAGCGATGGATCTTCTCAACGATTCTATGATTCTATCTTCGCTTCGATCGAGAAGAAGACGATCCCTGGCTCGCCTTTTACGGCTGGATTCAACGGCGAAAGTAAGTAAATAAGTAATTTCTTTGGTCGGAAATTTATCAGGAATCTAAGATGGATGAATTATTCATCGGCTTCCTAGATTGCGTCCACCACTCGTGAGACGGTTTCTCACGCATCATATTACACGGAATAGAACCGTGCACTTCCATCGACGTATAACGTATATATATATATATATATATATATCTCCTCCCTCATAAACTGCAATTTCAGCGTCCTCCCTTTCCCCGTCATTAACGTCTCTTGCGCTGCTCATCCGAGATTGGACGCCAGTCTCTTGGACTTGCGAAGATTTCAGAAATAGTTTATCGATTCCAATTGGTGAACGCGAAACTCGATAACTAGGCTACTCGAATCGCACGCGACGAATTACTCTCCTCTATTGATAACTCTTATCGAATCGAGCCCTCATTCGTGCCTATCTCCACGATAAGGTCACGGATCATTTGTTCCGTTCATCGAGCCTCATTCAATCCGATTCAGCCGCGTCTCTCCTATCGAATCCACTGATTTCTCGAGCGGGACGATTCCGGCTATCGTTTCGCCGCCATTATTCTTATCTAGCGGGGAGTAGCTTGAAGCCGCGAGTAGCAGGCCGCGAAATCCGACAGCGTCCCGCGTCGAAATGTGTACGTGCGCGTGCAAGTTCATCTCGGTGAATGAGGGATTGATGGGTTCGTTTGCGAATCTTAATCCGGCCATTGTTGCCGCCGCGGCTGGAATTGGTGAATCGTAAACGGGGACGGAATATCTCGCGAGACCTTGCACGGCACGAATCGAAATCCGCGGCATAAACGGATCAAGAAGATTATCCCGGATCGTCGTCGCCCCTTTCATCCTTCGTCAAATCTGACCTGTAGTGTCTTTCTCCTTTTCGTAAACTCCTCCCCCCGATTTCTCGTCGAGAGAGAGGAATCTAGTTAGTTTGTTGCCTGCCTTTTTCCCCCCGCTCTCGATCGTTGAACCGGGACCTAAGGTGTCTCGGTGAAAGTTGTTTGTCGATAGAGACGAGGAGGGAGAGAGGGAGGGATGGTTTGGTCTCTTCTTAGAAGCAATTTCGGGAACGATCTCCGCCCCCGTGGTGGTCGTGGTAATCGAAAAGTTTCGGTTCTACGAGATTGCTCGTCGCTGCTACTTAGCGACCTACATACACCAGCGTCGCCGCTGCTATTTCGTTGAGCCGAGGTGTTCCGCTTTTCAGGCGAGGCGCAAGTGAAATTCTTTGCTTCGCGTATTGGGAATATCCCTCAGTGTGTGTCCATTTTTTGGTTTTCCAGGACGATGGTTTAATTTCGACGACGAGAATTCACGCTGCCGCGAATTTCACGGGGAGGACGAGGCGGGGAATTCGAATGGAAGTCGGCCGAGAAAACTTGCCGATTCATCTTTGTGTTTGGCAAACTTTACCACCTCCGGAACAAAGGCGCCACTCCCTAGGAATAAGAAAAGTAATCACGGCCTTCTAACCAGTCCGCGAAACTTTTCCTCCCGATGCGAGGAGAATCGATAGCCGAATTTTTTTCTGCTCCTGCCCCCCCTCCGAATATAAAAACATGCCCGTTTCGCTCTTTTGTTCCTTTCAAAATGCGCAGAATCGATGCATCCTCCTTTCGCCGTTAATCCAACGAGTGTTTACCTTCGATTCGAACGCGTATTCGATCGTTAAATTTTCGAGACGAGAATTTCTCTGCCCCGGGAAAAAAGAAAAGAAAAGAAAAGAAAAGAAAAGAAAAGAAAAAGAGAGCGAGCAAGCCAAGTCTCGAAGTCTTGAAGACAGGCCAAATTCTGGAGCGTGCCGTCCGCGGCTTGTTCGCGACCGTGTTTTAATATCATTGGGGAAAAAAACACTCGGTTGGGGGATGTTGGAGGGTAATAAAATTTTTCGGCGGAGTTCGTGCCCCTTTTTTCCGATTCGCCGCATGTAGCTTCGGTATTCCGTTGGTACGGTTCCAAGTGGGCACCGTTAAAAAAACTCGTCCGACGACCGCTAGATTTAGACGACGTTCCAACGTCGACCTCCTCCTCCTCCTCCTCCTCCTCTTCTTCTTCTTACTCCCGACTCCTGTCTTCGCTCGAGTAAGATGTACTGTTCTGGCCACGGTTCCGAGTTATCAAAGCGTAGAAACCGGAACTAATTCCCTCGAAATTACCGTAGTGGAGGTCCATCAGGAGTATATCGTTTCACCGATGAAAGCCTCTCGTTTCTTCTCCAACCGAGAAGATTCTTCCATCCTCTGTGATCGAACCGGAAGGGAAAAAATCGATCTCTCTTTTTTGCATGCGTTCTCTTCGCCGTTCTCTCCGAATCGAATAATTTAGTAAATGCTTCGTTAAATTCTAATCGTCGATTAACGCGCCTTATACACGCCTTTGACTCTAGATCATTCGATGGAATGAGCTCGAGATAATCTGGAAACCGGGACGGGAAGCGATTATATCGAGGCTCGTTATTAACCGATTATTAACCATTAGGCAAGGTATAAAAATGTGGGAAGCGGAATCGCGACAACCGAGTTTCCTCTTTCCTTTAATTTCATCTTCCCCCCCCCCCCCCTCCCCCCTCGATTCGCCTAGAGAACTCCGTTTCCGTGTACGCCGTGTAATTCATGGTCTCGTCGCGATATCATCGTTTGCCGAGAGGGAAAATTCCGGATGGGTTTTAATTAATCGGCGGAAATCGGAGAGAAAGGGAGGATGCGGGAGGATGATGAAAAGGAAGACGTTCGGACGAAGAAGCAATTATCGCTGTGTTGGGTTATATCGAAGCGTGACATCGGCGCGCATCGCTCTCCTCCTTGGCTCGGAAATCCCCTACGTATCGGAACAAGTGGGAGAAGGGAGAAAAGATCGTCGAGCTCTCGTTCGATAACTCTCGATAACTCGCGGTCCGCACAGAAACGTCGTCCGCGCGGGGAACAAAGAAGCTGCGACGTCGACATTATCTCGATCGAATAAAAATGGCCGAGTCCTTCGATACACTTGACATAAATCTCGCCAACGATAAAGCGGGGGCTGCGGTAACGAGCAATACGTACGATCGTTAATGCCAGCAACCGCGATGGAAAACGACTCTCCTCTTCTCTGTCTCTCTCTCTCTCTCTCTCTCTCTCTCTCCCTTCCGCCCTCGGCCATTTTGCGAAACCATTTTTTTCCACCCTCTTCTCCTTCGATCGAAACGAAACGATAGATCCCAACCGATGTATCTGCCCGTTCTGGGAAAGGAGAAAAAAAAAGAGGGGTTTTAAAGAGGAGGAGGGACGATCTTAAGGAGGAGGAGGAGGAGGAGGAGAGGGACGCGAAAATCGCACGTTTCCTTCCAAAACGGAGGGAAACATTTTATAGCAGACGAGGCACGGTTCGAATCTTTGGATTTTTCATCGGAACCGCTTTAAATCTAAATTTCGAGAACCCCTCGAGGGTTAGTGGACGGATGTGTGGAGGGAGAGAGGAGTTCGGGGAAAGGAATAAATTACGAAGCGAGAGTCCAGTCCGGTAATTTTGACCTGGAACCGTTCTAACTCTCCCTCCTGTACGAATGAAAAGTTCTCTTTTCGCGTATATGGAGGAGGATCGATAATCGATGATCTTTTCCTGCTCGTGCACGACTCCACGTCCCTCTTCTTGGAAAGATTTTGACCCCGGCAATATCTGCGGAATATGATCGCAAGCCTTCGACTTGGAGACGGATCCGATAGCGAATCGAACGGTGCTTTTACCTAAAATTCGTTTATCGTGTTCATAGGGTGCATTGGTGCGCGTTTCTACGGCGAACGGGATACGTAGCTCCGTCAATTTCATCGGTGCGCTTCACGGATTTGCAAAACGTCCCCGCTGATACCACGTTCAAAAATCTTTTTTAAACTAGAGACAGACGAGTTTTTTTCCCTCCTTGAAAAGGCGGCTTTTCGCTGCCCATTTTCCATTGTTCGATTATATTTAATTAAATGTTACGAATATATTTTATTATTGGTTATATTCTCTTATCAAGGAAGGATCGATCTTTTTTGTATTTTTGCTTCATTTCCTTTTTCCTTTCTTTTCAAACTCGCGAAAAGTATTCACGGATCATATCTACGTATTTCTTTTGATAGTAATAGTCATCTTACGATTCTTCACGGAGAAAAAGGCGATCGTCCATCCTGGACGAAACGCCGAGTCACTAACGACGTTTTCTCTTCTCGCGTCTTTTCTTTTCGGTGAAATCCCAGCCGGTGTGGGAATTGTGTGCTCAGGGCAACGAATCTCCCGTTTATTTTACCTAGACCCGTCACGTATCGGGCGGTTTCAATTTTCTCTTTTTTTTTTCTCCTTTTTCCCCACCATAGGCGCGACGAGGGGGAGAAAAACGCGGCTCATCTTCGAAATATCATTCTGGCCGGTGTCCAAGAGCCGCGTCCATTCCGAGGGCGCATTTCTTCGGTGTAATCGGAGCGCCCTCGACGATAAATCGGATTCGAATCGGGCCAATAGGCCTGTGGAAATAATGGAGGGCCAAGTCGTGCGTGCGAGGCGACGTTGGGACAAAAAGAATCGTGGATTTCGATTTAGCCTATATTCCCCCGTCCCTGCCATTGTTGCTAACCGGAGGCTGGCCGTATCGATAAAAGTTCTCGTCGCGCGTCGTATTTGTCGTCCCGGAGAAAAGAGAATTTCCCATCCAGGTTTATGAAAGGGGATCGATTTCAGTGGCTTTAAATGGAAAGTACGCAGCTATGTGTCTCGTCAAAGTCGGACCTGAAACCCGGCCCTCTGTCGAGAAAGAAAGAACGAACGTTCGATCCAACTCGTCGCACGTGTAAAAGGTATCGTTGAAAGTCCACCAAGCACCTCTGCATCTCTCATCTGCTAATGTTGGAAAGATTCGTCGACAGGATCGTTACGCCTAAAAACGCGATGATAATGAATTTAACGATAACTAGTGGGTTGAAAACGAAAGAATCGTTACTACAGGCGCGAATATATACTTATCGATATTCCAGTTTCCTTTTTCGTTCTTGGTGCTTGGAACGAGGACGACTCGTATCTTTGCTTCTTCGGCGCGAAGAAATCGGCGCGAAATTCGAGGATATCGAGGATATCGAGGCATATAAGTATGGAGAAAATATCTATAGAAAGATAGCGGTCGTTTTAGGCGCGTAAACTTTAATTAGGGGGATTAGAGGAGGCAGCATTTGGAAGGAAATGGAAGGAAATCGATGGTTGGGAAGTGTGCGTTCAGATTTTTCGTTATTGTTGTACAGGTATTAAATCAGATTGTATTCCGGGATGAGACTCGAGGAATTCGATCGTTGGAGGATCAAGAGGATCGAAGAAAATGCTTTTCCGATTCGCAAACAAAGACGATGATCCCGATGGAAAGCGAAAATCCGCTACAGAGAAATCGTCGTTGGAAAGGAAAACGCGATTAACTATCGCTATTCTATTTCTCCATTTTTCCAAGATCGCGTCTCTCTTTGCCCCGATATCGTCGAGGAGGCGAAATTAATCCCCGGTAATTAACCTCGTGCGATTGTTTGCCTCGAGTAAAGACTGGTTCACGCCTCGAGCGATGCTTCCACTCGAGCAGATTTCTGACAAGTTTTGCTGCACGAGTTTCGATGCCGACCGTGGAGAAAGACGGGTGGAGAAGTTTGGAAGGATATCGCTCGATACTTGGGAACAATGCCGCAGTATTTCGTGATCATTGTACAACTTTTTTACATGAAACGCTGCCGCGATGGTAAACATATTTGTCTGGAATACTTTCGAGGGAAAAAAGTTTACAAAATCCTAAAATGAATCTCGATTAATCATATGGAGGATCGATAATTTGGATTGAAAATAAAATTCGTTTAGAAAAATATACAAACTTCTTCCATCAAAACTCATCGTTCCTTCGAAGATTAAACGTTCGTATGCAAGAATTTCTCTGAGAGAAAGAGAGAGAGAGAGAAAGAGAGAGGGGGAGGATCAGAAATCCAAAAATCGTGGAGAATAACACGTGCTTCGAAATCTCTTGAATTCCATCCAGGAAAGAAAGAAATCGGTGAATGGGTCGGTCGGGGTGATATTCCCCGAGCGAGTGGCTTCGTCTGGACTCCTATTACTCCAGTTTCTCGAAATGGACGACGACGTCGGGAACCTATCCGGCCAGACACGCCCGGAATTTCGGGAGAGGACCCGTATGCGGATTCCAGTCGTGTCGCTCTCGAGAGCAATGTGGGCGAGCTAGCGAGAGATCGACGAACGTTCGTCCGCGATTTCGCAACGAAGGAAGAAGGAAGAAATCGTACGCCTCCGAATTCGTGGCTCGAGCTCTGCCCTCGTCGCACACGCGTCCTCCTAACGTCGAGCGGAACGATCGATTCGAATTTCCATGTTCTTTCGAACATGGAAAGGTGGAAAGGTGGCTCTCGTGTAGAAATTTTATGTTCTTTGTTCGTTAACCTTCTCGCGTTTGAAATTTACCGATGCCACCGGCCGATAGGCATCCTGCCAGACTTCTATTTGCTCGCCATTACATAATAGTGGTGTATTTGATCGATATTGGGGCACGAACGGGGTGCGATGGTACGAGGGGGAAATTTTGATATTTGGCAATGAGAAACGAACGGCCGTTGTCGAAATGCCGGTGGACAAATTGAAAAATTGCCACGGAATATTTGACCGCGTTATCATCGAATCGGTGCACGCTCGCGTTTCATTATTCCCAAGAGCGGAATACGGACGAGGGAATTCCGCGTGTGCATGTGGAAAAATCGCGAAGACGCTGGATTCACCCGAGAGAGGAAGGGAAAGTAGAAAGAGAAGAAAGAAATCTGTTGCCACTTGCAAGGATGTGGATGTGGATATATGTACTCCGTCTCTTTGTCGCGTAGGATTCGTGGAAAAAGACGATATCTCCCCATACGAATCCGTCAAGGGAGTCGAGGAGAGGATCCTCGAGGGTATTCTACTTTCCTCGTCCTCAAGGTTATCGATCCTCGAGTACTACGGTGAAAGAGGATGAAACGACACCGTCTCTCGCTCCTTTTCGGGGTGAAAGGTTCGCGCGACCCTCCCGAATTCCCGCTTCTCTTTCTCCGCTCTGTTTTCAAGGTCACCCTCTCCCTTCGCTCTCGAAAAGGTGGCTCTTGGCCACACCATCTATAGAAGTCGAGGAAAGTGAGAGGAGGAAGGATCGATCGAGTGACGAGTAGGACGACGCTCGATCGATGATCCTTCGAATCTCGGTTTTGCCCGAAACGAAATTGTACGTTCAAGGTCAGTGGATCGCGAAAACGGGGGAAACGTAATAATAAATCAAACGCGTGTGCAAAACGAAAAAAAGTTTGGAAAATAAGGAATAGGAATGATGAGCCGAGCGAAGGATACGAGGAGGTGGTGCGACACGCAGTGGAAAGTCAGAAAGAAGGAAGAAGAGAAAGAGGAGGAGGAGGAGGAGGAGGAGAAGTTGGAGGGTTGACCATTTCGGGAGTGTCGGCTGATCGATGCAACAGCAGCGCCGCTACGAGGCGTATGGTAGGAGGGAAAGGGCAGAGGGTAAGCCTCCCTTCCACCCTGTGTCGGCCTTCTCTCCGGCATATCCCTCCCTCTCGGACCGTTGCACGCGTACTAACCGAGCGGCGCGCGTTCGGCTTCTCCGCTCCAGCCATCCCCCTCCAACCTTTGCGTCGCTCCTCCACCACCACCGCCGCCAATTTTCAGATAGGGGTTGCTTCGACGCGACGCGACGCGACGCGGACCACCGATGCGCCCTCTCTCGCTCTCCTCCTCCTCCTCTCCGTCCTTTCGCTCCTTTCTCCCTTTCGTGCCTTCCTCTCGCTCTTTCTCCCCCTCGCGCTCCCTCCCTCGCAGCCTCAGTTCTCGCCTGAAGACCGTGCGGTGTACAGGTGATCCGGCTCGTGCGTATTCACCCTCTCCGCGCTCGAGTTTGTTCGCCCGCCGTTGCTCGGGATGACGTGCTGCCGCGTTGCCACGAGGAGGACGCACGCTCTGTCCTGCCGCGTCGTCGACGAGGTGCGCTTCCTTCTTCTGCCGTTTCTTCTTCTTCTTTTTCTTCTTCTTTTTCTTTTTTTTTCTTCTCACCAATTCTCCCCAATTCCAGCTTCTCCTTCGTTTCGGTTTCGGATCGTGCGCCTCGTGCGCTCGTCTTTCCTCCATCGAACTTCGTTCCTCCAGCAACGAAATCATCCTGACAGGTTCCTCGTTTCGACTCTCTCTTCGTAGGAGAAGAATTTTCTACGTGTTGTGTTGTGCTCGTTCTTTCCGTTCCTTCCTCGTTCGACTCGTCCTCGATGGACACCTATCTCCTATCGTTTCTTCCGCGTTCTTCGTGAAAGTGATTCGACGACGAGAAAAACCTTTTTCCTCGTCCTTCCTCCGAACTTCTTCCTTCTTTTTCTTTGATATTTCGAACGAGGAGAGGAGATCCGCTCGAGATTGTGCGCCGTGTGTAATAATTCATCGGAGATGAGTTTTCGATCACGTGGGTGGACGATCTTCGATTCCATCGTATCTCGATAGCCTTCGAGTCGATAGTCTGGAGAATATCTCGTTGCTAACGCGACGGGTTTAGTAGACTTCGCCGTCCCCTTTAATCTCGTTCCTTCGAGAGAAATCCTTTTATCGTTCGCGAGGTAATTAAAAAGCGCATTCGTTGTTCGTACCGCTGAGAACTCGCCCAAAGTTCTCTCTCTCTCTCTCTCTCTTTTTCTCTTTCTTTCTCGTCGATGTTTAATCTACGAAACACGCGACGCATTACGTACGATTCCTCGATCACGTGGTTGCCTCGTTCATCGTTCTTCGCCGTATCGTGGCCAATCGTAGATTCACGAGATTATCGTGATCCTCTTCCGCGCTCTTCTCCCCAATTAATACGTTAAAAGGCGTTTCTTTTCAGGGGCGCGCAATTATAACGTGATTAATATCCTCGCGAATTATATATTCGCGTAACTCGGGACGGAATGATTTATCCTCGCGCGGTAACCACCGGTATTAAGCTGGATTCTCACGGTGCTTCTAAATAATAGGAAGCGTTAAATTGGCTCTCGAGTTTGTGGGATCTAGCGGGATCCGAGTCTTAAGTTCTTTTTCTCGTCTGCGAAACACGCAGTTGCCCCGTCCACGTGTCTTCGAATTGGATTTCCCGGCGAATCTCGTTTCCCGGTTTAGATCCCGTCCTTTTGTACTTTTCGCTCCGCAATATTTTTCCTTTTTTTTTTTTTTTTTAACTGGTAAAACTGGTCGACTGATGGAACGTTGGTTTTCTTTTTCTTTTTCTTTTTCTTTTTTATTTTTTTCGAATCGAAAAGTATCGAGAATCGAGGAGCGAGAAAAAACAATGGGGCTTGGAAGAGATAACCGATGAAACGTCTGGGAAACGGGAATACCGGTTATACGCGTGACACGTCAAAAGAACGGGTAGCATTGTGCTCCATTTCTAAGGCTGACGGAAGCTCGATGATTCGTTCGCCAGCTGGCAAGGCCGGCTGGCCGTCGATGAGCCTGTTTTTAGCCGCGAACACGTGAATTAGCTATCCTCCACCGATCCCCACGCTTTTCACGCTTCTTCCACTCTGTATCGATTTCGCATTCCCTCGGTGTGAACGCTTTCGCTCCACGTTTCGATTCATCCCGAATTCGTCTATTCGACGACGACATCCGAAAAAAAGCAGATATCGAGAAAACGATCGTTTTCTCTATATCGGTCGCAATTCGACAATTGCTCGACAATTCTCGACGCCCTCTTTCTTCGTCCATCTATCTTTTTGGCAACGGTAACTACGGGTCGTGGACGTGAGCCACTAAAATCCACGATCTCTTCAGTCGAACGGCGAAGGTCACCGAACGAACGCATAATACCAGAATTCGAACGATTTCTGGATCGCGTGGTGGTTGCACGTTAACGCCGCAATCCGATCATCGGATTTGCCGCAATTCGGCCCCCGTTCAATGGAATATAAGCGACATTTTTTCGACGGAGAGGCGCGAATCATAATTAATCGAAACCCGATTGGTCGCGCGAACGAACAGAGGGAATCGCGATGAGCGGTTTTCCACGCGACAGAGTTTTCCAAATACCCTTGAACGATCGTTATTGGGGCGGTATATGCGCGGAGAGCAGCACGAGTCGAAAACGAGGATCGGAGGCGCGTGCATTGGAATCGGCAGAGCAGGGATTAAACCGACAATTGTCTCGAGAATTTCGAATGGGGCAAATGGGGCTGCGACAGAAGCAACGGGCATCATCGCGGCTGCATTCGGCAAGCGGACAGTTATCGGGCATTGGATAACGCTTCGATGCCCGTAATACGACGCTGTCCGTGTATCGTCCGCGATTTTATCCTACGATATATGTATATATATATATTTCCATCGGCGCATAATTCTTTCGAATCTCTCCTTCCACTTCGAAATGTCATCTTTCCTTATTTTTATCCTCTCTATCGATATCTTTCTCGGATAAACGGTGCATTTTAAAGTAGTATGGATTTTTTAGCCCAATTGCGCGATAAACTGCGTGAAAGGGAGCTAGTTATCCGGAAGTAAAATTTTTAAAATAATTAAATAGTTAAATTGAACGTCCTTCTCGATATATCTCGACTTTAGGTTCGATCGCATTTCTTTTGCAACAACCAGCACCTCTTTCTTCCAACTGCCAAACATCAAAGCAAGCGTCACGCGTCCAACGGAAGGAACTTCGTGGATGTTCGAGGGATGAAGAGAGAGAGAGAGGGATCGTGTATAATCGTGTCATCTAGATATTCTCGCGAATGGCATCAGAGTTAACAGCGTTAGACTGAACCGCAATGCAAACGAGTCGATGCACTCTGGTGCAGCCCCCGCATGCTTTGTTCCGGGTTCCACGACAACTGCCGAGGTTGTCGAGGCTGTCGTGGCCGAGGGCGGCCAGTAAATTTCCCAACGGCTGGCAACTGGCCAGACATTTTTATTACGGCCTACGCCTCACCGAACGTTTCCTAGTCTTGGCCGCCGCTAACTAACGCCATTTCCCGGACGTGTCGTTTCCCTCTTCGCGCACGCTCGTCCAGTGCTTTATGGAAACGACTCGAAACTTCTCCATCTCTCTTTCTCTCTCTCTCTCTCTCTCTCTCTCTATCCATCCCTCTCTCGTATATATATATATATATATATACACCCTTCTTACAGGGGATTCTCTGGTAAAAGGCGTTTATACGGGGCTTATACGTGCACGAGCGGCTAAGAGGGAGACTCGCGAGCGTGCAAATCAGGCGGAACGTCTACGTGTAAAGTAGACGTTTTATCCAAGACCATCTTCGTGCGCGTTCTTCCTTCGCTGTCTCCCTTCAACCTGGGAACAACCGCTGGGCTTAATTATTTCGAACCACCCCAGCGGATAATGTTCTTCCTCCGATTTTAGGGAGGTAGGAGAAGTAGGTGAAGTTGAGGCGATATATCGTTTAGGAATTGAAGAAGAAAGAGGAAAACGAGGCTGCCAGGATGATGAGGACGTAGGGATTACCATTTATTCGTTCGTTCCAACATTTGTTTCGTTGCAACCCGTTATAACCTGCCCCCCCTCCCGTAAAGCTGTAGAGACGAGTGACGATGTAGCGTCGAACGATATTCGCGACGGTGGGACCGCGAGCTACGTGTTCCCTGCGTGCAGAGACGACGAGGATGTCGGAGGCACGTGGCCGGGATTGGTGAGAGAAGCGAACGATAACCGAGGAATCGAGGTTTTCTGTGAAAACAGAAGCGGGTCCAAGTTCGAAGCGTTCGAGCTTGGTGAAAGGAGGAGGAGGGGGGGCGACAGGTTAAAGGGACAGGAAGGAGGGGGGTGGTCCGCAAGGGCCACGGCCATGGGGGAGGCAGCATGTTCTCCGAGCTGTGCAGGGAGACTTTGCGGAAGGCAGCTGTGTGCTACAGTTCTGGTCGTGCAGGAAGTCCATCACCATCGCCACCAACGTCTCCGCCGCCATCTCCCGCCAAAGAAGCAAAGACTACTGCCAACGTTGACCTGGCAAATGTCCGTGATGCCTGCCACGAAGCCAGAGATCCAGGGACCAGCGGAAGGAGAGCGCCGCATCAGCACCAACCGACGTCGTCAGGAACCTGCGTTACGGAATTCCGCGACTTCACCGCCGGAAGGAGATCGCCCACCGCCGCCTCCACCGACTCCAGGGAGTACGTTTACGCCGCGGAAACGCTTCCCTCTCTGGTATACGATCGCGCGCCGCGATCCCTTTTTCTCATCTCGGCTCCGTTCCTTTTTTTTTTTTTCTTCGCCGCGTTTCTTCTCTTGCTCGTTCGCCACGAATATATATATTTCTACCTACCGCCATTTCCACGCCCGTTGCGATCGCTTTACGATCGTTCAGATATTATACAGGAGATATACCTCGCCCGTTGTATCGAATTCGCGACGATCCAACTCGCGATGATCCGACTCTGCTGTAAATAAAATTGTTGCGTATCGTCGAGATCGGGTCAGAAGAAGCCTCTGAGGGGAATCGTAGCCGGAAATTCGATCGTTCGCGAGGCTCGCGATTTCCGCGCGCGGCTAATTTAACTTCCTTAATCTCGGGATTGAGAGAGAGAGAGAGAGAGAGAGAGAGGGAGAGAGGGAGGGAAAAAGTCGGTTTAACGATCGAATTGGCCGTTTCACGAATGGAAGCGCGTAAACGTATTCCCGTCACGGAATCCTCAGGAAGCGTTCAACGGTGGCCGCCGACTTCGGGAAAAGATTGGGCTGGGCCGAGGCGAGGGACGGGAAGCGAGGCTCGTTTCCGGCAGACACGAGGGACGGACGATCGGTGTCCCCCGAAAAGGGACGACAGTGCGAAGACAACAGGGGGTCGAGCGGAGGATACGAGTATGGCCGACCGGACTCGAGACTCGGTAGACAGTCCCCTGGGTCCCCAGGATCGTCGCCCGAACCAGAGGACAACTCCTCAACTTCTGGCGACGAAGGTATTGTTCTTGTCGCTCTCGTCTTTCCTTACTCGCGCCATATTTATTTTTGCAAAATGAGAAAATAGAAAACTGGCGAGCGGAAATATTTTTTTTTTCTTTTTTTTATTAAAGCGTTTATAAAAAGTGGCTCGAACCGGAGGATCA
Organism: Apis laboriosa; assembly: GCF_014066325.1. Lineage (NCBI taxonomy): Eukaryota > Metazoa > Arthropoda > Insecta > Hymenoptera > Apidae > Apis > Apis laboriosa. Next base: position 3,905,163 of record NW_025221020.1, on the reverse strand, counting down.
TTCCTCAACTTCTGTTAAACGTGCCAAACGTACGATATTTATTTTTTGCAAAAAAGAAAAAAGAAAATAGAAAATTATCGAGCGGAAATATTTTCTTTTGCGAATTTTGAAATTATTCGCAACGATGCGTAAATAGAAAATGATGATCGAGATAATGCGTTTATAAAATTTAAGTGGCCCGAACCAGAGGACGATTCCTCGATTTCTGAAGATATGGCATGTGCAACACGCGTACATTTATTTTGTTGGGAAAAAAAAAAAAAAAAAAGAAAAGAAAAAAAAGAAAAAATAGAAAGTTATCGAGTGGAAATATTCTTATTGCGAATTTGAAATTAATCGCGGTAAATAAGAAATGGTCGAGGTAATAATACGTTTAACAAAATTTAAGTGACATAATTGGTGGGAGCGTTATTAGGTTTAAACGGAGACACAAGTAGTTATGTGGGACAACTTGTTCGTCGTATTCGTCGTCGATACACTTTAATTAACGGGGGAAATCAAGTTTACCGGGCCACTGGCGGTCGTGATAGTTCCATCCTGGCAAATTAACGGCGCAAGGACATGCAAATCGAGTTTTCGAATTTATTTCGGAACAAATTCTTGTTTTTATAGGCATTCGTTCAAAACACATTCGCACATAGATAAATATTAGCTGTTCGTTAAAAATTGGGGGATTTTGTAAAATAGATAAATAAATAAATAAGAACATAGGGGACAGGTGTTTATCTTACTCGTATTGGTCGTTTCGCAGAACGTGCATTCCAAAAATTTGGAACCATCGTGTGCGAGCTTAGCATTCGTGAAGTTTTCCTCAACTTTTTGAAACAGCGAAGAAACGCGAACAATTTGTGACTTTTTACTCCATTAACGTGATTTTCGCCCCATGGGACCAGTTCCCGACGAGGGATGCAACGAAACTTTTATACACTTGCAAACAAATACTTGTTTCGAATACAATGTACTTCAATGTACAAGTACGAAATTCTATTTTCAAATTCTTCTCAAATGTCTCGAGAAACAATTTGTAATTTTTTTTCTTCTTCTCCTTTTAATATCTATACCGTTGAAGAAAAATAATTAGTTAAAAATTTCGAATAAAGTTACTTTAAATAATTACTTATTAAAATGCTTAAATAACATTTATTCGTATATAGTTGATCCGTTTTTCGGTATAATTTTGACCGTTTGACGTTGGAATTATTTCCGATTATGTCACAATAAATTATTGAAGTAACTTTACTCGTAATTTCAACTAATAAATTTTATTTGTCCATCGTTGGTTACATTCTCTCATCTAATCGACAGGAGCTAAATAAATTCACTGTTCGAATAAATTTTACCAATTTCGTAATTTTCTATTATCGCCAATTCATTATTAATGAACTAATCGAATCAAACGGCGTTAATCTAACGAATCTAACGAATCTGAAAAGCCAGATCACGGACGGTTAACCCGTTGTCGACTCGACTTTCCTCTGATGTCTCTCTTTCTATTCGTAGAAATTCGTTTGCAAAAGAAGAGCGCGACACGGCGACGAGTGGAAGCCGGAACTTCCTTTCCCGCGACGCCTTCTTTGTCAGACTTTCAACGATTTTCCTCCCTTTTATCGAGCTTCCCGTCGACGATCCCTCCCTCTCCGCGAAAATTTGTCCCGTAACGGAAAGCAAAGGCGGGGAATTTTGTTCGACAAAAATAGCCAAGATTCTCCGAGACGTTTGAAACCGCTTCGAGCTATCAGCTATCGATCCATTATGGAAACTCTTTTGAACTTTTTTCACGTTTCTCCGCCAGATTTTTATCGGCAAACGCGTTTAACGATCACTCGTGAATTAACGTTTTTAAAACAACTTTCCTTCCAAATTTTCCTTTTAATTATATCTCGAGGACTTTCTTTTTTTTTTTTTTTTAACTTTTATCTTTTTAAAGTTTAGAAATTTTTCATCGAAACTTGCTACTCTCCTCGACACTACTACTCTTTATATAGTTATTAAAAGCGCAGAGAAAAGTTTTCACGTTTCAATCACGAATGATATAATACCTTGAACCTCGCCTTCAACTTTTCCCATATCTAACTGAAACAATCTCCCTCCACTATCGATACGCGAGCGCAACTAATCAACTCCTCGACTGTCTCCACCTTTCCATCCAACGAACGTTGTCCCGTTTCCCGAAACAAATCACTTTCGATATGACGTTCAGTATTCGATCAGCCCGGATAGAAACGGAATTGGAGATTCGGCGTTTCGTCGCCCGGAACAGTCGAAAGAGTGAAATATTCACATTGTTCGCATATGCTTCTTGTTCGCCCCAATTTTTCGAACATTGGCCAGTTACGGTAGCCGCCCAACAAACGCAATCCAAAATTCTTTTCGATTCGAGTCGAGATCGTTGGCTCCCGGTCTTGAATCCCCGACACGAACGAATATCTCTCGAATACGAGAGATAAAGCCTTCCTGAAACGAATTTCTGCAAAATATTCTTCGCTTCGACAAACAATTTTTTATCAACGCGTCCAGTACGTATTCCCGTATCGATTTTGGCTCGTAATCTCGGCGGAGGATTATGCGGAAATGAGCGATACCCGCGTGGTGAGGGAAATCAATAATATCGTGGACGATGATGCGGCAAAGGTACGGCGATAACGCTCTGTAATTGCTGGGTATCGCGCCGTGCAAATTATTAGATTTTACATTCGAATATTTACATTCGAGTTCGAAACGTTTATTTATTATTTGCTTAAATATTCGACGAAATTAAAATTGACACGTCCAAACGAGATAGGTATATATATATATACGTTATATCCTCGAAGGATTAAAATTATAATTATAACCAAGCATCTAAAGTTTTATTGTTGAGAGAATTTTATTATTTACAAATCTTTAGAATCTTTTTTAAAATTATTGTTTAGAAATCTTCTCGTTTAATATTCTCCGAGATCCTTCTCCTCAAAATCATCAGGAACGAGACAACCTTTCGAAAAATTTTTCGAAAGATTCGGAGAGATAGATCTCCTTACCGATCCTTTCTTTTCCCCTGCTGACTTCGATATGCATAATCTGCCAAGGATTAGCGAGGAGAGACACGAGAGATAAACGGCGTGAGTCGAGATTCGTCGTGGTTGGACAAAGCCGTTTCGGGGCGACCGATGCCGGCCCTTGATCGGCGATATAATTGTTTCGAAAGCGAGCAGCGGAGTAAGCGAACGTGGAGGCTCGTGAATATTCTCTCGTGGAAACGCGATGCGCCTCGGATGCGCGTCGTTGCATCCTCGAATATTACACCGCACGGTGTACACACGGTGGAAAGTGGTAGAGGGAGGGGGAAACGGAAGGGAGGTAGGAAATGGGCGAAAGAGGGAAGTTATAGAAGCGGCGTTGAATTATGGCCGTTGCCGAGTACGGTCGGTAATGCGGTCTCGCAATGCGGTACACCCGTTTCCTACGATTTGCTTCGTTTAACGAACCGTCGTTTCATCGATCCAAGATTCATCATAATCCGAGAGTCGAGTAGGATAAAAGTAGGTAATGGTTCCCGGCTGATGCCAAACATACGTCGAAAGCCTCTTCAGAGATCTTGTTCGTGCGATCGCCTCCTGGGCTTTGCACCCGAGGATTCTTTCTTTCGAATGCGAATCCGCAAATTACGCGACCGTTCAATGTTTATGGATATACGATGACTATGTTAAATAATTGTTTTTTTTTTCTTACGTATTTAAGATACGTATTTTCCTTCGTTTCGAAAAAATTTTTTTACAAATAATCGAATTACTTATCGTTCGTACAATAAAATAAGCAGATTCAACGATTAATCGGCTATCGATCGCTGTGGAGGTTGGCGGAATCGATGAGGATCGATAAATTAAAATTCATATTTTCCTTCATTTTGGAACGGACAATTTCCTTCGATTCCTCCTCCTCTAATTCCATCCAGTTGTCCAAGTTTCGTAGGGACGTTAGAAGGATATCTGTGGGTATCAGGAACAGAGATGGAAAGTTTCCGCGCTTTCACACAGTTGGCGCGAGAATTCCATCCAAGTTTGACTCGGAAGGGATCGTGATGAATTACCTGGCCGAGGCACGTGGAAAAGATGTTTCCTACGGAAACGTGTGTTCGCGCGTCATCTTCCACCCCGTGCATTGTTTGCTTACGCTCTTTCTATAGAAGCTGATCGCGCGAGAAAGAAAATGAGAGAAAAGTGGGACACGCGATGAACGCAGAAGATCGTTGTTCTCGCTCGTTTGCACGAGGATTGCCCGTCCTATCCTCTATCTTGGGTTTCCCTCGTTTTCCATTAGGTTCGTGGAAAATCACGACGCGTTTTATCCTCCGCGTACACGTCGATATCCACACCGTCGCCGATACCCGTTTTTAATTGCATCCTTTATTAATCCTGTATTAATTGCTCGAATCACGCGCGACGATCGAGCCGATAATCTTCGCGATAAGGTAAAAAGCGTTCGTCTTTCGCCTTACTCTCCTCCCTCTTTTTCCGTTGGCACGGAATTATCGAACCGGTTGGCAATGCGAGTAACACTCGAGAGGCCTAGACGTATCGCTCGTATCGATGATCGCAGAGACAGATGTCGGAAAGGGGTCTCTCGAGAGGAGAGGAGACTCTCGAGAGTGATTTGGAAGATGGAGGTTTGCCCCGATAGGGAGCAATAAGTTGGCATAACCGGTATGGACGATAGGAATCCGCTGACTTTGGTCTGGCTTCTTCTTCTTCTTCTTCTTCTTCTTCGAGGCGAGGCGAGGCGAGTCCTTACCGTGCACTTGAAGAGGGAAGCCTTTTTCTTTCTTTCTTTCTTTCTTTCTGCCAGCCGCGAAAGTGCCGAAGCTACCTCGCGGCTTGCCAACTTGAAACACTCGAGACCCCTCTTCACAGCTTTGCTTTCGTATACGCGATTTGTCTCTCCTCGACCGTGCTCCTTTCCTTCTCTCCTTGGCAATTGCGCCGATTTTCGGTAGGGAACTGCTCGGGGAAAATGCTTGCCCACGTGGGATAAACGCCCACGCGTGTGTGGAGAGATTTTCTTCGCCCGGCGGCTTATCTGTCCCCGCGATAAATTTAAAGTCCCCGCAGCTTTTATAAATGATCGGTGGCCAACTGTAATTTACATAAGAAACGATATCGCAGAGCTGTGCGGTTCTGCTTCCATAAAAGGTTTTTCGATACATGTCTGGCAATATGATACATTGTTATACGGTACGGAATTCGATTATTTTTTTTTTTTTTTTTTTTTTACATACATATTTTGATAGAAAAACGATTGGAATTTAGCATTAACGTATTGTTTATTGTTATTCAATAAAGGATCTCGAATCATTTTTTTAATCCTTGTCTCTTACGTTTTCTGTTCCAGGTGAGTATCGCGCTGAACGGATACGAAGATTCACTTTAATCCCGATAAACGGTGAGCCAAGAAACACGATCGTTTATGGTGTGTAACGTAGATGGTAAACAGCGAGGAAAAAATTACTTGCGTTTCTCGTCGAGGCCACTTTCCCGCGCCAAAATTAAAATACTCCGCCCGCCCCTTTTACGGTATCCAATTCTCTCGGTCAACCTCTTCCTTCTTCGAGGTATTCTTCGAAAACGCGGCCTCGTCTGCGCGGACTATGTTCGCTCTCTCCGGCATTTTTAACGAAAATGGAGCCCATTGTTCGCGCCGATGATCGTCGTCCCCCTGGACGAATGGCGTCGTCGTTCTGGTAATTGGAGCAGACCCGGCCACGGGAGTACCAATTAAACTTATATCTCGCGATGTCTTTATTGTCGCCGCTTGAATGCGGTCGCGTGCCTCAATTCCTGGCTAAATGAGTTTCCCCCTCATTGATTCGCGGTAACGATATCGCGGTGAAAAGTTCCCACCTCTCTTCCTGACTTCCGCTCTCCCTCTCTCTGCCTCTCCCTCTTTGTCGCTTGCTCCTTCGTTTTCCGCCAAACGAAAGAATCTTTGTATTCTTTGATCGGCTCGGAACGAAAAAAAAATAAGGAAGAAGGAAATTAATTTGAAATCGATTTTCGATGGAAACGAAGCATTGAATTTTCCCGCGGAATTTAATAATTTATCGGATTTTCCTTTCGTATGTGTTCGATCGTGGTGAAAGTGTCACACTTTCGCCCCCTTAAGTTAAACGAACCGCGTGTCGCGCCAATTTCGTCAACTCCAAGATTTTCCCCTTCCAATTTTTCCCCCGTTACGTAGCCCTTATATAACCACCACTCGACGCGCGATAAATAACATTTCTTAATCGGTGTTTCGTAAACACTTCTCTCGGAGAGATTCTCGCCTCGGAATAATAGAATTATTCTCGAACTGCCTCGAATGTTAATTAACTATATATAGGGGATTCCAATTAACGATCCGCGCGTCGTAAACCGTGGTCGCAAACGCGTGCACGATTAATCGACGATCTATCTTTAACTTTCGTTATAGAAGAAATATTACGGACGGCGATACGTGGATAGCTTTTTCTTTCTTTCTTTTTTTTTTTTATCGAGTTATCTCTCGATAGAATAGGTTTTTATCAGGAAGGAAATTGCAATTCTGCGAGATCATCTACATCGTCTTTCGAACATTTTGCATACGCATAGTATTTTATACGCGGCAATTTGCGATATCGGATATCGAAGGATCGAAGGATTGCAACCTATTCGCTCGACGATCAACTTCATTTATACCTTCTTTCTTTCCTTATTTTTTTTTTTTTTCTTTCTTTCCTTTCAATCAACTTGGAGAGATCTTTCGCACAATTCCCGATTCCAAACGACACGTCTTTCCCTCGATTTTCCACACAGCGCGGAATCTGCATCTGGTGGAAATTATCGAGTAATCGAATTCACCCGCTTTCCGCGCTGAATCCCGATAATTATTAATTGCAAATGGATTTGACGAACGAAACACACGGGCACAGATGGTACAGACGAGGAAGAGGAATCGTGCGGGGCTTCTTCTCTGTCCGCCCTTGCCGATCGATCCCTCGCCCCGATGAAGGATGCATTTCGTTAATAGTTTCCTTCCCTTCGATGGCATTTGTGTAGCTGTTCAACCTTAACCTCTTCGACCATCACCTTGCAATTCTTTTCGAGCCTATCTTTCCTACTTCTCGTCCTACTATCGATCGCTTTTCTTCCTTTCTCCTCTTTTCCCCCTTTTTCGTACACGTTTCACCTGCTTGTGAAAACGATTATCGAGCAAGGTTCATCTTTTCGTCGAGATATCTCCTATCCTCTCATTCTTTATCATTTTCCTCGTCATACGTTTCATTGTTCCAATATTCTTCACGGGAGGTGGACACGTCTCTCGACTTAATTGTGGAACAACTTGTTTCAGCGAATTTATCAACAATAGCCCCTCTGTAGAAACTTGGAAAAACCCCATTGTTTTCCCTTTATCAAATAGTCTATCCTTTTCTTTTTATTTTCTATTTATTTCGTTAAACTCCCCAATTTTTAAAGGAATGCAAATATCGTCACTCTTCAGTTATTATTTCCATTGGATTTGACCCCATAGAAAATAACGACATGGATCTCTACGTTAAATATTTCACAATTTTTCGATCATCTCTATTCTTCCAAATCCTTCGCTCTATTCGCTCGTTATTTCCAGTAAAAGAGAATCCATCGCTCGAGATTTCATCACAGGCGTGATGTTTTAATTAAATTCTCTCTCGAGATACACGAAGATGCGTGTTTCTTAACACGTGGCCAAACCACGTTGCTCGCGAAACCTCTCGTCGTCCCCCGTTGCAAGTCCTGACGAGAGTGGTCCTTGGCCCGGCTGAAAACGCTCGAAAACGAAGGAAGCCAGACATCAAAGATATACCATACACCACGCGAGTTGTTGACCGACAGACTGCGCAAGAAGAGGGTCTAAATTGAGCGAGGCGAATGGTTTGCGTGACGAAGAATGCGGTCTGGCGAAAAGGCGAATGGGGGAAATATTTGGAATCTTGTCCCGAGAGCATCGTCTCCAAAAAAAAAAAAAAAAAAAAAAAAAGAAGGTGTGAAGCTCCGTTCGACATCAAAGATCGCGGACAAGTTTCGATCCGACTGTTTAATTTTCTTAAGAAGAACTTGTTCCAAATTCCGAGAAAATTCTTTATCGAGTTATTTCCTGTTTTCGTTTCCACGCTCTTCCTCGAATAGAAGTGCACACAGGTTTGTAGTTTTATTATAATCACCGGCCTTAACGGCAACGCTGTTTCCAAGTGACTTACGACTTCGTCCCTTCCGCAAAATTAGTTGTAAACTGTCACAGCGTTTTATTCGTATCGTTGGACTGACAGGTGAACGCTCGGTCGCGTGAGAGGGACTGCTAATAAATTTCCAACGACACGCCATTATGGAATGCATAACATGCGCCCGGGAAGAGAGGCCTGCACGGCGATTAATGTTCATTTTCAATGGGGTGGGGAGGGGATTTGAGCTTGACGATTGGACAACGGTTCGCTCGCTGTTTATGGCGAATCGCGTAAACGAGATCGTAAATTTTTGCAGAGAGAGAGAGAGAGAGAGCTTCTCCACAGGGATAACGAAATAATCGTAACGAGGAATTAACGCGAATGGATAATACGCCGTGGTAAATTCTCGAGAACCGCCGAGAGGAGAAGATGGCTCACTCAGAGAAGCATAAATGTGTTTCGCATAATAATTACCATCATCTTTTTTTTCCTCTCCAGGGTTATCAATCATTTACGTAATACAACAGATGCGGTAAACGGGACGGGCATGCGTGTATTAGCTGTATGAGAAGAATATAGACGCCGAGCAGTTGATGCATAACTCTTTTATTAACGCTCGAAATCATTCAATAATAATAATAATAATAATAATAGTAATAATAATAAATAAATTCATCTTTCACATTTTTCATTGCCATCGAAGAATGCGCGAGGTCCACGTCTACTTGGAAACCGTATGCTTGTGTGTCTCTTCGATTCTTTCGTCGAAGTCGCTTCACGGACGAAAATTTCTTGGAGACTTTGATCTCGTGGCCAGGAATCGTCGTCATCGTCGACGATGAGATACGACCGTATCCCCGGATGAACAGGACAGAAACAGACTCCGCTTAATTTCTTCCCCAGACTCGGCATTATTTTTATCAAGAAAAGTTCGCGAGCCAACCTCCTCCCGCAAAAAAAAGATATACCACGTTGAGAAAAAAAGAAAGAAAGAAAGAAAGAAAGAAGAGGTCTTATCAACCGTTCCTCGGTCTCCTCTGCAATTATGTACTTGGCCGGGACGCGATAGAGAACACGTTCCTCGAGCCTTTATCTCCTCCTGTCCTCGAAATAATACCACGGAAACAATACCATTTTTCAATGTACCGATTTCTCCGTTACTGGAAAGAAACACCGATGTTCGCGATCGCTTCGTTGAATTTGGATAATTTCCAAGTCGAGAGGAAAAGTGGTTTGACGAAATTTTGAAGAAGATAATCAACGTGTAATAATTTTTTAAAAAGGGAAAAGGGAAAATTGTAGGTAATCGACGTGGCCTGGAACGAGCGAGTCGAAGAATTCTCCAGTCCTCGAGTTTGCGATTTCGCTCTCCGTTCTTCATTAGTTTGCAAAATGCTGTTCGTTTTGATATTCGAATTTGAATTTTCGCGCGAGTTAATTTAATTAATTGCAGATTGCAATCTATTTCTAGAACCTCTCTCTCTTTTCTTTCCCCATATAAATCTAGGATAAAAGCAAGATATATTATCGTCAACTTTGATATTTGCACCTTCGAGGTTTCATTTCGAGGGATCATACGTGTCCATACGTTGGAGCGTTCGTGATCTTCGAGTTCCGATCGACGAGGTGACGCGTTTACGGTATTTTGGGAATGGAAGAAGGCAATAACACTCGGGGGACTATGTTCGAAGCATTCGCATATTGCACCAGGAAAACATTGGCCTGGTGTACGTGGGACTTGTAATGAAATTCTATTGCGTAGTAACTCTGACCGCAGTCTCGGTATCCTTTGCTCCCTCTTTCTGCTTAACATGCGTGAACACACGTGCACGCAACATGCACGTGTACACCCTGTTTACAAGATACACGAGCGTGTCGCCTGGTAACATGGCTTAACTCGATGCGTTGTTCGTCCTTGGATCAAAAGGAGATTGACCTTTATGGCGTCGTATAAACAAACGAATTTTCACATTAATCTTTTTGATCGTAGCAAGAAATGATACGTTCTCAAATATTTTAACAATTTCTATAATTTCTTGTGCCGATTAATTCCCATTGAATCGTTTGTTGTGCGCAGAATCGTGTGTATCCGATTTTTAACTCTTCCATCGTTACTTTTTTTCTAATCCGTTCACTTCTCGTCTCGCATCTTCTTTCATTTATCATTTATCTCACTTCCCACAACGGAAAGTGAAAGAAATTGCTCCGCGCAATCGTTCTCGAGCAAAAAGAAATTGTCGAATTTCTCTGTAAGATAGCTTTGAAAATATAACAGTATTCCGAAAGTTGGAGCGATCGATCACGATCCTCTCCACGGAATCGTCATCATAAACCTATCCGGCCGTGTTCTCGTAACATTTTATAGGTTCGTGGCAGCGATCATGCCGACGGAAGCAATCGGTGGTTGTACGACGATCGGCGAGAGCTCGATTATTAGTATCGACACTACTTCTCCCCCGTTCGTAAACGATTGATGGAACGGAACGATAGCGTGCAAAAAGGGTATTGTGCCGGGGAGATATTGCGATCCAATCATACGTAAAATCAGCCGCGATACTTCACCGATACTTTTCCATCTCCAATAGTATCCGCGGCTTACCTCCCTTTTCCGTATCGACAAAGCCCAAAGCGATATATTCGATCCTACCGTGATCTCGAAAAAAAAAAAAAAAATTGGCGCCATTGATCGCTCTCGTCCTCGGATTTTTATCGGGGCAAGCGATGCGCTTTCAGTGATTGGCCGTAATTTATATGTAGATCGACCCCTTTTAACGAATTTTCCTCGGGTACTCTCCTTCTCGCGTTGTCCTTCCTCCGAATTCCTGCTTTTTTGTCACGAAAAACACGCGTTCACTTTGCCAATATTCCGGTGGAAACGAAATGACGAAGCTGTGCAATCGATGTAATCGCGGAATCTAAGAGAGTGTGTTCGAATCAAATCGCTTTGCTCCTCTACCCTTCTCCCTACTTTTCCTCGAGCAATTCCTCTTCTCGCCAAGTCATAAATAAGGGAAACTTTGTTCTTAGCCCCAGTCTCTTTAATCCTCGAACTTCGAAACGGTGGCGAAGAATTTTTCGCCCAAAATCTATTATTCTCGCTTTGCTATTGAGAGGGGAAAAATCTCTCTCATGAATAAATCATCGACGAGAGAGAAATATTTCTTTTCGGCGGGGATTACGTTAATTTCGATCCAGGCAAAAATTTTTTTCCAATTCCACGAAGGGATCCATTCGCCCTTGCGAATGAAAATTTCTTCCCACTTTTTTGGGTCGAAACGAGAACAAACATGGTTGTTGCATCGTTGCTCGCCCAACCATTAATCAGCGAGACGCTGACGGCAGGTGGAATATGGCGGATGGAAGTGGGCTCGCGCGGCAGACCGCCCGTCGCCGTTGCCCCGCCGATGCTAATGACCCGACAAATTTTCCGATTGTTCCCTATCATCGAGAAGATCTCATCCCTCGGTGGCGCTTGATAAACGATCGGCCTTCGTCACAATGGCTCGAGCTTCCGCCGCGGAACCAATCCAACGCCAGTTCGATTTTTCGCGCCGGATCTCTCACCGTTGAGGCTTCTTCCTCAAACGAGGAAGAGAGAACGATTGACCAATTTATAGGAATCGGTGAACGGAGAGCTTATCGGTTTTACGATACCCGTTCCATCGCGCAATAATTATCGCGCGCCTTCTATATCTTCTATATCTCGTTGTTGTAGAACGCTCGAGATTGAAGTATTTTTCTTTTTGAGAAAGGAGGAGAAGATTTATTTGAGATATCGTCGTTGATTAAACTTTTATTATCGGTAATATACTCGACGAGAAATTGCATCTTTGTAGATAGATTTTGAGAGTGAAATCTATGAATATTTTGAAAATTGAGCGTCGCTTCGTTCATCGAGTATAAATATTTCGCGTGCTTGTGTCTCGAACTCAAACTCGCGTACGCGTAATCATCAAGTTTTGATTTACGTCTCGAGTGTGAGGTTGCCCTCGAACGAGGCTATACGGGACAGAAACAATTGAGCAATTAGGGGACACAAAGGGCTATAATCTAAGGAGAACAGAAGGAACAATGGATTTTAGAGGGATCGGGCGGCAGCTCGTCGTGACAGGCGCTTCTTTGAACGTGCGCAGGCGCGTATGACGTTAACCTGTCCCATCTTCAATATTATGCGATACAAGGAATCCATCATATCGCCTCGGATGCCATTTCTCGGTTATCGATCTCTCCGTTAGATCTACACCGCTATAAAACTATTCCAACCTTTCGTTTTTCACCCCCGTTGGTCGTTCTTAATCAACTGACCTAATTCCCCCGATCTTCCCCGACGTTTTGTCTCCGACGTCGCGTCGGATGGGAAGAGGAAAGGAGGAAGAAAAAAGAAGGTTCTTATGGTCTAGCGTCTTGCCAATTGAAATCCACGACAAAAGAAGACAGAACGAGACTTGGTAAAGTGAAAAAGGGGAGGGAAGGGATGGTGGCAGGTCACTCCTTTGTGAACAGGGCCGTCCCGAGTAATGGTCTCATCGGGAATCGTCCATCTCTCTTACTTCTTCCTCCCTGCCTCCTTCCTTTCCTCGAGAAGAACCAGGTTCTTTGAAATTCTAGGGAACAAGGAATTCTCGGTGAGATGAAAATCGAAAGCAATGATCACGAGCCTCTTTAGCGCGGAGCGATTCATCGAGGCGTCGATAAATGGTCGTCGCGACTCCAATCGATCTCTCGAAAAGATCGAAGGAACGAGCCGTGAGAAGAGATCTACCCACTGCTCGTTTCGGAATCTACTCCGTGTGGCGGCGATTCCCACGCGTCGATCGAAACTTTCAACTTCGTTTCTCCATCCCCAGTTTGCTTCCCTTCCCCTTCGAATTCGAGCAAACCGGCGAGGTAGGCATAGGCGGCAAACGCATCACCGTTTTTATCCCTCGTCCAAAGCTACCGTTCTTTGTCTACTTCCGCCCTCTCGAGAACTTTCAACCCGTTTAAGATAAATCCGTGAATATTGCGCATGGCGGCCAGAGAGACGATGGAAAAGAACTTTTCTTTCTTTTTCCCTTCCCTCTTTTTTTTTTCCTTCTTTTTTTTCACGCCTGGAAATTTGGAACGCGGATATAAATATATATATATATATATATTCAGTCGTCTTCATGCACGAGCCGAGGCCCCAGTGAATAGGTGTTTGTGTTTGCGATGACGCGCGAAATAGGTGGATCCGCCAGCCTGATACGTTTCGAGATTCGAATTCGTTGGCAAGGAATAAGCCATCCTTTGTTTCAAAAATATGAAACGATACGCGCGCAATTTCCACGCCCGTTTTTTTTTTTTTTTTTCTTTTCACCCCCTCCTTCGTTCACCGTTTCATTTCGTATAACGAATAACTCTTCTCACGAATGGTATGGAAACTGCGCAATTTCCATCGCCTATCGGTTGCGAAAAATCCATTCGCCTTGACTTTTGTCTCTTGCAATTAAATTTCGCATTTCTCTCCCGTCTTTGTTCCCTTTCTCTCCTCTCTCTTTCTCTCTCTTTTTTCTCCGTTTATTGTTTCCCCGGCGCGCGATTATTTTCCCGCATTTTGCACCACCGCATCCGCATCTGAGAGAAATCTTCACGCGGATCGAGGCCGATCGAGAAGGTTTGAATCGTTGTCGTCTCGTCGTAGGGGCCAATGCGAATAAGTGAGGATTATCTATGAAGCGTCGAGTCGGCATAGGAGGATAGTTGGAAAATGAAATTAGCCGGTCACTTCTCGAAGGACAATGCATTTAGCCGCGTGACGCACAGACGGCCGGAAGATTGAACCGAATCAGAGCACAAAATTGACGTGCATTCAATTATCCCCGGTAATCGCGTTTCACGAGCTGGGAATGGACGGTTCACGCATTTCGCTAAATAATTTCACCTCCTCGCTCCTCGTCCCTTTTAATTAAACAAATTAGCAACGACTTGGTGAACGGTTTTTCCACGCTGGACGAGCCTCCGTGTTTCGAGCACTTTCTTCCCCTTCACCATGTGGAAATCCGAGAAAGCGTCGAGAAGATTTTTTTTTTTTTTTTCGATTAAATATTTAACGCGCGCTATCTCTTTCACAGACTTACTCACTTTCTCTCTCTCTCTCTTTCTCTCCGTTTGAGGGGGTTTCGAGCGCGATTTTACGCCCGTCTCTTCGCGGTCCTCCGAGTGGTAAACTCGGTTCCTCCAGATATCTGTGCGATGTCTTTATATTAGTAAGTGAGATTTCTCCTCTCGTCCAAGATTAAAATTCATCTCGAATGGGTGGATCGTGAGAAAGAAAACTAACTAACCTATTTCGACGAATTTGGATCTTGTAACTTTCACTCTCTAAGGGATGTGAAAGTTACGAGCCTCGACGCGTTTCATTTTTTACTTTTCCGCGAAATTTATTAATTAGGAAAATATGCGCGTCGCGCATTAAAAGAGCTCGTGAAACGGCGTTGGTAAATACTTTCATCGCGATTAGAGAGTCGCGTTTTATTCATATATATGGCTCTGTTACTCGAACCGGTGAATTAAACCGGCATTACGTTACGATCAAGATCAAATGGTTTTACTTCCCATCCACACAACTACTACGACTAACAAAGTTCCAACTTTGTTCTTGTTAAAGTTTCGCGAGCACGATAGCGTGAGCGAAGGGAATTATTCTTTTTTTTTTTTTCCTCCCCTTCATCCCCGAGAAACTCGCAAAAAAGTTTAATCGCTCGGTCCCGTTCGTTGCATCGAAGAAATTTGAAATTACAATCCGGTGGAGCGCGGCGAGACGATGCCTAAAAAAAGGAAAAAAAAAAAAAATTGCACGTCTCGAAAGATCCGCCGACCGCCTCTGCCATTTCTTGCCGGCCATTTGTCATCGAGAACGCTATACGCGCTCGATGCTCCCGGCATAGATAAATGCTCGCGACACAGCCACATCTATCTCTCTTTCTTTGGGTTCCTCTACGCTTCGAGAGACGCTCGAACCTCGCGTCATCGCGGCAATTAAAAGAAAGGACGAGTTGGACTGCGACTCCAAGTGAGATGAGACCCCTCGTTACGAGATGCTCGATGCTAACGCGAAAATCGTCGACCCGTCCAAGTGGCAACTGTAATTAAGGGAATCGAAAGGAATGCATAATTGAATTTAATTTAACCCTCGTTACGGAAGGAAAAGGATGAAAGATCAAGATGCTCGTTCTCACCACTCGATCGTCCTAATCACGATTTTTAACCGTGATATTTAATTCTTTATGCATGTTTTTTTTTTTTTTTTTTTAAAGTTAACGTCTTGTAAATACAAGAAGTTGAAGGTCGTTCGCGATCGTATCGCATCTACCGAAAGAGAAATTTTTGCGACAGCAATGACGAGAATAAATTGAATTGGTCACGTCAGGTAGTTCACCCTCTGTTATTAAAACAAATACCGGTATTGAAACCCGTGCATTGGGGCGGCTTGCGCCACATCACGCCCCGTTTACGTAATGGCGTAACGAGAAGAAGGGTTAATCAGCCTATCGTTCCGATGCACGCGAGCACGAATGTTCGGTCGCCCGGCAATCTTTCTCTTCCCCCTCCCTTCCCGTTGATTACAATTTTCTTTGCTCTCGTTATCCCTTCGCAAGAAATCCAATAACCGACTCTTTTTTTCTTCCTCTTCTTCTTCTTCCTCCTCCTCCTCCTCTTCTCGCGCTCGGTGGTCATCGAGCCGTTCAATTAATGCGATCCGACAGAAGCACTGTTGTAAGTGTCGTCCTTATTTCCTCGCGATAATTACGTCACCGAGCTCGTTTTGCGGTCGTACGCTCTCGCTCTTGTTCCAACGACGGTCACTCGATCCCCCCTCCGATCCTTGGAAGGATTCGGTTGAAGAAACGAACGCAGCACAGATTGAATCTCGGATTAATTACTCGGCTTCATCGATCAACTGCGACGCAACACTCCTCTGATCATCGTCCTGACGCGTATTCGATAAACGGGACGTCGCTCGAAATGTACGTTGATTGGTGGAGAGATCGCGAATCGGGAAGAAGATGGACGGGTTGGGTTCGGCGAGAGGAGTCGATCGGTTTTTCGGAAATCGGGGTCAGAATTTCTCTCAGAACACTGGGGATGAACATTGTTAACGTTAGCGATTGCAGGCTCGTTCAGGCGCGATGAGTCAAAGATCGCGATCGATCTCTCATGATCGATGCCCGTTGTAAATCTTTCGAATTTTTCCCGCGAAAAATTCGAGAATCTTCTTCGGCCGAGAATAATCCAATTGGAGAAGAGGAGGCGGACTGAGAGTTGGAAAACGTTCGCGTGCGCGCGTTTCTCCCGCGTCGCGACTTAAGCGGATTTCCACGAAGGCTGCGCGTCGCCCTCGATAATTAAATCGGACGCCCGCGGCGCGAAACCCTCCCATCTTCCCCATCCTCCCTCGATTTCGAACAGTAATTAACACCTCTACCCTCTGATAAACCGATCTAATGCTCCCCTCGATTTAAGTTAATTCGAACTTTGCCTAAGAAATTCATCGACTTATTTTTTTAATAATAATATAATTCGATAATTCGAATGTTTTTAATTATTTCCTTGTTATTCGTTGATAATTACTTTTCACTATTGTGATTACGATATTGAAGGAAGAAAGGTGATGACGAGGAATAACGTTAATTCGACGATGAATTGCAAATAGTCGCGTGTTAAAAAAGAATGGCCAGGCAGCGTTCGTGCGCCTTTGTACGTTGGAACGTAGAATTTTTCGCTCGAGGAGAGAGAGAGAGAGAGAAAAAAAAGGGGGAAAAAAACTTGGCCGAATCGATTAATTTCTGTCGACCGACAGAAAGGCTCGAGAGGAGTCTCTCCCGGTTTCCCGCCACTTATCGTGCTCCAAAATATGGGGCACGCGTTTAATTGAAATCAATCTCGTCGAACGCGATAAAGTCGAACGTTCTCGAATGGGGAGGGGGGCGAATTGTAATTGTTGCTCCGAGTAGTTTGTTCGACGAATCGTCCCCGATCCCCGGGAGCGTAATAATTTCGTGAAAATGTTTATCGATTCGATGGAAAAACGTATTAAGAACACTTGTTGATGATTAAAAGCTTTCTCGATATCGCTAAAGATAATTTATCCGATTGTAAAATCTCGAATTTCGTAATGGGTCCTCGAACGATGTTCATGAATGTTAAGTAAATGGTTGGGAATAAGAAGGTTGGCTTTCGTTATTAATTTTTTAGGGGTAAAGAGGTTTGAGTGCGAGATACTCTTGGTCTCGATCGAAGTAAGGGTTACGTTGCTAATACGATGGAGGATCAATTAACTAATTGGACCCCGAAATGGGGAAAATTGTTGGGAATAATGAAGCGCGCGTGTTACTTATTCAGTTTACAAATAGGGATTACGATTAAAATTACTTATTAAATACAAGAGTGCTTCACTGAAGTAATTTGAAACGTAACATATATTGTGCAAAATATATAATTTATACGTTTTAAGTAATTGATACGTTGAACCGAGAATAATAGTAGCGACGATTTAATTGGCAAAGAATATATAATTATTTTACGAACTTTGAATATACAATTGAAAAACACATTGTTCGTGACGACGCAAATATTTCCGTTTTAAAAATAAGCAACTTTTCAGTCTCAAGATGATGTTCATTGACGAGATATAAATCTCGTTTCACAACATTCCGACAACGAAGATTTCCGTCTCGAAATAGATCATCGATCACACGGACGGGAATCCCTTCGGGTCATCCAGTAAAAGTGTGTACCTTAACCGGGACGAGGATCCTCGAAGGCCGCAAGTTTAACTAACGCTCCGCTAAACGCGTTAACCCGTGTTTGCCAACTAATTAAACGGTTGATATTTGCTCATCCGTCCCTGAAACATATTCGAGGTGTACGGGTCGTGGAAGAGCGTGACCGAGGCGTCGGGATAATCACGAGGCTCTCGTAACGACGCGCAAATGAACTCGTCCCCCTTCTCGATCCGGAAATGAAACGACGAAGAATTAACTAGTCGCCGCGCAACGTGCTCTCATATCCGTGCCACAGTCCGTGTTTATTGGCTTCATCCCTTGTAGCCCGCCTGTACGAATATTGGAGTGGTGGTGCTCGCGACCTTTCGATTTTTTTTCCCTCTCTTTTTTCTTTTCGCTTGATTCGTCGCGAGAAAAGAAAAAGGTTACGTTTCGAAGGAATTTTAATTTAACGAATTTCTCGAAGAAAGGATATCTTAATACTTCGAATAATTTTCTTGAGAATTTCTCTAAATATTCTTGGAAGAATTAATACTCGCTCCAATTGGCGCGCGAAGCGTGCGCGGAACAAACGCTTTTTCCCCGCGTCGAGTGCACGCGTCGTCACGGACAAATAATTGGGATCGAGAGCGGAATGCACGCGAGGCGTTCGACGCGTGCTCCTCTCCCAGGGAAGGGAGGAAGACGGGCGACGATTGCACTCGTTGGCCCCAATAAATTTCTCTCGCGAGGCGCGATAAGGTTGCATGCAACGCGGGCCACCGCTGCGGAACACGTTGCGACATTCGATAGTCGTGGCCGTGGCTTTGTAAATTCGAGCCGCGCGAGTGCGGATTCGACGAGGCGGGAGAATCGCCTCGAGCGATACCTCGTAAGAGGGATCCTTTTGTCCGCGACAGCGATTTATGGGGCGCGAGCCGTTGTCGTACGTTCGAGAATTACGAGCTTGCTGCTCGCCCGGCAGATCACCACTATCCCCTTTAACGGACATTTACGCCCTCCTCTCCTTCCGCAACGCTGTTATTACCTTCGAGCGTGTATTCTCTCGGGCTTGAAATTAAAATTATTTGTTTACGCAGTATTATTCCGCGATTAATCGTCCTGGATTCGCGATTTATTCCATACATACAACTCCGTGCCATTTCGCAAAGGACGTTGTCGAGGACGAGAAATAAAAAGAAAATAAATAAAAAAAAAAAAAAAAAAGTTAAAAAACGAAGTTGACACGTAAGTTTTCACGCGTAAAGTTACGCGTAATTCAATCCGCATTGGAAAGGGAAAAGGTCCAAAGGAAAATCTCTCTCCGGTCCCGGTTTTAATTCTAGCAAGTTATTTCAGTGTCGTTAAACATTCCCGTGGCGGGAATTAATTCCGGAAGGAAGGACGCGAGAAGCTTGGTTCGTTCGTGCGTTGGCAAAAGTGAAGGTTGAAGTGGCGAGTCGCTATTATTTGCGATTCATGGCACGAGGCGGTAAATCAGAAGATTATTTAGCGCCTCGAAAGTGCTTCGCGAAGGTGTTCACGCGGTGACGGGAAGTTGAAACGGAACGTGCTCGTTATACGAGTGGCATCGTTTATTCCCTTGGCCGTTTCTTTTTATTCCTCTTCTCGTCGTGCTTTGCACCGATCCGCGCCTTTCGGCGCGTGGCTTCCTTCCCTCATACGTATCTTTATGCTCACGCGTGAAACTGACTTTACTGATTTTTCTCCCCCCGCACGTGAGTTCGATTCGAATTCGATTCGCGTTGTCGTCGAGGACGGTACGTGTCTCTCTTTAAAGAGGCGCGAAAACGTCCTCTGGCTCTGAGGATTTATCGCCATTCGACTCTCTTATTAACAACGTTTTAAATTCCTCCTTTCAAGGATTGTTAAACCCTTCGCTCGTGTCACGTTATTCTCGCATGGAAACGCTTCGCTGTTCGTTCGATATTTGTTTCATTTGTCGCATTCTCGTCGAAACCTGGTCTCGAACCTTAATGTAATTGTTCAAACACGAATTGGACGATTTAAAGGAACGGCCGACTCGTATACGGCGTTGTTAACCGTCCCTCTCGTGTCATTCATATCGCTGCGATGAATCTATCCGTGCAAAGAGACGTTAATTCTTTACTCTCGAAGAACTGGATTCGCTTTTTCCAACTCTTATTCGTTGAGATACGACGTTGACAACGCGCGGCCACCCCTTTCGAGAGAAATAATTCCCACTGTCCGTCTCTGCCTGGCCGCTTCTTTTCAGGGACGACGACCATTGGCGCGAGTTCACCCACGACGAGCCGAGTAACGGCGAGCGATACCTCTCCTCGGCCCATCCATTGAAATTACTGCCGCGCCTTCATTGGAATTACGAGCTCTCAGTCTTCATTATCGTACCACGACGATCCACGATAGTGACGTTTTAATAGCTTGTATCTGTGGAGGGAGAACGATTTCTCAAGAAGGAGGAGGGTACGGAGAAAGAGAGCTCTCGATAAAACGATTTTCCTTCCAATGTTAGCCTCTGCGTTTCCACCTTCGACGTCCATTCTCTCTCTCTCTTCCTCTCTCGTCTGTCGATATCGCGATCCGTAAATCAGGAAACGAACTTGATGGTTTCACGATACGCCGAGAGAACCGGTGTAAATTTTTAACTATCGCCGTATCCTGGAGAAATTTCTCATGGTGGTAGTATTTAACCGGCGTATTATCGAATATTGAGTCGTCGCGGCTCGGTTTACGCTGGAATCCAATTTACAACGGTAACCTAACCTAATCTAGCCTAATCTTGCCGCATCCACGCCATTATCCCCGAACAACTCGCGAAGCACGACGGTATAGACACTTGAACAAACTTGGAACAAATTGCAGCGAACTCTGTGTATTTGCCGGGGAGGAAGTACGCAACGTCGAAAGATCGTTGTAATGCTGCGTTCAGTTGACTGGGAGATTGATGTTCGTGAGATTTGTTGTAGACACGGAACAATTCTCTAAAACTCTAAACGCAGAATAATATTAACACGTATCTGTCCACGATTGAAAAAAAATTTCTGACAACTTTTAAATTTGTTATTGAGCGTATCGAACGAATATGTATCAAGATTCTTCGCGCAATAGATAATTTATTAAAATCCTAAATTCTCGCGTGAGTGGAAACCTCTTACCAGATTTGACGGATTCTCAACTCGATAAGAAGAGCAATTGGCGCGATCACTTTTAGGGGAAGAGTAGGAGAGAGATTGAAGAAATTGGTCAAAGGGGTTCGTTGCGTCGTTTGTGCACGCGTCGTGTGTGTGCTCCTCTGCCGCAGGCGCCAGCCGGTCGCGCGAAACGCAGGAAATGGCAGTCGCGACGAATTGCATTATTAATCAGCGTTGAAAAGGCTGGCCGGCCACCGTTGCAAATTCTTTTTCACGGACTATCTCTCGCGGACTGTATAATATTCCTCCAAGCTCTCTCTCTCTATCGCCAATTTCCGGCCGATCGATTTATCCCACGACCAAATGATCGATCTTCTTCACGGTTCACGACACAGCCGACTTGTGCGCGATTCACTTGGCGGACGCTTCCGGATAATGGCGGAGGAGAATGCGCCAAGGGTGGAAATGTCGGGCTTCGATGCCAACGCCTTCCCCTCCTCCATCAAATTCACGCGCACCTGAACCGAAACAATTGCGATTCGATTCGAAAGATCGACTCGAGATGTAAAAATTCTATCAGTGAAAAAAGAAAAGAAGGACAAATTATCGCACTTTCTTTCGCAATTAATGGCAGTCGAGTGAATGGTCCTCCCGATTATGATTTATATTACACGAAACGAAAATTAATTAATATTTAATACAGCAGGTTGAATCTCATGGCGGGTTATTTACTCGCGCAAGTGTAGCGCAAAATCGCATAATTAATTTCTGGCGTTGAAATTCTTCACGCTTATACATATGTATATATATATATATACGTATATATTACATGCTACGCCGATGGCATCGTTTCACGAGCAATCGAGATCAATGGAATCGTGCCCCGTATCCATTGTACCCCGATCAATTGACCGGGCTCCCGATCCCGGTTTACGTACAACAAGGCCGTAGACGAAATATCGAACGCTTCGCCGGCCAATTTCCGCCCGTGATATACACGCGAGAGCGAGTTAGAAACCCGAAATCGATTGCCGAGCGAAATGACCCGCGAAGTGTAAGCCGTCTGATCGAATTACCTTATTATATTCTACCAGCCGTGAAACCGGCCATCCACCTTTCGGT
Organism: Apis laboriosa; assembly: GCF_014066325.1. Taxonomy (NCBI): domain Eukaryota; kingdom Metazoa; phylum Arthropoda; class Insecta; order Hymenoptera; family Apidae; genus Apis; species Apis laboriosa. Next base: position 3,882,991 of record NW_025221020.1, on the reverse strand, counting down.
TAAAGGTATCCCCAGGTGCTTCCAGATAAACCTGTTTTGAACGTGTTGAGAGAACTGCTGCGTCTGCTGTCTTTCATGGAACGTAGCGCGGAATGCTCGAATTCTCGAGGAATAATTCTCAACGATTATCGACAAAATTGACAAATGGAGTGGAATGGAAGCGGAGAAAGTAGGGAGTGAAAATTTGTTGGAATATATATACGTATACACGGTTAATTTCACATGGTGGAAAAATAATTGGGACGGAGAGCTCGCCGGTCTGTTTGCCGGAAAGTTGAATTTCTTCGCTCAAAGTGTTTATTAGAGATTGCGGGAGGGAGGGAGGGAGGAGAAAGGGGGCGGTGGGGGAGGGTTAATGAAGACAGAGTTAATAAGCTTGTTAGCAACGTGGGCGAAAGACGCGGGTATCGCGATAGTTGGCCTTACATGCAGAGTCAATGGATGTGTGTCCGCATAAAGGGGAGCCTATTCTCTGCGCCCTCTCCTCCTTCTCCTCCTTGCCCCTACTTGGTGGGCAACTTTGATGAATAGTTAGCGGCGAGTGGCCGAAGCGGGCACGCCATTCCGGCGATATTTAGAGAGACACGCGACCTAACGCGATGAAAAGGAAATGCAAATGTCAGCGGAGAAGTTGTAACGGCCAGTCTCTGAGGACATTTTCGAATGGCCACGTTATAAGTGGGACACCCTGTCTCTTTATCTCGACACTTTTTTATTTTTCGCGACGGATATTTTTAGAGGCTGATTTTTCTATATTTATCATCTATAAATTTTATTTCTATTTTTTTTTTTTTTTCATCATCACCGCGAATACGAATATGAATGTATATAAATATGAGAGATTCCAATTTATTCAAATTATTGTATTGCAAAATTGAAGATTAAAGGGAATATGAATATTGGAATATTTGTGTTACAGCTGGAGCCGCTTCTGAGGAAACTAACCAAAGGTCCAGTTCTGCACACAATCGCCACTCTCTCACGAAGGGTAAGCAATCGAGCGACAGATCACCACGCAACGTAGAGAAAGAATCGACGTGCAAAAACGTATTCGGTCGATCGTTTCGAACACATCCCCGCCGATGCTATGTCGCTTTTTATCGTTCTCGTTTGCACCACAAGTCACACGGATATCGCGACAATTATGCGCACTTCATGCATGCTCGTATATACATATATACGTATATATATATATATATATTTACACGTGTGAATCGCGAAAAAAGTTCCCCTCGTATCGCATGTCGGCGGGAAAGTATCATTTCGTTTCCCTTTTGTCGCGGAAACTTTTGGCAAATGTTTCCGTTGTGAACGTTACCGCCGCACAACAGCCACGAATAATCCTTTCTCGTTGATCAGTAGCTGTAAATTCGTGAACAAAAGGAACCGTTCGTTTTCGAATATAAAGGAAACCGGTATAAAGCTTACCGTTGTTATTCCGTATTAAAACGAGTGAAACAACGGATAGAGATATTCGGTTCACCGATCGTTACGCAATAACTATCCTCTCCTGGATTATCGAGGCATCGAAGAGTCGTGGCATTTTTTTCAAGGTTATTCCGCTATCTACGAGATACTCGAATCGAAGCGTGTAATTCCAACGGAATTCGAGAGAAATAGAAAAAAAAAAAAAAAAAAAANAAAAAAAAAAAAAAAAGAAAGGAAAAAATTCCGTAAGCGGTGTGTTACGAACCACCGTGAAGTCGAGTAAGAGAGGGGGGAAAAAAAAAAAAAATCGACGTGTATCGATCCCGAATATGGATCCATCCGCAACTGGTCCACGGCAGATAACAATATCTGTGCACAATGCGCAAAACGGGCAAATGGATTTAATAACGTTTTAATCCTATCGATTGATCCGTACCGCAAATCCTAGTTTGCGCTTGAAAAGCCAGAAATTTAATCAACTGTGGCGTGGAACGTCCATGAAATTGATAATAACGGGGGCATTTGTCTGGAAGAATAACGAAAAATCGGTGAGGCCTGAAAAATTCTCTAGATAGATTGTGCAACCTTGAGAAGAGAGAGACGATATCCTTTCCAATTGTTTGCTAAAAAATTTTCACAAATTCTTCACGCATTGTATCGACAATTCTAAGATGCGAACATCGACGATTCTCTGCGCGTTAAATTCTATCGCCCGACGAAAGAATTTATTATACCATTAACAAATATTAACGCGACACGGCTGACATAACGTTATCGCGAAAAATATAAATTTAACTTACATTTAAGCTTCGCAAAATTTCCATCGAAATAAGATAGATTAAAGGGGGGGGGACGGAATTAGAGGGTTCGTTTCTTGATAATGTAATTAGAGGGAGAGGAATATCGAATCGCGGTTAAGCGGGAGGACAATTTATTAACGAAGCTCAGAGAGGCCAGAGAGAACGGAAGCAAAGTCGCGTGGAGCTCGCTTGCACGCGCGAGCAGCCTCGTTCGCTCGTTAAATATTAGTAGAACACTCCGATGGTGCTAGGATGAGAAAACCAGGACAATTTCGATCGTCACTCCCGACGTGCCTCCATTAAAATGGAATACGAGCCACTCGACGGGCTTGCGTTTAAACGTGTCTATCACGCGTGTTTCAACGTTCTAGATGAAAGGCCAGATTCGACGAATTCGCCAATTGCTCCCCGTTTTTGTAAATAGAATCTTTTTTATTTTTTTTATTTTACGATAATATTTTACGTAACGATTGCGCGAACGATCCAAGAAGATAAATAACGATGAACGGGCGGGATGGTAATAAATTTTTAATCGTTGGCGGTGTGACGATGGCACGCGGTGAAAAAGCGGACGGCTTCTCGCCATTGTGCATTATTCGAGAAGTAGCGCGAACGTTGTACCGATGAGACGTAAGAAAGAAGTAGCTGAAGGAGGTACAGGATGAAAAAGAAGAAAAAAGAAGAAAAAGAAGAAGGGTGGTTGAAGTGGTGGAGAGGTAATCGACTCGAGAAGTGCCGCGAGGACAGAAAAATAGTAAAGAACGATGCGCCAAGGTGGACGGGCGCAGAACAGATTCCTATTGTTTCCCGACCCACTTCCTAACGCTGGAAAATTAACAGAGTTCCTTGGTTGTATCCGGTGACAGATTTTTCCCAACGTACAACCTTCCGAGATGCTTTCTTCCGCGACCTTGCAAGCGCGGAAATAGGAACGCGTTGACCTAAAGAGCCACGGTTTCGAGCCAACGTTTCGCGGATCGAATTATCGTATTTTCGTAACGAATAATCAAAGATACGTTCGCTAGAAAGTTTCACGATTAACCCGAATATATAGGCAATAAACAAATAAGGGATTTTCGACGATCTTTCGAGTTGCGAGATGCTAAAATTTTCTCTTTTGCAAATTTTCGATCGAAAGTTGGCGAAAATTTGATGATTGGAAGCAATTTTGAAAATATTCCAGTCGAAATGGTACGGCACCGAAGGAGCGAGACTGGAAAAAAAAGGCTATTGTCCATACATTATTCCGAAGATTCGAGATAATACCCGCTACGTTGTTTCACGCAAAGTTGCGTCGCATTGTAGTGTAGCGAGGCGCATTTCTATTGGCAACAACAATAGGCCGGTATACGGATGTTCAATTGGCAATGCGGTCTTTGTCGTTTCTTTTCCGTGGAGAAAGAACACGTGTCTCTCCCTTGGTTGAAGAAACACGCGTATCCTTTTATTTGCACTTCTTGAAATTACTTCTCTAGCCGCGCCGTTAAATATCGTTGAAGAGCCGTGAAGAAAACTAAAACTAGCAAATTGTATAGCTTATTTAAAGAGACTGAATTTTTTTTTCTCTCTCTCTCTCTCTCTCTCTTCTCTTCTCGCATCGATTATACCTGGGATTATTCCACTCTCGACCTACTTTGCGCTTCTCCTACTTTCGTAAACGTTCATTGTTCAACGTTTGTGAATCGATAAAAGGGATTTTAACTCCTCGTGAAAACGATCGAAGAATCGGAGAAAAAAATCGACGACGACTCGACATTTCGTTTCTCCAATTCTCGAAAATCAATCTCGAAATCAACACGATCGGTGGCCTGTTTCCCGAGGACAAAGGCCCACCAGGCTCGATCGAGTAATAAGTTTGTAATAGTAGATTGCGGATTGGTATCCATTGAACGATTGAAGGGATCCGGCGAAGCTCTAAATCTGCAGCGAAACGTTCCCGTGGAGATAAGGGAAACGATTCAGAAACCGGGTAGGAAACTATCCCTCTCGGTCTACAATTGGGTTTCTTCTTCGCAGCGAAATTTCAATTCCATCCGCGAGAGCGGATGAAAAGGCTTGGATTTCCATTGTTTTCCGACTCACTTCCAGGCGACGGAAGATTAACAGAGCCGACGTGTGTATATCCCACCGCCGAGGGCCTCTCCACGTTTTTCGACCGTTTTCGCGGGAAGTGGGACTCATTGTGGCTCGAGACTGCTGTAATTTAAAATCATCGTTCAAAGTTTTTTCCCTCGGAATTTTTCCACCCGCCATCTTTTTTTTCCCCTCTCTTTCTTTCCTCGAGTAAATCATGTTGAAGAGGGCTCTCGTTTATTCTCGTTTATTCGCGTCTATATATACGTCTATATATATATATATAGACCGACGAGGAGAGTTTCTCGAATTTCCGTATGGCAAGTTTTTGACGCGAACGGTTGATTGATTCGCAATCGAGACTGTTCTCTATATACTTTTCACTTGGCGAAAAGCGAAGCGTTGGTATTAATTAATACGTGTCACATTTGGAGCGCACATCCTTTCATATATATATATATATATATATATATATATTTTTCTTATTTTCATTAACGCGCGTTTCATCGACGACAGAACCTCTCCGCGTATCCGACACAACTTTATATCCGTAACGTTATCAGGAACGTCGAAACGCTTTCACCCTGTTTCCCTTTCTAGCTTCTCGCGCGCGTTTCCTCCCGCACTTCCACCACCCTTTTCCTGTCCCTCTCTCGATTCCTGCTCCTCCTCTTCCTCCCTCTTTCCCTCTCTCTCTCTCTCTCTCTTTCTCGCTCGATTCCGCATCCGCATTGCTAATGAAACGTCCAATTACCATCAACGGTTGCCACGAGGTGGTCCATCAGGCAAGACTCCTCCCTCTCTCTCTCTCGCTCTCACACTTTTTCCTTCTGACATTTGCAATCAGCAGCCGGAAACAACATCGGCAGGTAGCACCGACTTTCCTCTTCTGCCTCTCGTTCGATGAAAATAAACCGAATCTACCTCTCGCTGTCGCTCTTTTTTTCTTCTCTCTCTTTCTTCCGTTTTCATTCATCCCTTCTTTCTTCTCTTTTTTTAAGCGATACGAGGTCGCGAGTAAGTAAGCCACGCGCGAACTGCAATTAATCAGGGTACGAAAAGGTGTTCATCAATAATCGGATGTAATTCCATTTTACGCGGAAACGGAATCGATCCCTCGCCTATATCCCCCATTCGATCGATCGTTCGTTCTCTCCGATATATGGAATCGGCCATTAATATCTCGCAACAACGAGGGGAAAGAATGGATGTTTGCCGGGCGATAAACAGCAGCTCGGCCTCGGTAATACGATTGTTCGAAACGGGGAGAGGAGGGATGGATGGAATTCAGAGAGGATTCGAACGACTTATGCGATGGAATAATTGACCACGCGATAACGCGAGCTCCTCCATTTCCATTTCTTGCACAGCTCCGTGCGTTGTTATCGAGTCGTGATCGCTTCAACCAAAGAAAATCCCCTTTCGCAATTACGCGCGTCTCGCGTCCTTACGTCCATTCACGGTTTTCCAATTATCAATTATAACCGACGCGGAGGCGAGACGGTTGTTGCCTCGCTTTTTCTGCCCTCGCATTCGCAATCGACAAGCGGAAGAATCCGCGTCGGGTGAAACGTACGCTTTCGTCTCCTCTTCCCTCCCTTTCTCTCGCACTCGAACGCAGACAAATCGAATGGTGGACAAAAATAAGCGAGATGGCATCGCAATTAACGAGAGAGAGAGAGAGAGAGAGAGAGAGCGGATCTTTGATTCCCCCCGTATCATTAGAGGAATTTAAAACGAGTCGTTCGGAAAAATCGACACGCGTGCTTCCGACATGGAAATTCCTGATCCTATCTCCGTTATTTTCCCTTTTGCCGTTATTTTCTTCACGTTAAAAAAACTTGCGGAAATATAATATGAGACTTTACGCTCTCTTAAATCGTGAATTTCAAATGTACGAATGTACGAATGTTGTTGTTCTTGTTTCTTGTTTCTCCATTCTTCTCCCTTTATTTCGAAATATTTTTTTCCCCTCCCTTACGATTGAATTGAACCGGAATTTTCGATAAATTTAGAAGGTAAATCGAGTCGGGACGTTTCTAAATATTTGTCACTGTTTCGGAGAAGCGCGTTCCGTGATAAATTTAATAATAAATGGACGGCAATCGAGGACGTGCGGGGTGTCTATCGCAAACACGATGATTCGCCGACACGGGTGGTTCTGTTTGAACGGAGAAAAATCCATAAGAAAGAAGTTGGAATTTATGTTCCGCAGAGCAAACGATGCACTGGTTCGCCCAAATCGGAGGTGACGAGGCCTCTCCCGATTCGTCAGGTAATAATCAGATTGGTAAATAACGGGCAGTGTGCTTTCACAAACTCGTCGCACATATGTTTGACCAGAATTTAACGCGTCTCGTAACGAGTGCGTATTAATCCCTCGTTGAAATTGGATATGACCGCATTCGTCGGTTGCTCGCGTTCCCAGCCACGCGTGTGCCACAAGTTTCTTTGCGCTCGTGTGGTGTGTTTCTTTAACAATTATCGTGAATAGACTGTGGAATTTTATGTCGATACATATTTTTCACATTCACGTGTGCTTAATTTAAAAAATCGTAAATAAGATATCCAATTAGAAACGTCCGTAAAATTACGAAACTCGTTCGATTAAACAAGAAGATTCACTTTCTAAATCAATTCAGATCGTTGTAAGATAATATTCTTTTAAAAATGAACGTAATTTATTGCGTAATTTACTTTAAAATTTCGACTGAATTCTAATAAAATTAGGAATTTGAATCGTTATAATTCTGAAGATAGTGATTTTCGGTCAATGGGAGAGGGATAATTAGAAATTTCGTTCTTTAAAATGCATTTTCATTTATCCCATTATTTATCATTTATTTTATACCTGATTAAATCTTATTAAAATTTGGGAAAAAATTTTTGAACCGTCATAAAATTCGAAAATAATGACTTCCGTTCAACGAATGAACGATTGTTAGAGGCGCGGAATCTTTTAAAAGGTTTTTCACGCTTTTTCATTTATTCTAATACGAATTTCGATTGCCGAGATATAATAAAGAAAATGTGTGTATTTTTTCGTCGTTTCTTATCTTTTCTCTTATCGCTTATCAAACTTCTCGCTCGCATCTCATTCACCTATCTTCAGATAAACTACAGATTATATAAATTATATTCTTAGAAGAAGTTATTTTCAGGAAGAAATATAGAGTCATCCATTCATAATCACTATCTTAAACGATACGGACTTATCCTTATATCCCGGCGATTGAGATATCGAAATGAATCAAAAAGTCACTTCGATACGGCATTAAAAATTGAAGTTTCATTTATCATTTTGCGTGAATGCAATGATCTGTTGCTGTGATATAAAGTATATAGGGATGTAACATGTTTTCTTTGTATTAATTCAATATTTTGAATACGTTTTAGTTACATAAAAATCCGCAGTCTATATGACGAGATACTAACAGAGAAATTGCGAGTCAAACTTGCACGACCAATCCAGAAGCACGTGTAAAACATCAAAAAGGTTTGCATTGAATATTTTAAAACGTATTTTAAAAAAAGAAGAAGAAGAAGAAGAAGAAGAAGGATTTAACTTTGTTTTTTTATAGAAATTAAAAAAAAAAAAAAAAGAACGGTCTTGCGACACCGGCCACGAATACATAACGACAAATCGAACGTTGCCATCCGTACGAGCGGAACACACGCCTTTTACAGCGTCCTATTTTTAATAATCGCATTAACCGAGCAAAAAAAGAAAAAAAAGAAAAAGAAGTCATCGCGAGGAGGATATCGCGAGGAATGGGTGATTCTTTTTCCCGCAAAACTAAAAACTGGAATATCGTATAGGAGAAGGGAGAATCTGGCGAATCGAATTTGTTTGTTTGATAAAACAGCTGTAGAGGGGGGAATATTTCGCGGAAATTGATTATCTTCGCCGCGATAATCGAATCTTGGCGATGGAAATATTCCCATAGAAAGGTCACGGTTTCTGACCTTTCCCTCCTCGTAATCGTATTTCGTTAATTTCATTCGGTCCGCGTCGGAAGTTGGTCGTAACACGGGGGTGGGAGGGGTTGGTGGCGCGCGTTTCGCCGGAAACCGAAAGGAATTTCGCTTATTTATCCATAGTCGTGGACGACCCCGATTTTAGACGCTGTGTGCAACGACGTTCGTTTATATGAGTATGCATGACGCATGATGTGTGAAACGTGTCTTTGAAAACCGGTGTCCATTAAAAACCGCTTTGAGAAAACCTGCACTTATGTACTGCATATGGTGTGTACGCAGCTGCATGCCTGCAGTGTGTCGCGATTGTGCTCGTAATTACCCCCCCGAATCTCACGTGCGTACGCACATATTCTCGCTTTCTTCTCGACAGATGTGAAGCGCCGGCAGAGTCTCTACGACGAGGACTCCCTCGATGGCGATCATCCTAGCGAGAACGAAGGTATCACGTTTTCAAAGGGCAGTGTCGAGGCTGATTTTCGTTTGTTCACACTTTTCATATCGGAATTTTCAGTATTCTTGAAAAAATATTTTCACGTTTAAAACAAGTTAAACGGTAATAACGGTAAAAATCAATGTTATACTCTTCGATATATGTCGTAAATTACGAGAGAGATTCGTTCGACGAAGACGATTTTTGTCAATTCGCGAAACGAGTCAAAGTTTTAAAAAAAACGAAGTAAATTTTTATTACATTCGAGAAAACTGTCTGGATTGTTAAACACGTTGGTGTGTTTTAAGCGGAACAAACGCGAAGCTCGCTCGGCGAGGAGAAATAATCGATCCTCGCGGTTGTTCTCAGGACGGGAGTCGACGGGAAACGCGAAAGACGTGGACAGGGCGAAGCTCGTCCGTGAGAGACAGAACGAAGAACGGCAGCGGAAGTTGGAAGAGCTGAGACAGCAGGCGTTCGCCGCGCAACGTTTCCGGGAGCAACGGGAAGAGGAACGTCGAAGACGCATCGACGAGCTCAGATCGCGTGACAATGACAGGTTTGTACTTTTATTTTTTCCTTTCTTTTTTCTTTCTTTTTTCTTTCTTTTTCCTCCCCTCTCCCCTTCGCGAGTTATTATTCACTGCTATGCGATATAATCGAATAGCACGCGTTCAACGATACGTGAAAATTCGTGAAAACGAAGTAAAAGTACGGGTAGAGGGAACTCTCACGTTCGAGAAAAAGACGAGAGAGATTAATTAGGTTGAAAGAAAGAGAGAAAAAGTTGTTGAATTCCGTTTGAAATTGGGTTATTTAATAGGAGAGAGAACGATAACTTCACCTTGAGGCCAGTTTTTTTCTCTCTCTCTCTCTCTCTCTCTCTTCAATCTATGACACGCGAATTTAAAACGACACCGGGAACCGTATTAATGTGTTTAAACGCTCTTTACGAGATTACGTGCTCTTTACGAGGTTATAAGTTGACCTGGTTAATACGATGCCGGGCTAAACTGTTTCGCCACCGCAGAGAAGCCTGGGAAATTACCGCGACACCTGCATAAAGTTCACCCGCGGCAAAATCGCTTTCCTCCCCGTCTAAAAAAAGAATCGCACGGCCTATTACGTAGACGAGAACGCGTATATATATATATATATATACTCTTGTTCCGCGCTCGTGTACGTGTGTTCCTTGAGAAACGGGAAGAGGTGGTTTTAAATCCTCTTTTAAAAATTCACTCTCCCATCCATCTATTCGCAGACGAAACCAAGTGGAGGAGAGGAAACGGTTGATATGCGAGGCGGAAAGAGAACGAAGGGAGGCGATCCTCCGGAAGAACCAAGAGAGGGAGGCCCGTATCGAGGCGAAGAAGAAGAACGAGAGGTCGCACATCGTGTTCGCTTTTGGAAGCTCGACACCGAGGATGTTGGAGCCGGCCGACACCGGCGGTTCCACTTTCTGGGGTACCCGTCGAGCAACGTCCACCACCAATGTCATGATGTTCTCCGCCGCTCAACCGTTGACCAGGAGGTCTTCCGAAAGGGAGCTCGATGGCAGCAAGAAACGAGCCACGTCCGCTGGTGGACTCGATCGGAAACCTGGCGAAGGTTAGTGCAAATTTTATTTCATCGACTTGGAGAATGTTTCTATATCCCATAGATAGATAATTCAAAATACATGTTTCGATATTTGTGAATATATATATATATAATTTATTCGATACGACGGACGAGTATTATTCGTTATATTCGTTAGGGAAAAGAACTGTTCCTTTTCATATGTAACGTCGGTGTCGATATTATATCGATCGAAGCATGTAATATACATGTAGAAATTGTTTGACGTCTGTCGTTAACGTCGGTTATAAATGGTGACGAAAGTATACGTACGCGTATAATCGCGAGAAGATTCGTGTAAAGAATATCGTTAGCGAATATCGTGTCGTTGGTGTAACAATACTCCTTTCCCACGTTGGCACCAAGAAAACCGTGGAAATGGTTGAGACGTACAGCGAAGGCCGCTTCTTTTCTCACTGCGTTCTGTCTACACAGCGCTTCTAGTGCTCTATAGTTGCGTAATCGATGCGCCGCAGCGTGTAACGCATGGATGCACTACGTTCCAGAAAGATTACGCAAAAAACGAACGAAGATATAATTTATATTTGCCGTGCGTTGCTTGCCGCTACTTTTCTTTCGGTTTTTTTTTTTTTTTTTTTTTTTTTTTTTTNTTTTTTTTTTTTTTTTTTTTTTTTTTTTTCATTTTCAAATCGATCAATTCGCGAAGAAAACGTTGGAAAGTTCTTTTTTAAAATCGAAATTTTAGTCTCGCGATAAATCAAACGAAAATAAATTATATAAATTTTGTTTAACATGTATTTGATTAGCGAACACTACACATCAACCACCAACACACGTAATCAAATTGTACACGATATTTCCACGTTTACGATGAAAAGGAATTATTGCGTTACGAAGCATGAGAAATCGTGTCTATTGCTCGAAAAAATGATTTCGTTATCGTACTCGTAATGTGTCTTACATTTCCTGTGTCTTTTTTCAGATTTTTCATGTGATATTTTTTTTTTTTTGTCTTATATATTTTTTGCAGCCAAATCCACCGATTTTAATTTTGCCGCGCATTTTATCGAATGCAATTCAGTTATTCAATTATTATTAACGATGCGATCTCAACCAAATTTTCTTTTCTTTTTTTTTCTTTTTTTTGCTACAATGTCATATTCTTTTGCCAATATAATTTCTTCTCATATACATACACGAGAAGCACCTCATCTTCGCTCGTTGACTTCTCTGTAATACCGTATATTTTATTACAAGATGAGAGAGAGAGAGAGAGAGAGAGATAGAGCGTTTGTAGCGAGAATATATGCCTGAGTAAATATAATTTCGCTAGAGTTGTAACATTGAGAGAGAAAAATATAGATTTTTTTCCCTTCGTTCGGTAATTAAAAAAGACCTTTATATAATGCATCCGCTATATTTATTTCTGTACTTACTGGTGGTGGCTCTGTCAGGCAAATTGTAACGTAATTTTTGAACATTCTGTGAACCGCACTATATCTAACTCTCGTGCTAATTCTCCCCCCTCCCCCTTTTTTATTTATTTCAAAACAAACCCCACCCTTGCCCACCCTTGATTAGAGAGAATTAAGAAAAAGAGAGCAAAAAAAAAAAAAAACGAAAAAAGAAGAAAAAAAAGAGAGATTCGATTGGAAAGTAACCTAATGTTGCAGCGTTGAATGGTTTGTTTGCAGATATGAGAATGTCCTCGTCCATGTACGAGGTGTTCAATTGGAATTCTAGCCCTGATCCTCCCTTAACCCCTGCCAAACATAAGAGAGCCAGCCTCTCTCTGCCTCCTACAACTGACATCTTTGCCATCGATGATAAGTCTGATAGCGACACTAGGCGTCCGATGATTCAGCGGGCTGCCAGTGGTGAGTCCTGAAGTCGAACAAACAACAAAAAAAAAAAAAAAAAAAAAAAGTCTGCAACGGGGAAATTGTTCTGTTGTCCCAGAATGAGCTATCGATATATCCTTGTCTCTCGTTTATTATAGCACATCGGAATATATATATCTCTTGCAAGCATGTCACTTTCATTTAACGCCATAAAAATACGTATCCGTACATTCTTGGTAAAGTCGTGGAACACCGATGAACGACGTAATTTTGTCAGATGTCGTGTCGATCCCTGTATCTTTGTATCGCGCGGAATAGATTTTTTTTTTTGAAATTTTATTCAACGAAGGATATATATATCGGTGTTGGACGACGCGTACCACGTTAGTTAGTCATAATGCATCCTAACGCTATTAAAAATTTTATACTAACAATACTAACATTTACATACATTACGATGGATTTGTTTACTAATCACGTTATAGAGTAATATTGTAATACATTAGAAGAGCTAATTATCGAATCTAACCATCGTTCCTCTTGTTAATACAATTATTTTATTCGGATTCAGTTTTATTCATTACGTTTCTTTATTACGGAAATGGAAGTAAATATCGAGAAGCTGAGGTGCATCAATTGTGTCGAATACGAACTTTTTACGACACAGACTATCGTTCGATTATATTTTCCTCGCATTTGTTTTCTCTTTATAAAGGCGCCATGCATACATCCATATCGTTCATATAAACCGATTACTACATCACTACATACCGTATTCCGAATTAAATTTCAATTCGATACTTTGTATCTCGGATAAATTATATTTCATTTCTTTACAAACGATTTCGATTACACGAATAAACACGCTTTTATTAAACGATATCAACGAAGATAGATTCGAATTCATGATATTCTTCTTCTAGATTTCGCTTACTTATTTTCGCAAACGGCTTCTTTCATCATTTCTCATTCGATTCGCAACATCGCAACACAACAACAACACAACGCCTTTGAATCGAACAACACGAGACATTTTCTTTGTATCGTTATTGCATGTGTGGGGTTTTTTCCTTTTTTATCGCTTTAACGTATTTTTTACCGGATGTATCATTTGCATGTACCGTTTATTACACCGCTTCCGTAACGTCGTTCGTACACGTTCCCAGTTTCACATTGTTTTCCCCCGATCACACGTAATGTCATCCTCTTCTACCACAACGCGCTATTGTCAATTTGTCCTCGTCTCGAGGGTTGCTCGAGATTCCGTTTCTGGTAGCGTTGTCGAATGACGTCCAAAGCTGTATATTTCGTAGCACAACGATTCTTTCTATCTTCGCTTCGCACCTACACACACAAAAAAAAACGCACAGATACGGAGAGAACAAGCATGAAGAGCAGCGATTATGAATTTTGAAAATTTGAGTAGGCAAAAGAGAAAAAAAAGGGAATGTACACGGACGCACACCGACACGTACACACGCACACAGAAAAAAAAAACACTGGATCCACGCGAAATGGAACGACATTTTATGTTGCGATGTTGAGAGGATGTGTACGCGCACCTTGTTACACACCTTGTTAATAACGCGCAGTTTCCGGCGACGCTTGTGGCCGCTTCGCTTCTAAGGGAAACTCGATTGCAGGTGAAGAAAGCGACGGAACGCCGGGAACCCCTAGCTCGGTTTATCTGCGGGTGAACAGGAGGCGCACCGATCTGATGCCGACGATACCGTCGCCACGTGACGGACCGCCAACATCCGGGCGTAGCTCGAGCGCAAAGGCCTTCACACGTTCGCCAGGTAGGACTTACTCCATGTCCAGGCTGGACCAACTGGCGCAGCCTAGGAAACGTCCGACAGAACTTAGCACATTGACGGAACAGCAAAGCCAGCCTCTGAGCGCTTCTAGCATGAGTCGCAGCATGTCACATTTAGCTGCGTCCGGGGGCAAGAGCCTGAAACGCTCAGATAACTCTCGTAGCATGGGTACATTGCCAGGCGCGGTTCCGATGCCGAGACCAACGAGGGCCGAGAGACTCCGTCGCAAAGCCCGCGAGCATCAGAACCAACAGCAACAAGGTAAGATCGTTCTTGTGCACTCAACTCGATGATTCTCTCTCTCTCTACCTTTTAACGAGATCCTTTTATCGACGTTATATCGGTATGATCATTCATCATCATCATCATCATCATCATCATCATCATCGAGATCGACCAACTGAATCATTGATCTCCGACGACGATGTTTCTTGCGTTCGATACTGTTGCGGTTACGACAAGTATCATTGGACGGTGACGATTCGCTTTATTTAACGCTAACTTCGACTCTCTCCCTCCCATCCCCGATTTCACGATCCGATATTTCGACAGATTTATTTGGAATCTGAAATGGGATCTAATCGGATTAGAATCGGACTGTGCTCGGTCGGCATCAGTTTGTTGTCGTTCCGTATAATTTGAGTTGGGTGCACATGTGCATGCGTACGAATGCAGTGAGGAGCCATTGTGAATCAATAAGACGGAAAATTCTTGGTACACTTCGGATATTTTTCGTTCGATTCCGCGAGAAAACGGATGGAAGATCTCACGCTTAAGTGCTGGACTAACCAAAACGTTCTTCAAAGCGTCTCACGCTTCAGATATATTTTTCTATAACCAACGTGTTTGTGTTCTATTTTTTTTTTTTTCTACTTTTTTTTTTAACAACGATATACGCACAAATGCATGAAATTCTTTTTTTTTTTTTGTGTGCGTGTTAATTTATTTTACGAAATTTTACTTATAAATTGATTAACAAAACGCTCTCCTGCTAAGAAAACAAACTGAGATCTCAACGGCTTTTCGGTACCCAGGGGTGAAGGTACGCTCTAACGTTCTCTGGTAAGCCACACAAAATTTTTTTTCATATGTATATATATCTATTTATATATATATTACCACGTATACACACGTTTTTTTACGCACAATAATAGACTGTATACAGACGAACCGCAATCGTATTTAGTGTGCAATACATTTATCGCTCCACTTTCGTTCTTCGATTCTTTTCTTTCTTGCTGAGGTATCATAATATCTTTCGTTCTCGTTACGTCTTGTTTCTTTAAATTATTTATATTATTTCTGCCTCTTTTTTTTTTTTTTTTTTTTCTCTCTCTCAATTTATAATGCTCTCCGATGTACATATACATCTCACATATACGACACGATCAATAATATTTTTTGGTGGCGGTGCTTGTTTTCTATTTAATTTCGCTACTTGTATCTTTTTTAATATATACATACATATATATTACATATATATATATATATATATATATATATATTATAAACGAGTGATCGAGTGTTATCAAAAAAATCGAGCGGAAAAGAAAAAAAAAAAAAAAAAAAAAAAGGAGACAAAGAAAATACGATTAGTTTGTCGAGACAGTATACGTAACGATCTATATACAATGCGTCAGCATCGCGGCATCGTGCTCGATGATCTGACGCGCGTGTGTGTGTGTGTATGAGACGATCGAACGACGTGTAAACACAGGCACGAGAAAAGGAGAAAGATACACTTGTGAAATGCCGCGGCGAACAACACGAAGGCCCGCCGCATTTCACGGCGATCTCACTTACTCGCTCGAATGTTTTTTTAACGCGTGACAAACGCAAATCTATAAAACACACGTAAATCAAGAGATGTTCACCTTGGGTGGGTACGCGTAGGCATCCGCAGCGGGGAGGTGACACCGAACAGCCCATCACGACCGCACAGCTCCATGAGTCAGCAAAGCGCCAGCAGTGTGGGCAGCAGTAACGTCAATCTGCGTCCCCGTACAGCTGCCCCGCGTCGACCGCGACCTGCTTCTATTGCCGGTACCGGTGTTTCGGTCACAGAACGACACAGTGAGCATGCCTTTTTTTGAATACTCTTTTTTTTTTTTTTTCGTTATTTAAAAAAAAGAAAAAGAAAAAGATAAACGGGTAAACGAAGAGTGCCGCCGCTCGAAAGTGCTCGTTTCGCACGGGCGCAACGAGCGTGCGAATCCATTCGACGAGAAGAAATTCTCTTTTAACCATGCTGATACTTGGACCCGAATACTTTGTTTGCCGACACTTTGTCCGCGTCTCTTTTTTCCGTCTCGTTTTTCTATTTTATCTCAACTTGTTGATTTTTATGCTATTTTTGTTAGTGTTTTTTTCTTTTTCTTTTCTTTTTTTTTTTTTTTTTT